>NC_047050.1:9269076-9609358 GCF_011762595.2 Tursiops truncatus | reverse complement strand
CTGCCACTCCCTTCTGGCTGGCAGAGTTTCTGCTGAAAAATCAGCTCATAAACTTATGGGGATTCCTTTGCTATGTTATTTTTGTTTTTCCCTTGCTGCTTTTAATATTTTTTCTTTGAATTTAATTTTTGTTAATTTGATTAATGTGTGTCTTGGTGTGTTTTTCCTAGGGTTTATCCTGTATGGGACTCTGTGCTTCCTGGACTTGGGTGACTACTTCCTTTCCCACGTTAGGGAAGTTTTCGACTATAATCTTTTCAAATATTTTCTCAGACCCTTTCTTTTTCTCTTCTTCTTCTGGGGCCCCTATAATTCGAATGTTGGTGCGTTTAGTGTCGTCCCGAGGTCTCTGAGATTGTCCTCAATTCTTTTCATTCTTTTTTCTGCTCCTTGGCAGTTATTTCCACCATTTTGTCTTCCAGGTCACTTATCCGTTCCTCTGCCTCAGTTATTTTGTTATTGATTCCTTCCAGTGTGCATTTCAGTTATTGTGTTGTTCAGCTCTGTTTGCTTGTTCTTTAGTTCTTCTAGATCCTTGTTAAACATTTCTTGTATTTTCTCAATCCATGCATCCATTCTATTTCCGAGATTCTGGATCATCTTTACTATCATCACTCTGAATTCTTTTTCAGGTAGATTGCCTATTTCTTCTTCATTTATTTAGTCTTGTAGGTTTTTACCTTGCTCCTTCATTTGTGACATTTTTTTTGCCGTCTCATTTTTTTTTTTTTTTATGAGTGAGATTGTGTTCTTGTCTTACTGGTTGTGTGGCCTAAGGCTTCCAACACTGGAATTTGTAGGCTGTTGGGTAGAGCTGGGTCTTGGTGCTGAGATGAAGACCTCTGTGAGACCTCACTCCAGTGAATATTCCCTGGGGTCTGAGGTTCTCTGTTAGTCCAGTGGTTCTGACACAGAGCTCCCACCGCAGGAGCTTCAGCCCGACCCCCGGCAGTTCATTTGGGGGTCACTCCTGTCTCCTTGGGTGTCAGGGTCCCCCACCAGCGGCCGACAGACACCCTAGTTGTGGGGAGACACTAACTCGGCGTCTTCCCACACCACCATGTTGATTCCCAACTGGGATTTCTTAACTATTGCTGCTTTCTAGGAGCAAGGGACTGAGGTAAAGTTTGACATTGTCAAGAATAATGCTCATTCTTAACTGTTATCATCAATTATCATGGGAAAAGATGTAGCAGAGAATCTTCAACCCCTAACTATAACCTTAACGTTCAAAGAGCAGAGTGACATGGTCCATTGTAGTCCAACATGAAGAATCCAGGAGAGCATGCAGGAGGGTTCCCCTGATATCCAGTTCAAGCCCCTGTGCAATCCAATCAGAGGACATGGTCAAGAACTGGGCAAGTAGTTGGGAGTCTAGGAAAGCATGTGATTCATATGGCTCAACAACAAACCAGAGAAGAACCACATGGGCAGGAAAAGCAAGGAGCACCTGGAAACAAGAAGTCACGAGATAGGCAAGATCTAGGCCGAAAGCCAGGAAGTCACAAAAATTTGAGAGCAAAGAAAGGCTGGTGATGTGGGACATTGTCCTATGGATGGAAACAAGACGAGTAAACCAAAGGAGAGGTCCCTAAATCTCAGTCAGTTCATGTTTGAAGCAGAGACCCAGAGAATCTCCAGGAGGTAGATAAACCATGAAGTCATCTCTTAAGTCCCATCATCAAACAGATGCCCAAATACTTTCTTATTTTTCTATAATATATTTTAAAATATTTAATTTTTCATCTAGAAATTTCAGTAATACATAAACATGACTTTTTTAAAAGTTAGGGAGTACTACAGATACTGTAAAAAGTAAATCATTTTCCCCTCTCCAATCCACTTCCCCTTATGTAGACTCAATCACTAGTAATAGATTCTTGTGCATCCTTTCAGAAAAATTTGAATGCACATATCAGTATTTCCAAAAGGATATATTTTATATATTACCTTGCATCTTATTTTGTTTATTTAATAATATTTCTTGGAGAATTTTTCTTCATCGTCATATTTGAATCTCCCTCATTGTTTTAACAGATTTGAATCTCCTCACAGTATTCCACTGGGTTTATCATATTTAATCAATTACCTATTGATCAACAATTACATTGTACCCATTCTTTTGTTATTGCAAAAGTACTGCTAACTTATACATATATTCTTAGGAACACATGAAAATATGTCTGTATAATAAATTCTTAGAAATGGAATTTTCTTGTCAAAAACACGTAGATTTAAAATTTGGATAATACCAAATCATCCTCAAAAAACTTTATACCAATTTGCAGTTCCACTAAAAGTGTATGAGTGATTATTGCCCCATCCTGTGTCTATACAGTGTAGTATCAAAATATTTGATCCTTGCAAACTCTTTGTAATAAGCATCTCCTAGATTTATTTCATTATGAGTGAGGTAATGTCTCTTTTATATTTATAAAATAACCATATTACTCTCTATTAACTATATTCTGCCCATTTTAAAATTAGGTTTTTTATTATTGATTTGAAGGATTATTACATATTAAGAAAGTTAAAAGTCCTGTATCTTACATATCACAAATATATTTCCCAGTGTGACTTTGTTTACAGCATTTGTTTAATAAATTTGTTTTTAATTTTATGTAATTGTTATTTTATGTTTCAAAACTAACAGCATTTAAGTTTTTATTGTTTTTAGAAAGAAAAACCTTTCCCTTTCCATTATTAAGAAAAATGTTTTTCCAAATTTTTAATCTACCTAGTATTGATTTTAGAGTAAGGGATGAGGCAGCAATTCAAGTTATTTTTTTTTTCAAATGGATAATTGATTATCTCACACCATTTATTTAATGGTCCAAATTTTTCCTATTTCTGCTTCTATCACATGTCCAGGAGCCATGTATATACCTAGCACTGACCAGCTCTTCCAATACAATGATGAATAGAATCAATGCTGGTGAGCATCTTTGCCTTATTCCTGATTTTAAAGGAAATGCTCTTATTTGGGTACCATCAAAAACGATGTCTGCCAACCGAACTTTTTTAAAAGGTCAGAAGATCTGAACAACTATTTCACCAAAGAAGATAGATGAATGGCAAATAAGCACATGAAAAGCTTATCAGCATCACAGGTAATCAAGAAAACACGAATTAACACAAAATAAAATACTACTATACCCACTAGAATGGCAAATAACCATTTTACAAATTTGTTACAGGATTCTGTGGAACACTTAGCTCCTGTTATTATTTTATTATTCTTGAACTTATGCTGAAGACAAGAGAGATCCAGTAGAGGTTTTGGCTGAGATGCAACATGGCCATACTTGTCTCTCAAAAAGATAATCATGGCAGCAATGTGAAGGGGACTGGAGTGAAATAATCTTAGAGGTGCAGAGGCCCCAGAGAAGAAAGTTATTAGAAACAGTCCGGAGAAAGGAAAGCTTGAACCATGGGAGTAAGAAGTGAGGGAACAAATTAAAAAGTCATTACTAAGACAAAAATTGATAGAGTCTGGTTTATGATTAAATGTAGGATACCAGGATTCCAGAATTAACCTATTGGTAGCACTGTCCTAAAAATCAGATATTGAAATCTGATTTCAAAGTGGCAAAATTGTATAAATTGTATAACTCTCACATGAGGGAAAATATTAATGAGGTATAGTTCCAATCAATCTTGAAAATTCTTAAAAGATAATCTTGAAGGTTTTTTGTTTTGCTTCATTTAATCAAATATTCAGATAAACATAATTAAGTCTATTGACTTTTTTTCCATGTGTAGTACGTATCACACAATACACTTACAATACAAAATAAACACACCGGCTCAGGAAAAAAAATGCATGAAGAAAAGGAAATTACAGGAAACAATTTTTTAGTTTAAACAGATATGTCAGTTATGTGCAGATACCCTAAAAATGGAATAGAAATTTCATACATTTTGAACAGGAAGACTGGGTTCGTTTAATATGTTTAGCATATCTTGGTAAATTGAAAAATATATAAAATGGCTCTCCACATGCGCTTAGTGTTTTAGCCTAAAACACTAAAATCTGGAGGGAAGGGGAGACTTCCGTATCTAAAGAAAATAGGCCTATAGGGACAAGAAGAACTGAATTTGGATACAAAAACCTCCTTGGGACTGATGCTTATCTTTTCTGAATTTCAGTTTCTGCTTATAAGTGAGAATTATAGTCCCCCGCTTCCAACACACATACAGGATTTTTGTGAAAAACAAGCAAGTTAAAAATTGTGAAAGCATTTTGAAAATAGTGAAGCAAGAATGGCATACGAAGCACTTCTCCAAAAGCGATGGCACCTGTGCATGCCCCTTCTGACTTCAGACTAGCAATAGACTGGCTCTTGGCATTGGATTTAAATGGATCTCCTCACTTTAAAAGAAGAACCATCAAGGCTGGTTCAATCTTATTTCCTAAGGACTTAAAAAAATTTTTTATCCTGTAAAATCATGATAGGATAGAAGAAATTCACAAATAACCAAACTGCACATGTACTGCATATGCATTCCTTTAAACATGGGTTAAATTCACACACACACACACACACACACACACACACACGATTCCAGATGATCATATCAGAATGAGAAAAGTCATTGTTGAGAAACTTCAGTCTAGACTGTTTGTTTGGCATGTTCTTAAAAATTCAAAGGCCTTGTGTGTGTGTGTGTGTGTGTGTGTGTGTGTGTGTGTGTGTGTGTATTTGTGTGTCAAATGTTCTCAAATCTGATGACGGCAATCAATAGTTGAGCATTAATTCTTTCTGCAAAACTTTCAGGTAAAATGTTATGCTGCACTGCCCCACACGCACTCTCCTATGTAGGGCCCACACCAGGGGAATGGAGTTACCCATCCAAATGTTTTGAGAGCCAAAGAAACTACTGTCTAAGTATTGATTTCCCTTTCTAAGGAATTGACTTTGTCCATTTGAAAATTGCCATGATAGGAATGCTCACTCGGGAATTTGGCCAGGGTAATAGTTTTCACAATTCATCGTCCCACTCTTATGAAATCTGACACCTATTTTGTTAATGAATAAAATAGGTCAGAACCTGAGCATTAGCGCAAATTCAAATGCCAGAACTTCCAGTAACTCAGCTAATTCTTTATATTATTGCTCAGGACTCTGCTTCTAGAATTCTCAACATCGGGACATGAGAATATCTATCAAAACAGCACACGCTACTTTAACCATAATAATTTCAGAAAGTAAAATCGCCGGGGACCACAGTCCCATGCTAAACAAGCAAAGCCTATGAAAGGAGTAAGATCAAGGTGCCCAGGAAATGAAGGTGGCTTAATTGCCCCAAGATTTGAGTCCTATTCTTAGTTATACAACTTACTGTGTAACCTTTGAAAATTCACTGAAACTTCAGTTTCCAGATTTGTATAATAGAGATAACATCTTTCCTGACTGCTTCACAGAAGGAGGAATGCATCTAAATGCCCTTCGTAAACAGTAAAGCCCTATCTAGTCACAATTACAATGTATTATTAATGGAAGATCATGGTAAGAGATGTTTTTGTGCCTGTTGGCATCAACTTGCAATTGTTACTGTTGCTTTGTAAAAGGCACATTAGGAAGTGGTTTTTTTCTGGAAATCTCTAGACGTGAAAATTTATCCACATCCCCATTCTTCACACTCTGTATGAACATTGCTCAATGTTTCTTCACATGCTCTGCAAGACAGACTCAGAGCTGTAAATGTGAAACAAAGTATAGGTTTGGGAAATAGATGGAACGTCATCCAGACTCCCTCCGATGTAACCGTACAGTAAGTCCACTGCACACGAATGAGTTCCGTTCCTAGAGTGCGTTCGTAAGTCCAATTTGTTAGTAAGTCCAACAAAGTTAGCCTAGGTACCCAACTAACACAATCGGCTATACAGTACTGTATTGTAATAGGTTTATAATACTTTTCACACAAATAATACATAAAAAGCAAACACAAAAAATAAAGAAAACATTTAAAACCTTACAGTACAGTACTTGAGAAGTACAGTGCAGGACCAGCTACATCACCGCTGCTTTCCTGCTTGCTTCCGGACATCCTGGGCTTGAAATAAAGATACTGTACTACTGTGCTCTACACAGTACCATATAGTAAAGTAGACAAAAGCACAACCACTTGTAGAGGATGCACGCACGTGGCAGTGAACGCCAGACACGTGAACTTATGTGACTGCACAGGCAAATGCACGTTCACATTTTGAAAGTTCGCAACTTGAAGGTTTGTATGGAGGGGACTTGCTGTGTTCATGTTAGGTATCAAACAACCAAACGAATCAGCAGTAGAGCATAAGTTCCTTATTTTGTGCACTGCTGCCTCCAGCATGTACAATAGAGCCTGGCACAGAGAAGGCAATCAAACTCTTCCAAATCAATTCATTAATGCTTCTAACTAACGCCGTTGGTACGACCATCTCTAAAGGTCAAATATTTTTTGTAAGTACCATTATATGGCTCTTCTCAGAGCTGTTGTATATATAACATCTCGACTCTGCCAAAATTCAGGGTTTCCAAAGCAAGAGCACAGTGACCAATCTGCTTGATAAATGTTGCATATAGTATTTATATATGTTTTATATATAGTCATATATATGTTTTATATATTCTCATATATATGATTTGGTACTTAGAAATAAAAACACTTTTATTAACTAAAAGGTTCACGGCATAAAGTGTCACAGTAACTGGAAGGTTTTCTTAACAATAACTAAACAGTAAGAATTGTTCATTTCAAGCTTTATTGAGATCTGCCTGATTTGAATTTGAATTTATTTTTCCCACTTCTTTAAGAAAATTATGCTATAAATATAATGAAGTATTTTGTGTTTGAAAATCTTACAGTGCCTGAATATTGTCAACTTGAATATTGGCTTTTTTGTGCAACAGAATAAATAAGAATTTGGGTTGATTTTGTTTTGATCCCAGAATGTACACTAAACTTTCTTTTGAGAATAAACCCCTTTTATCAACTTTATAGTATTTTGCCTCTTGTTTTAAGACTGAAACTGCAGGGTACGGAAAAAAAGAAAAGGAAAAAAACCTTTCCTCATTGTGGAGACTTCACTGAAATGATTTTGATAAGTATACATTTTACTTGGCGCATTTTTATAGCTCCATAACAAACAATTTTTGTTTTCTCTGTACTCCGTCTCCTCATGTTACAACTACAGGAAAGAAAGATGAACCTCAAATCTCCTATTTCTGTGTTACCACCTAATTGTTTAGAAGCTTCAGGACTCACTTACCAAATTAGCATTATTTTACTGTATTCACTGCAGTGGAACAACCAGGATTTTTTAATGAACATCCAAAAGAGACAATATGGTTTACCAACAGAGTAAAAATTTGGAATCTTAGGTGAGATGCTGTGGCTTCTGAAGCACTGCACTGTACCAATGGCAGGAATTATTCATGACAGCTCTGCCAGGTGAGAACATACTTTCTTTTTTAAGACTGGGATCTTGTGGTGATGGTGTCTTTCTTACTTTTAAACTGAGATTAAAATGTTATATATTCTCTTTGAGATTGAATCTAAAGATATGCTTGTTCAAATATATGTAGCCCGCCCAACTAATCCAAAATCATTTACTTAAATTCCCCCCCACCGCCCCGCTCCCAGACTGCCTGGAAATCCAGTCTGATTCGTACCTGCTTGAGCAATAGCATTGGGTCTGATTAACTAGGGAACTGGTGGTCTGCCTTTGTGGACGAACAGCTTTTCCTTCGTATGTTCAAGAATCAAATCAGAACCAAAATTCAGGTTTGGTTTAGTGACCAACTATCTGAAACTTCCGTGAATTAAAAGTGAGCAATTATTTCTTCCTCCTCACTGCAACCACTCTGGTCCAAACCTTTAACATGCCATGCTAAAGAACTCTGAAAGCATCCCAGCTGGGTCTCACCAGGGTCTCAGAGCTCTTGTATCCATGTGCTAGATCATTTATTCTGCAAACACTCGTGGAGTCTCAAATGAACATGAGGGACTTTAGGGACACAAAGATCACAAGACACAGTCATTGCCTCGTGCCTATAATAGACTGCAGAGAAAGGGAGTGTGTACTCAAATATTTTTTGAACTGGATCTTCAAGAGAGGGAAAGTGGAAAGGGAATTCCAGGGGAAAGGTACAAAGTGAGCTAAAGTATTAAGGCAGGAAAGATGGGCCATCACTGTAAACAGTGTAGCCATGAAGCCCAACGTCACCCACTAGTGATGCAGAACACTTGCTTCCGTCTGAGAACACCTAGCTTTGCCATAGTGCTGGTACACAGCAACACAGTGACAAGAAAACCTTACATAAAAAGAATGCAGAGCGCTTGCTCAGCGTTGAGTCATGGTGATGTAGTGCTCAGAACTACTTGACGTGACCTTTGATATTGATTATTTAATAAAATAAAATTGGGACTGCACAGCTGGGATATGGGGAATGTCTTCCACCTACTCTGGGAAACCTCTTGTTGGGACACCGAGGGAAATTTATTTGCTGAAGGTAAAAAGGAGCAGCTCTGTGTTGGGTCCCCAGCTTGGCTGTGACGCTGCTTCTCCTCAATCTTCTCGTACCCCTTTCTGTAGAATAAATCTCACTTTGCAGAGATTTTGGGAATTGTATTAATGACCTTGTGACAAACAGTAAGTTGTCCAGATGGACTGTATTTATTCCCACCCACCTTCAATCCAAGCAAAATTGAAAGCTATCTCCTTTCCCTTTTCCTAACAATTTAACCACTGATTTAACGCTTAACAGCTAGGATTGGTAATTTGTTTATGAGTTTCTTGCTCCCTAATAAAATGTGAGTGCCTCCACGCCAGGAACTATGTCTCTTCATCTCTGCATCCCCAGAGAATAATACAGACACCATGCACAACACATTATTAAATGTAACTAGTGTGTGCAGAGAACATGTTGGGCATTGGGGGTTAGGAGAAGAGGGTTGGACTCCACCAGAATTCAGGTCTTGCAAGACCCTACAGGCCCTGTTAAGGCACGTGTGGATCCAAGGAAAGCGATCTCAATGGTTCTTTCCGTACACACCTTATTTCATGTTTCTGTAACACTTTCAGGGAGGCATCATTATCATCCCTTTGTTATAAATGAAGAAGCTGAGCCTCATCAAAATTAAGTCAATTGCCCTAGGTCTCTAATCCAGTAAATGGGGAGCCAGGACTGGAATGCCGTTCCGTGATACCCCAAGTCCATGCTCTTAACTATTACTTTACACTTCAACTCCAAGAATTTTATTTTATGTCACGATGACGGCCAGCAGGTGAGTTAACTGTCCTCACATGTCAACAGGGACACCCATCTAGATCACACCAAGAATCGGATGTCTCGAGTTGTGAATCAGTAAGTCTCAGCTCTGTTGGATTCTGAGAGCAAGATCATTAGACAGACTCTAAATGCCTCTTCGTACAAATTGGCCCCAGGGCAGCAGAGGCAGCTCCATTTGTTCCTGCCCCCTTGCACACTTGAAAACGCACTTCGGACAAAGCCCATAGGTCGTATTATATGTCTATATGGAAGTATAGCATCTTGCCTGACAGAAACAAATGTATTCAAGTATAAGCTCCCAAAACCTTTCCCCTTCCTCACCTCCTGAAAGAGATTCTGTTTGTGCTGCAGTGCCAGTGTAACAAGTTGGGAGAAGGAAAAAACAAACTGAGAGGACCTTCACCGACTAAACAAGAAAGGGCATGATGTCAGAGGAGGGTAGGAGGAGGGGATGCATAGTGAATGAGATTATAGCAGTAGAGACATCTAAAAAGGATATTGAAGAAACTTTGGTATTGTGTTGAAAAGTGTAATCTATCTTACAGCCCCTCAAGAAGAAATTTACCATGTTCTTCAATATTTGGGGGGTAGAATGTTTTTCCTTTGCGCATGTCACCTTGGTCAGATGGGACTTAAGACAGATGCAAGAATCCACGGTCTCCGTGAACGTCACTTACATCTGGCAGGACCTTAAGGGTCTCTCTCATACTTTACTTTGATGAAGCAAGTATGGGTTGGTGAAAAAACTAGTCCAAAGTACCACAAACTCAGTGGCTTAAACAACAGAAATCAATTTTCTTATAATTCTGGTGGCCAGAAGTCCAAGATCAAGGTGTCACCAGGACTGGTTTTTTTTCCTGAAGCCTCTTTCTTTGACCTGTAGATGGCTGTCTTCTTCCCTCGGTGCTTTTGTGTGTCCTGATTTCCTCTTCGTATAAAGACATTAGTCATATTGGATTAGGGTCCATGTTAATGACGTCATTTTCGCTTAATAAGCTCTATAAAGATCCTCTCTCCAAATACAGTCACATTCTGAAGTACTGGGTGTTAAGACTTCAACATACGACTTGTCGGGGGGGACACAACTGAGCCCATAATGCAAAGGCAGAAGTATGACTCATTATATGGGTCTCTGTGTCTACAAGACAAAAACGAATCAGATGCTCAGGAAAAGCAAATGTGCTCCTCCTACTAATGACTGAAAATACTCCTCCTGTAGATTCTCAGAAAGAGGTTTCTGAGCAACAGGTGGGAAATTTCCTTAGCAATATCCTTAGAGTAAATACAATGCATTTCATAGCACCGTTTCTTGTGACAGTCTTCAACGTAGGTCAGTGGCACAATGCTAAAATGCAGTTTAGTGAAAGTATATCTACAAGCACGCAAATTCACATGACGTGTTGGCTTAATCCCAGAAGAGATTTTAGAATATCTAAGAGAATGGATTAATAGTTCTTGTTATGGAAAACCTCCATAAATGTTTCTCTCACAAGAAACA
Organism: Tursiops truncatus; assembly: GCF_011762595.2. NCBI lineage: Eukaryota > Metazoa > Chordata > Mammalia > Artiodactyla > Delphinidae > Tursiops > Tursiops truncatus. The sequence continues at coordinate 9,598,582 of NC_047050.1, read as the reverse complement.
TGTTTCTCCTTTCAGAAGTCTTAAGCGAGAGGCGGTTTGAAGCTTTACCTCCAAAAAAGAACCTGTAGTCCAATTATTCTCTGTTGCTACTTTCAGCATAGATCCAAATACAGTCAGGTCATCAGAGCTGGGGTGACTTCTCCTTCTAAGAAGACAGTGCTCTTAGTGGTACGAGCAGGTGCTCTGCAAACTGCCTTTGATCTGCTCCTCACTAGAAATGTAACAAGAGCAGACAGCCTCACCAAGCCATCTGCCATTGTTCCTCGGTTGTAAACTGGGGACAGCAGCGCATGAAGGCTAAGCTACTGTGTGTGGACCACGTACAACAGCTGTAACACTCCACAAGTATGAGTCTTCCTTATGATGAAAGCTAAGGGATTTCAACAATAGCCTTGATACAACTTCCATGAGCTCTGTATATAACCAGTGCCAAAGCAAAGATTCGAATTCAGTTTTCCCTGACTATACTGCACTGTCGTGGTTCTCAAATGTGAACCCTGTGACCAGCATCACGTGGGGTACTTGTTAAATTCACATCACAGGATCCCTCCCTGGAGTTTCGGGTAAAGTAGGTCTGGGATGGGGCACAAGATTTTACATTTCTAAAAGTTCCCACACTCCAACCAGTGCCGTGGTTCCTAATCCACCCCCACTTACAGCTGGTGGACCCCAAAGAGTTATGTCACTTCTTTCAGTCTTGTTTCCTTGTCTGTAAAACAGGGATGAAGACAGTGTGCACCTACTTAGCCTGCCTTGGGAGGATTAAAGAGTGCAGAGCCTGGCATGGCCACTTCTAGATCATTCCAGTGCTCTCCAGAGCGCCAAGCTGCCAACCTCAGCTTTTGTGTATAACAGAATATTAATAGGATGTTCTTCCTCTCTCAGGTTTGATTCAAGCCCAGAAAACGGAGCACAGGATGATAGATGCCAAGGACCCCCTCTTCTCATTACAAAGTGGGGTGCTGGATTAACTACTCAGAACTTGTAAAGGAGATGACCAAGCACTCCTTCAGGCTGACCCTGCACAGCAACCCCCTTCAAGGTGTTAAAAGCCTTGAGTTGAAAGACCAAGAAGTACAGATGGCTGTGGGATGTCTCTGTGGATTCCAGGAAGTGATCTATGTACGCATTCCCGTACTTTGCCTCTTCAAGTAGTCACCAAACTGAGAGACCATCACCTCCAGATGGTACAAGTCAAGGAAGCCTTTCCAGGGTTCTTACCTTGCGTCCTCTGGCTCCAACCCTGGAAGAACCAGAGTCAGTCCCAAGAGGGGCTGGTTACCACGGAGAATAGGAGTACCAGACAGAGAAAGGGAGGAGACACCCAACTTCCACTTCATCATGCAGCTTCCCATAAGCCACGCCTCAAACTGGAGGAGGAAACAGCTGTAACCTCTGATAAAGTTCTGAGTCGTCATCATTACAATAGATTAGGTAATTTCACTATTAAAGTAAGACTTCTTTTATAATTAGAAGTCCTGAGAGACTTGTGATTTGAACGAGTCTAGAAAACTAATAGACCTGCACAGAATTTCATCCAGGGGCAGGAAAGGGACTAGCTCTCACAGCATGTTTGATGGGACAATGGGGATGAAAAATAGGCTTCTTCTGAGTTGCACCCTTAAAGTTTTGGTCTTTTAATGAACCACGTACATGCATACACCTGCACATCCCACGTCACCGAAGCATACTTCTTGGTTCTGAGACTGTGCTTCCTCTCAACATATGCCAGATGAGAAAATATCTTTATTTTAATGCCACTTTCAAAGAAGAGAGACATGATCATTTGGAGCAGCTCTCAGAAGCCCAAATATAAACCTTAAAAATACGTATCCTTCAGTGGCTATTTGAAATATTATGCAGACAAGCAAAACATGTACTGTTTATAGTCAATAAATATAAAAAGTACTTTCTAAAAAGGCTCTGAGAAACTTAGCTTATTCTAGATCAATCAACTACCGTTTTTAAGAAAAATGTTTTGCTGCTATTGGCTTGTTTTTCCAACCCAAGTCACTAATGTTCCTATTCGCAATCCTAGGAGATGCACAGCTGCCAGAAAACATCTGAACTTGTCAATATACGGAGCAAGGTTTATATTCTCCTTATGCTTTTAAACCGTTTTTCATGTCCATCAGTGACACGGTGTAGGTAGTATCGTGAAGGACTAAGTTACGAGAAGCCAGTATTCGGGCACACTCTGAATATTTTACAGTGAGGATATTCTTAGGGCTTGGTTGCTACATTATTTCCTGCTTGAAAACACTCCAAAATTTTCTCAGAAAATTTTTATTAAAAATCAAGTGCTATTTGTTGTTTCTAACAAAAAAGCATCCATTGTAGCTTTAATTCACCTCTAAACTAAGATACATTCGTATAAAACATAGCATTTTTATCTAGCTTCATAATTGAAATAATTGTTTTTCCAATGAAAAGCAATTCACTGGACTTCCAAAAGCAGTCCAATGAAATTCACACACACACACACACACACACACACACACACACACACACACACAGTGATTCCTAAACTCAATGTGTGATTTTGGCAAATAGTTTTAATAAACACTTTATCACCTGTAGAGCCCATCCCAACTCCACATTAGGAGTTATCTGTCCAGGAAAAAAATTCAAGAAATTCCTATTGCCTCAAAATAAGTAAGAACTATTTCTTTAAAGGGGTTGTCCATCCTCATCCTTTCTCCTTAACTTGGGCCTAATACAATGGTCTATATCTACCTCACTGTTTAAGCACAATAAATATCACAGCCTCCTACATTATAAAGAACAAGAGTAAGGGTTACAGAGAGAAAAGTAGTAGAATTAAAACTAGAATTCCAGTCACTGATAATGAATTTCACTTCCAGGAATTCACTTCCAAAGTTACTGAATAGCAAAAAAAAAAAAAAAAAAAAAAAAAAAGTATAAATACTCCAGAACTGTAAATGTAGATTGTAACATTACACGAGAGATGATACAGTATGTCAGGCAATTTGGGTTCTAATCCTCACTCTGCCATCATCTACTCGTGAACCCAGAATAGGTTGTCTATCTCCACAGAGGCTTTAGAGTTAACAACAATAATGGCTTATCCACTGAGCAAAGCTGTTGAGAGAATCTGGCCAGTTAAGAAAGTGTGGGGTCCTTAAAAAACAAAATAAAACAGAACCCGTCCAAACAACAAGGTCCTACTGTAGAGCACAGGGAACTATACTCAATATCCTGTGATAAACCATAAGGGAAAAGAATATAAAAAAAGAATGTCTCTATGTGTATAACTGAATCACTTTTCTGTACAGCAGAGATGGGCACAGCACTGTAAATCAACTACACTTCAATTAAAAGACAAAAACAAAACAAAACAGAATCCGCCCTGGGAACCAGTCAGACTTGAGTTTGAAACCAGGCTGTACCTCTTCCAGGCCAAGACCTTGGGCAAATCATTTCCTCCCTGTGTCTTTATCTCATCTAAAAATTGGATCTGGAAGTAATTTAAAGTTTACAGGGTTCTTAAAGGGATTAAATGTCACAATATATGTTAAAGATGCAGTACATAACAGATGTTCAATAAATGGCCGTTGAATTTATGACTCATCTATGTGAAAGTGCTTGGGGAATATGAAGGCATCTGCATATGCAAATCCTTAATATCACATAACACATTCATGTAATTAGTCGAAGAAGGACTTCAGTCAGTATAGCTGCACAGCTACATGCACTTCTATTCTTATCCTTTCCCATAAACTCTTTCTAGAAGGTCCACTTGTTACATTTTGTAAAACTCCATGATTCCACTTAGCGTTGACCGCTAAAACAATAATGTCTGTCATGAGCTTAACACTCCTTTTACAAATAAAGATGACTATTAATTTCATACAGTCTATCATTATAAGCAAACATTTCCTTTCTCTAGCTGCTTCCCTCACAGGTTTCCAATTCAGGGAAACCTCGTTTCCAAACCACAGTATTGCTCATACTGAACTCTGTCTACAGCTATACTGTGGCTAACACAGTTTCCCAATCAAATGTTTATTTTTAAAATGAATCACATAGACTTCTAACCTCTAAGCAATCCTAAGTAAGAGCATGAATGATAATAACTCCCCAAAACTTGTAAGAATCACACACTGCAAATGATGTCTCACAGGGGCTGGAAAACACACCTCGAGCCCATGCCCCTCTCTGCACTGCCTGTTACAGTACAGAGCATTTGCAGGTTTCCCTGTGCCAGTGAAACACTGGAAGGAGGCAACTTCTGTAATAGGATCATTGGCTAAAATGAAATGAGTCAATCTGATCAATCGAAATTGCACATGCAGCAGAGAGCTCTTAATGGATCTTAATCTCCATTAGGCTGAGCTGGAGGAAGCTGCATCACATTTCAGCCATTTATAGTAGCGTCGTGGTCCACGAGCAGCTTTCAGGGAATGGGAGTATTCATCCTGGGGTGCTCTGGGACAACCATCAATGGGATGGTAAACTCTTGCATCATTGGTGTCCAGGAAATGCTCTGGGGGATACTCTGGAGAACTGTCTCCAAGGCTTATAAAAATTTTAGCAGGAATTCGTGGTGGGTCAACCAGAAGAACATTAGCACATGAAGCTTTTCTGTCATGTGTAATTAAATGTGGTTTAGAATCCCTTAGACATGATTTATAAAACCAAAAGGAACAGTTCCAAGTTTGTTACCAGAGGCCCATAAAGGGTAGGCTATGAGGAAACGGACAAGGATGAAGCTTTCCAGAAGTAGGCATACTTTGCACGTGACGCATGGAAATATAAAAAACCTAATGTTTGGATGCCCAGAATGTGAAACTAACTGCCTCTCAATTTAATATATAATAGGGAAAGCTCCATGTGGAAATTCGAAAGAAAAGGAAAATTGCACACAATTTAGAAGACTACCCATTGTACATGCACTTGGAAATTACAGCACAATATCTCCTAATTAATGTTGATTGAGTACTTTGATTTCAAAAATTGAAAAGCATAATACATGGACATTGCATTACACATTCACACACCCTCCCCACAAAGTCCTTGAAGTCAGAGACCAAAATAGAGAAGCCAATAGCAGATTACTTCGTTGCTTTTTTTCTTACTCTAAGTAAAGCTTGATGATTATAAATTCCAAAGTCCAGAATTAATAAAAGCTGAACTGTCTTGGGCTATGGCACAAATAATTTATCCCAAATGTTTGGGCTACTTAATTGGAAATGTGAGGATTTTTTTCCATATCATATCGATAATTGAGATTCAGTAACATGTCACTACTACTTCTGTTATGATAGCACTTCATCACTATAGAACACGGTTGCTCATTTTCACATCTGACTCTCAGCTTGATTGTGCCTAGATGAATTGTGAATTCCTTGAAAGCCACAATGTCCCTTTTCATCATTTTACGCTCTGTGCCTAAGACAATGGTGATATAAAATAAGTACGCGATATATTCAATTGAATAAATCTGAGAACAGTAAGTAATTTTATATACCATAATCTTTCAGTGAGGTATTTAGAAAATACTATTTTTTTAATGTTTATTGGAGTAAAATTGCTTTACATTGTTGTGTTAGTTGCTGCTGTATAACAAAGTGAATCAGCTATACGTATACATATATCCCCATGTCCCCTCCCTCTTGCGTCTCCCTCCCACCCTCCCTATCCACCGCTCTAGGTGGTCACAAAGCACCGAGCTGATCTCCCTGTGCTATGTGGCTGCTTCCCACTAGCTATCTGTTTTACGTTTGGTAGTGTATGTATATCCATGCCACTCTCTCACTTTGTCACAGCTTACCCATTCCCCTCCCCGTGTCCTCAAGTCCATTCTCTACGTCTGCGTCTTTATTCCTGTCCTGCCCCTAGGTTGTTCAGAACCATTTTTATTTTTTAGATTCCATATATATGTGTTAGCATATGGTATTTGTTTTACTCTTTCTGCCTTACTTCACTACGTATGACAGACTCTAGGTCCATCCACCTCACTGCAAATAACTCAATTTCGTTTCTTTTATGGCTGAGTAATATTCCATTGTATATATGTGCCACATCTTCTTTATCCATTCATCTGTCGATGGACACTTAGGTTGCTTCCATGTCCTGGCTGTTGTAAACAGTGTAAACAGTAAACAGAACATTGTGGTACATGACTCTTTTTGAATTATGGTTTAGAAAATACTAACTATTTTTAAAGGTCTGAGAGACCTTTAGAGACATGTCAAAAGATCACCTTGACATGAAGAACTTAAGTAGGAGAAAAAGCCAGACTTGTGTATCATCTGGGTACTTCCACAATAGAGGCTATAATGACATCTATGAACTTCTCAGGTACACTGCTTTATTGTCTTCAGTCACAAACTTTAAAAACTAAGTCACAAAGTTTTAATGTGTTGGATTTTTCTAGTAAATAAATATGCTGAGAATGATGGGAAAAAAAAAAAAGAAACCTAAGTAGCCAAATGTGTTTTATTTTCTTTGCAACTGAACACAGACAGGAAAGAAAGCACGTTACGTAAGTCAATTATTGGTGTCAGAAGGACTACCTAATAATTTACATTTTTAATTATCTTATTATCTATTAATTGCTGCTACCCATGGCACTTTCAAAACAGACAATCTTATATAAAGTGCCTGACCACACACAGTAGGGACTCAAGATGCATTGTGGAAAGAAGACATAAGTGAGTCTCATTCCAAGACAATGATGGAAGCAAGCATCCAGCTTCCTTAGGTGCCATACCATAAACAGTCTGGGTCCCAACACTTAAGACAACCTTTCTTTCTGTTTTAAAAATACCACTCTGAGCTCCCTGGACTATCAGAATGCCTTTACCTGCCTCTTCATTTTAAATTATCTTATTATTTATTACAAAAATACGAAGGCTAAGTCAAGTGAGAATTTTCCAACTCTTTAATTAATCTACTCTACTCGATTTGATAGTACTTAACTCATCCTGTCTTTTGGGAGAAGTTTCTTCTTTGTATATAATCTTCATCTTAGATAGGCTTAAATTGGCTTTATTATACCACTGCTTGGAAGAGGGGAAAAGAGAATTTGCCAGTGTATGTCCAGATTTAATAAATATGATTGCCTAAAACCTAGCAAATGTACATTTTATTTGATATCACCAAAAGATCCTTTAACCAACAATTTCTTTCAGTAAAAAGAAAAAAAAAATTCTAGAGTGCAATAATTACAATAGACCCCAGTGGGAGGTGTGGGGCTCAGCTGGAAGGAGCAATTAAGTGAAGGTTCTGAGATACTGCGTGACTTTTGTGAAAGGAATGTGGAAGTGCCTGTCTCTATCCATGACTGGACAAGTCACTCCATTCAGCCATCATGGTCTCTGCATTTTGCAGGTTCCAGGAACTGGCCCAGCTGGGAGCCTGGAACTCAATCCACTTTAAAATACCTGATCAATCATTAACTGTTAGAAAAGATGACCCCAGGAGAAGGTCTCTTATCAAGGAATCTCTTAAGAATTTATCTTAAGTAAACACAATTTTGAAAAATTATGTATTGTAATTAGCTCCAGAGGCATAATCCCCTTAGGAAGAGTGTGAAATAGAGTTTGCCTTGTCTTCCAAAAGAAAAATGCTTTATCTGTTCAAAACAATAGGCCTATTAGACTACTAGACATTCTTTTCAAATAACATGGCAGATTAATTCTAAACAAATGATAGGACATTTTATTTTCCAAAAGGAGTAACTTTATGAGAAGGAAGAGGGTTTTAGACACAATTTTCTCACTGTGATCAGTTTTATAGAGTGTTTTATCTCCATGAAATATCAGATCAAAGCAATTTAAGACAATTTATGAAATTCGCCAATCTATGACAGCAGCAATATTACCTGGTGGTTATGGGCAGAGGCTCAGGAGCCTGACTGCCCTGCTTTGAATCCAGAATTCTGCAGTTACTAGCTGTGTTAATGTCTCCATTCTTCCGTTTCCCATCTTTGAAAGGAGAATAATAATAAAAAATATGTATCTTTTAGGTTTCGGGTACATAAGATCAAATGAGTTTATATGTATAAAGTCCTTAACACAGTGTCTAGCAAGTTGTGAGTACTATTCAGAGTTAATCATGATTATTATTGTGAATAATAATGCCAATGGGTATACAGTCTGGGACAGTCATGATATTAGAGGCTACTCTATCTTGATATTAAAGCCAAAGTCAGGATCCACAAGAATGTTTTCAAATACATGTAAATGTTAATGGAAATGATATTAACCATGGTTATGTCTGATTCCCTCCCTGTCTTGTTAATTTATATCCAACAACTTGGTACAGCTAACAGATATACTGAATATATGACTTACTGTTCCCCACATACACATATGCTACAGGAGAGTATACTTTGATGGGGTTCAGGGTAGGCCACCCCAGAATGTGCCACTTTGACATGTGGATTATTTTGAGCTGAAGACAGTCAAGGCCCAGAAACCTGAGGAAGAGCTTTTACCTCCCCCATAACTGCCTAAAAGAATTTAGACAGAGGGACTGGTCCAGGAAGAGAGCTACCACCAGAGATAACTACAAAAAATATGGACTAGGAGTGGTGAGCTGGGGGAAGCCTGGCAGGGCCTGGAGACCAGTCCTCTCTGTGTCCCACTGTCTCTGAATAGCATGGCAAACATTTGTTTACAAAACATGTGCTCTTCCCATCTTCCCACAAATTGCCCTCCTCCCTTTTGAAGTCCCAGACCCCCATCCCCTCCTCCTGAGCTCGGATGGCATATAAGCCTCTATTGTCTGACTGCCTTTGGATCTCATATTCTATGGGGCCCCTGAACGTACATAATTAAATTTGTTTTTCTCCTGTTAATCTATGTTAATTTGATTATTAGGCCAGCCAAAGAACCTAGAAGGGAAGAAGGGAAAAGTTTTCCTCCCCTACAAGTTCTTTTTAAAAAATTCTGGTGATATGTTTTAATTATCCTACAAAAGCGATCCACTTCCTACTTACTTTCAGGAAATGCAAATCAGTACCAAACATCAAAGATAAAAGCAAACTCACTGAAGTGAAAGGCATTTCCTAACATTAATTACATTTCAATTAACTCCATCAATTTTAAGTGACTCCACACAGCGCATTAATTCTTTCAACTTTAAGAAAATGCCTTTTACAGTTAATTTTATTCTGTCTATCTTATCAGGATGTAGTTCCTTCTTGGACAAGATGGTCTGTTGGTAACAAATGTCTTTAAAATTGTTTCATGCTAAAAGGAATTCCCTCATGCTCTACAGTACAGGACTCTAAGATCCCAACCGAGTGGTTGTGCAAAGGCTGGAGAAGATTTGCGGCTCTTCTTGGGGAAATCACTACCCTTACTGCAGGTGTCTCTGCAGCCACTGGGGTAGGCTCAAGGGGCTTAGGAGAAAATAAGAACTGGATTCTTAAGCGACTAGATGAGAATATCCACTTTGCTGCCTACACATTCAGTACATAAAATATATGGCCCTTGGTTAAGCACAGAAGTACAGAACACCTGCTCTACACTTAAAGAATTGATCATGATCTAACTGTAAGTCAGGACTGCCCAATGGCTTACTCAAGTCATCTGGTACTAAAGAGAATGTTCAAATGGGCATCCAACTCTCTAATCAATATTCCCTAAATTCTATCCCTATATTAACGTACATGATCACAAGAGAAAATTACTCAGCCCTTGATGATGAATTCAAATATTCTGCTAAGTTACAATTTTATGTTACCACCAAAGCTTTTGTAGGTCAAAACAAGGAGCATTCTTTTGAAAAGTGTCTGGGGCTTTTGCAAAATTATAATTGAAAAAAGCCTTCCGCACTTCATCCAGAGTGCTTCAGCAAAGTACACACAAAATAATACTCTCCCTTGAATTTAGCTCAGGAAAAAGTTGCTTTCTACAAATCCATGTACATATTTTCTTTGATCAGACAATGAGAGCCATGTGCCTCAAGTGTTTCCCTGGGTGCCCTGATCATTGGGAAACAGTGACTTCATTCATGAAGAGTGCCAGTGCTGGGCATAGTAAACACTCCGTGACATCCACCTTCTATTATTAGCTATTATTAATCATTATAATCTTATTTTAAGTGCCAGGTGACATTTCCTACTTGCTATAGATGGTCTCTGTTCTAATTTTATACCTGATTATCCTGTTTTGTATTATTTCATTGTATCAGCCACCTCAAAATAGAGAAAGTGTAAGTTCAAATTAAAATTTTTAAAACAAGTAGGAATTCAACACAGTATTTCTGATTCCAATAATGGTATTTGTGAATCCAGTAATGTGATCCCAATAATTGGTGACTTCAATCATGTATTTAAAACTTACAAATTAGTGCTGATGACGGAAGTAGAAGTAAGGCTGAGATTAAGGAGGATGTTAATTTTCCTACCACAATGAGAATATTGGTCCAAATTCAGTGTGTAACTATAATTTTCCATTTGTAGTTAGGTATAGTACATTCTCAGTAGGTCAAATTAACTGGGAGTTGTGGAGAAAGGCTAAAGTAATGAATGGAAAGTTTAAACTATAGAACACATAAATAACGTAGTCGTATTATTTGAAAAATCATGAAAGCAGAAGCCAAGTGAGTCCAAGTGGGAGATGGTGACAGGCTGGATGCAGGGCATGCGGTGGGAAGGAGGGCTGAGTGCAGAGGAGAGATTCAATAAACAGAGGAGGGCACCTGCATGCAGGAGGCTGAGTGACCTTGCTCTGAACTCTGGAAGGCGATGGCAGGAAGATGCAATAGCACAGGCTGGTTGGAACTGAGATGGAGTCATTCCAGATTTCTAGGAGGGGGGCAGTCTCTATCCAAGCTGGAAATACAACCTTTTTAGGACATTATATAAATCTTTATAATTTGCTCCCATTTCAGTCACTGTAAATAGTCCTGAAATCATGGGCTATTGAAGCAGGAAGGAACCCCATGGACCATACAGCTAGAAATTTCGTTTGGCAGCTGAGAAAACTGCAGTTCAGAAAGGTTACCCAAGGCCACACAGCTGGTCAGTTAAGCAACCAATACTTAATATCAGGGTTTCTAATTCTCAGTTCAGTGTTCTACACCCTGCTATCCTCCTTGATAGGATAACCAAACGTCCCTATTTGTCTGGGACTATCCTGGTTTTAAAATTGAAAATCTCATGTCCCAGGAAACCCATCAGTCCCAGGCAAACCAGGATGGTTGGTCACCTTAATGGAGGTATGAATTATTATTCATATTCCTAGAATTTCAAAAGAGTAGTTTTCATCACTCATCTTACCAAAATTCTCGAATAGCAATAGCTTGTCCAAAACAGTTCCAGAATTAAGAGTGGTGACTTTATGTCATCGTGGGAGAAAAAAGAGTGGTGACTTTATGTCATCGTGGTAGAAGAAAGAGTGGTGACTTTATGTCATCATGGTAGAAAGGAGGTGGAAGAACCTCTTCATTTCCAGTCTCACTTGTGGCTGGAATACCTGCTGTTAGTCCCAGGTTATGCTATCAACGGCCCCCCATCCCTATCCTTTTGGGGCTACCAGATCACTGGTAAAATTTACGGAGGGTCTGCTTTTCCCAACACCAACTACATCTAGAAAAATATTTCAAAAGGTAAAAACAGAGTGGGATTGGTTACAAGACAATATTTTGCTCCCCTACCCCAGCCCATTACTCCAGAAAAGCGTGGACTGGTCTAAAAAGATCAGGCAAACAAACGTACAGACTTTAGAGAAACTCAACTGTCTGCTTCCCTCCAAAGTCACCCAGAAGCAAAAAGTAAGCCCTCTTGAACACTCCAGTTGGAGCACACTGGAAAGCAAACTGCACGGCCATCTGCTTTCCTGGGGAAAAGGCACAGAGGCCACCTGGAAGAGCAGGCTCCTATCACCCAGCAGCAAAAGACTGGAGCAGAGGACTGTGATTTCCACCCTGAAGGCCTTTCAGGCCGCTCAGTGCTGGTCTGGCTCTGCCCCTCCTCTAAGTCATGCTGGCCGGCACTGTCCCTGGCAGCCCAGCTCTGCCTCAAAGTCACGGCTTCCACCAGAGATGCAGACCCTACAGCTGCGTCGCAGGCAACTCCAAGGATCTGAGCATCCACTTCCAACCCTCGTGTGGAGGGTGGGAGGAATTTTAATTTCAGCTTAAGCTGCCCTGAGTTTGTCAAAAAGAAATGCCTCCCGAGAAGACAGACAGAGAGGGGAATGGCACGTCATGCTTGTCCCTGGATTCACCACCTGACACAGAGACCTTCCTCCTGTAGGGAAATGGAGAGGTTGTTTTTTCTTTCCCCCTTTTCCCCTTTGATTTTGTTTTGAAGGAGCTTATGCAAAAAAGAATTTTTTGAATCAATTCCATTCACACTAAAGGAACCATGATATCTTACTTTTTCCTTTACTTTTTTACTTTTTTTTTAAAAAAAAAAAAAAACCTCTTTTACTGAGTCTACATGAAGCTAAAGGGTATGGAATCAAGCCTTCTACCTAAAGGTTGCTTCTCAGAAAAGTTTGTGATTCCTGGCAATGATTCAGTGAAGGTGCAGCACATCATATAGCTTCCTTTAAATGTCCTTTTTTGAAAGTCCACGGGAGTGGGCAGAACACCAAAGCGTGGATGAGCCTGGCTCAAAATAACATGAATTACAGCGAATGCACTTTCTGTGAATTGGAAAGATAGTAAAATTTCAATGGGAAGCCTCTGGTTCCATCCCACCCCAGATCATTGTCAATCTCCCATCTGAATACTCGCATCTCTGAAGCTTCTTTTTTTTTTTTTTAACATCTTTACTGGACTATAATTGCTTTACAATGGTGTGTTAGTTTCTGCTTTATAACAAAGTGAATCAGCTATACGTATACATATGTTCCCATATCCCTTCCCTCTTGCGGCTCCCTCCCTCCCACCCTCCCTATCCCACCCCTCTAGATGGTCACAAAGCACTGAGCTGATCTCCCTACGCTGTGACAAAGTGAGAGAGTGGCATGGACATATATGCACTACCGAACATAAAATAGATAGCTAGTGGGAAGCAGTCTCTGAAGCTTCTTGGTTGACTCAGAGCCACAGAGGCTGCCTGCCTTCCCCTGCTTTTGCAGACTGACTTTTCTACTGAGCACCTGCAGTGGTACATCAACATTATCTCCCCCAAAGGGTTTAATTCTGTGTTTTTTGTTTGATTTTGTTTTGTCTTAGGAAGTCTCTCTGGAAAGAATGCTGAACTTAAAATGTGAAGACCTGCATCCAGTTCTGCCACTAATTGCCTTGAATTTGAGCCATTTCCTGAGCCTCTCTGCATGCCAGTTTCCTATCTAGAAAATGCCAATCATAACACAATTATACAAGTTTATTGGAGACTCACAATGGCACAGGTGAAAGCGCTGACACACAGTAGGTGCTTAGATATTTACGCAATGCTTCAGATAAACGATCACCTGAATATAAAATATTTTTTGTGCCTATCGCCACAATAGGCCTGCAGAGCAGGGCTCAAAAGCAAGACTTTGACCTCAAATAGATTGCAATCTCAAAAGAGCGCCTGTTAGGTGCCACAGGCTAAGTATTTTAACATACATTGTCTTACTTAGTTCTCACAACAACTCTATGAGGCAAACATTATTATACCCTTTTTGCAGGTGAGGAAAAGAAAGCTTAGAAAAGTTAAATATACATTTCCCAAAGTCACACAACTGGTAACTGGCAGTGCTGGGACTAGAATAAAGGTCTGCCTGTTTTCACACTGCCCTCCAGTGCAAACTGAGAAATCCTTAATCACATGCACACACAGAGAGACATGATCATATTCCAGAATGTTCCCCGTTCTCACTCAGGACTCAGAGGGTTAAAGAGAAGATGACAAAATAGCATGAACAGCTGGTTCCAAGGTGCTAGTTGCTCTTCTGTGATACCATTTTATTTGTCCTCTGCAGCTGTACCAGAAAGTTTTTGTTCTCTGAAGGAAATACTGAACTGGAAAGATAATTGGTATTCAAGACACACATGTTTTCTACCAGCAAATAAGAAGAACGCACAACAGTATTCTTGAAGGATGCTGATTTTTTTGTGTTTTGCAATTCTGCATTTTCAAAAATGACATCTGTTTTGCGAGTGACTAAAATCTCTGGAGGAAGAATTTGTAAAAGGAAATAAAATTGTGTTTCTGAACAGTTTACTCCTTACTGCCTTCAAATGATATTTGTTTAGTTGGCCCATTTTCCCCCAAACTTTGTCAAGGCAGAAGTTTTTCTATTTCCTCCCCACATCTCTGACAGGTTTGAAATGATGTTCTAGTGGCAAACGTTTTCAAAGTTTCTTTTAGCACTTTTTTGCCATGTATCGAATCATCCTTTCTTTTGAGCATTCCAAAAAAAAAAAAAAATGTGCCTCCTAGGAGCATAAATGAATATAATGCATTGCATTTATACCACACGTTCTAGGAGGAACTCAAAAGTATTTGACTGTCTTCACTTTTCTAGGCTGTTTATTTTTGCCAGTGCATCAACAAATACAAAAGTTTGAGAGAACCATTTCTTATTCATTCCCATCTCTTGATTTATCACTTCCTATTCCATAAATTTCCAGTCTCTACGGCACACAAATAAAAAGACGCAGTAGCTCATGTAGTCTGTCAGACAAATCCAGTTTTAGAGAAGAATGAATATTAACTAAGGTCATCTAAGGAAGCACCCACTGCAAATGGTGCTGTGTCGGGTTGAACGCTCACCCTCCCAGATCAAATTGTGGCCACTTTGCAAGAATCGCCTTCCTAACCCCAAACATACACCACCTGCCACGCTGTAACTGGCAGAATCAGCACCCTTCAAGGGGGGCTGGAACTCCTCGACTGCAGGTGTGAGTCTTTCTCCTCCTGCCTTTGCCCAAAATTTATGGAGCCATCCATTGCAGAGAAATGAAATATAAATGAATATTTGGGAACTTTCATGAGGCAGAAATCTCCCAAGTTGTCCTGACGATTTAGTTCTCATTTATCTAGTCCCATAATTCACAAGCTGTAAACCCTGTTTGTTCAACATTTCTTTCTCAAAGTTTGTATGTGTCATTTTTGTTGTGATATCTTCGTCACACACACTTCAACTTGCCTTGGATTTTAGGCCTTGACTAGCCAAGCACACCTGCCTCGGTATTTTCTTTCTTGCGCAATCCTTCTGGCCCTTTGGTATCTACTGACTTTATGTCTTCTCTGTGCAAGCAGTAGCAGACATTCCCAGACCACTTCACAGATAGGATGGCTCTATCGTTACAAAGTGTGGAGAGAGAAAAGCTACAGATAGGGAAGAAATTAGATACCTCATTCTTGGAGTCAAAATTCTCACTTGCAAAGGCCAAACCGAATGCAATCACCAAATGAGGCTCACAGATACAGAAATTTATATACAAATAATAAAAGTAGCATATTTGTCAGGAAACTCCTAGACATAATAAGAGTTCTGCCATGCCTGATGATCTGGGGTCAGGACCCAGGTTAGGCATCGTTCTCCACCTTTTTAATAAGTTCCTGATGTCACCACGAGCCATGGTGACATGGCTCACATGACAAAATAGACTCCACTAGCTCCCCATCACTAAGGTGTGCCTCCCCACAGAGTTGTTCTGCTGGAAAAACCCCTGAGATTGGAAGCTCTGGTACAGCCTAAAGGACAGGTCCCACATTTTCTAAGTCACTGTGAACCATGGGAACAGCTAAAATGGGTACAGTGAACTTGTCCATTTGTTACCTAATGAAACGGGTCTGCTTACCTGTGTGCAGGAAAGCCAATCTACTGACACCAGGTTCTGGTGCAGGAAAACGCAGTGTTTATTGCAAGGCTACACAAGGAGCATGGGCAGCTCATGCTCAAAAGACCTGAATTCCCCAGTGGATTTCAGGGATGGGTGTTTAAAGGCAAGGTGAGAGAGGGGAGTTGCAGTGTGTGTGATCAGCTCGTGCACAATTCTGATTGGTTGATGGTTCCTGATTCAAGACTGACTTCCTTGAGGAAGCGATGACTTCACTGGGTTTTGAAAAAAATGAGTAAGATGGAGGAAGAAAAAGGGAAAATTTTCCGAACCAAAGGGGCAGTTTGAGCAAAGTCAGGATGAAATGTTAACAATCTACAAAGATACTAAATTAGTAAGCATGAGGTAGTCCTGGAAATTAGCTTATTTAACAAGCATTCCCTGAGTAATTCTGATGGAGGTAGATCCAGAACCGTACTTTGAAAAAAATCATTCCACATTCTATTTCTTGAAGAACTTACTCAGAAATATTTGATAGTGGGTAAAATGCATCATTTGGCTTGGTGAGAGAGGACAAGACTCTTGTGTGGACAGGTCTTTCCTCCACACCCCTACCCAAGTGATCTGTCCAAAATATGAATCTGACCATGTTACCTCCCAGCTTATAATCCTGCAGTGACAGACCACTGCCCAGAGAGGAATACCCACAGTTTTACTGGACCATCCCTGGCCTCACATGAATTGACCTTCCTCTCTGGCCTTGCCTCTGGCCTCATTGATCAAACTCCACCTTATAATTACATTAAACTCCACACCTTCTGCTGCTTTTTATAATTGTTACAAAATTACTAAAATTTAAAACATATAGAAAAGGCTTTCTACTGAAGCTATTCAATTAAGTAAGATTATTGTTCTTACAGAAACATAGGATCAATTCAAGTGTTAAGAGTGGAATACCAGAGCACTTTCCTTCCATCTGTGGAAATGTTAAATGGTCTCATAAATAGAAGTAAACCAAAAGAGTTCAAAATTCTGAGAGAATGTTAGAAAATATCCCATGAAATGATGAGACATTCTATGCAATGAAGTAATAATGATGAACACAGAAACAAAAAGCATGCTAATCTCCCAGCCTAATATGTACACATACATACATGCACAGACACACACACACACAGATGTCTTATAACACTGGAGGGCATCCTGGAATCTATGCATCACCAAAATATTCAGTGATAAAGACATTTTCTTCCTGGCACATTAGAGAGAGAAACTGAGACCAGACAGCTAGTAAGATAAGACACACTCTCCCTTCAGGAGCACATGCCGCTTTGGCAAACACAAATATCACTCACTCACACACACATGTACTCAAGCCTGTGCATAATTCTCTTGACAACTCCAACTTACAACATTAGCATATGAATGGTGAGGCTTACAGTGATATTCACCCGCCAAATGGAGTTTATAATATAAATGCAATGAAAAGTATATGAAAGATTACTCTTCGTTCCGAATTGAGTCTGTCAGAGCCTGTATGTAAAATATATGTAATATCTGTACAGAACCCAGTGTAAATATATTCTTCCTGCATGCTCCATGGAGAAAAGCTGAGATGGTTAGGACAGTACTAAATTCATACTTCCTTTCCAAATAATGCATAAAATAAATGGTTCCAATTTCCTAGCTTTATGCATGTGTATCTTCCCCTGTTTCCAATATTTCATGTTTATTAGGCTAAATGTGATTTTTTTCAAGGTCTCTCTGTCTTCATTTTGTTTTTGTTAGATGTCCTTTTCCTAGCTGCCAAGAATTATTCACAACTGTAGGAGAAAGATTTTACAACTGGACCCATAATCTACTCACGTGAGAACCAGAAATTACTTAGTGTATGTGACATGTCTTTCCCAGCAGATTATAAGCTCCTTAAAGGGAACGACATTGACTTGTTCCTCTTTAAAGTCATGCCATCTTTTAAGTCGTGTGCCTAAAGAAGCAGCAATGTGTCGTCTCATGTGACTCTGCAGGTTGTCTGGGTGATGCCTCTCATGCCATCACCTGGGTTTGCTCATATGGCTCCATTAATCTGGGATGGCTGGCCGGGCTCAACACTTCCGGCTTCACTCATAGGTCTGGCAGTAAGTGCTGGCTGTCAGGTGGGCTTCCTTGGTCCTCTTCCTCATGGCCTCTTGGTCTCCAGTTGGCCAGGCAGGCTTCCTTACACGCTATCTGAGGGCAAGGATGCAAAGCTTCTTACTGCCTTCCCTCAGAGGTCACACAGCATCACTTCCACCAATTTTTATTGGTCAAAGGAAGTCAGAGGGCCCAGGTACGGATGAGAGGAAATAGATGCCACCTTGTGGTGGGAGGACTGGCAGTTAGCCGGCCGAGGGGCAGCATCCGGGACGAGAGGAAGCTTTGTAGCCATCTTTATAAATAAGTTACCACACCAACACAGGCCTAGGAAACATACAGTAATGAAAAGCAACTTGGAGAAGCGTCATTCATTCATCCATTTCTTCACTCACCCATTTAACAAAGAGTTCTCAAGTGCCTACGGTGGTAAAGCCATAACTTTGGTAGCTCTGGAAACAGAAGGAGCAACAAGGCAGAACTAGTTCCTTTGTGGAATTTATAAAGAATAAATGAATGAGTGAGTGAGTGAAAGAAAGGTGAGAGGCAACTGAGTGGAACTTGCAGATATACGGCTTCAAGTTCTAGGATCCTTTCTTAGTTAAAGGTTTATGAACTTTAAAATGTCTGAATCTCTTATTGGAAGTGGGCAACCCCAGCCAGGATACTATCAAGGGGCTAAAGTCAGAGTTGGATCCCAAAAAGCTGGGGCTGGAGCCATGAATTTCTATTGAAGGCAACACTGGCTACAAGAGCCAGAGGACCCTGCTTGGTATTAAACATGAGAGCCTCCAGTACCACTGTATCAGTCTGGCCAAAAAAGCAGAGTAAACTGTAATAGAGAAAAGGCAAGGAGAAAAGCCTTAAGAGAACCAGAAAAGAGGGAAATCTGGAAATTCAAGGAAAAAGAGTGTTTGTTTTTTTTGGGGGGGCCACACCACAGGGCATATGGGATCTTAGTTTCCCAACCAGGGATCAAACCCACACCCCTGCATTGGCAGCACTGAATCTTAACCAGTGGAAGTCCCAAAAAAGAGTGTTTTAAGAAGTTAATCACCTATGTCAAATGTGATAGATCAAGTGGAAAAGAAATTACTGAATTTGATAATGTAGAAGGTGATGTACAAAGGTACAAAATAATGTCCTCCAAGAGGCTGCTGCAGCTAGTGTTATTTGACTAAATATTTATTTTTTAAAAATTTTTTTGATGTGGACCATTTTTAAAGTCTTTATTGAATTTGTTACAGTATTGCTTCTGTTTTATGTTTTGGTTTTTTGGCCTAGCTCCCCAACCAGGGAGAGAACCTGCACCTTCTGCATTGGAAGGTGAAGTCTTAGCCACTGGACCACCAGGGAAGTCCTGACTAAATATTATTTAGAATGTGTTCATTATATCCATAGATGACTCCATGTCGAACAGGACTACTAATAATTTAAGACAGCTCATAATGTCAAAGTAAACAGTAAGTTTAAAAATGGCCAGCTTAAAAATACATACATACATACACACACATATATGAGACAGGCACAAGGCATACACATAGGTACCAAACATAAATATATAACTGTGAGAAATAATTAGATAAGCATAAGTAAAGGAAGAAAAATATTTGGGAAATATATCATTTTCAAATCAATAAAACTGTTATTCTCATAGCTATTGCTCTCACGTTTTACTAGGATGATTTACTAGGATATCAACATATGACCCCTAAGAAAATAATGTTTCTACTATATGTTAATCAATGCACAGTACATATAAGGGAAAATAAAGTGGCTTAGGATCAGTTAACTGCTTTTATTGACTATGTAGATTACTACATCAGGTCCAATGTCATACACACAGGACACTGCAGCCATTTCCCTCCCTCTAATTGTTTATACTCTATTAGTTGTCTAAATTTTCCAAAAATTTCAAGTTTAATTTCTCTGTCATCTTTGAATTTTCCTCCAAATAACTTTCTCTCTACAAATTTTAAAGGTCTGGAGTTTTTGTTTTTTGGGGTTTTTTTTTTCGACATTTTGAAGACTGATGGAGAAGGTGAAGAGATAGGAGGGATAGGAAAGAAAAGAGGAGATACCACATCAATGTAGAGACGTCAGAAGAAGCCCTTTGGAGACCGAGGCTTACTTGGCCTGGACCCCAGCCCACTCTTCAGCTGCTGAAAGTCTGATGATTGCCCCACATTCCTGTCAATCTCCAGAGACTATAGCAGAAGGTCTACTTGCATCATTCTTACAGTCTGTCTTGTTTCCTTCCACGCATCACTCTGGGCATGCAGCTCTGCCCTGTCACCGGTTTCCACTATTCCAAGTCCTTTGTCAGTTTTTTTAAAAAAATTATTCAAGATACATGTGGTTGTTGGGATGTGTCACAGTCTCCAGCCATCATCTCCCTCCTTCCACTCTCTTGCTTCCTCTCCTCTCTGGAGCATATGCTGGACCGTAACTCTCACCCTCCAAGTTCTTCCAGGCAGAGCAGACTCCCTTTTCTTCCGAAATCCTAGCACCAAAAAAGGATGGTATTCTGCTTCTCCCAAACTTTCTTACACAAAGTCATTGAGGCCCTTAGCAGAACCAAGGCCTGAGCACCAACAGGGCCCATTCTCCCTAGAAGGCAGATAAGCTAGAGGTAACATGTTCGTCACAAGTAGTCTTTTGCCATAACAGTACGCCAGAGTTCTGCGGTTACACACCTCACTCCAGGTCAAATCCTCTCTCCTAAAATGTAACAGACCCCCAGAGTGAAAATCTAGCAAGAAGAAGTTAGTCTTTATAAGAAGCACTGGACAGGTTCTCCACGTGTGTCTTTTATAAGCATTCCAATGCAATTTCTCCAAGAAAATATACCTAAGCAACCAGAAAATGTTGGAAATCTGGAAAGGGAAATTAAAAGGTCATGTGCTTCTTACATTTATTTCCTGAACCCTCTAGTATGTAACTCAGGCAAGAAGTGAAAAACAGCAGGTCAGGCTCCCAGTTCTTCTATTGAAATGTTATCACAATTTAACAAACTAGAAAAGGGGTGTGCCATGATATGCTAATGACTTCAAACTAGGAAGTGTGTGAGTTTCTAGACTTTGGGAAAAGCTCATTACATCTTTAGCCTAAGAAAAAAGTTCATTTTCGTCTCTCACATGAACTAGACTGTTCCTGTAAGCCAAGCTTTGTATTAGCTTCCCTGCAGTACGTTTTTTTACCTTTGTCTT
Organism: Tursiops truncatus; assembly: GCF_011762595.2. Classification (NCBI taxonomy): domain Eukaryota; kingdom Metazoa; phylum Chordata; class Mammalia; order Artiodactyla; family Delphinidae; genus Tursiops; species Tursiops truncatus. The sequence goes on along the minus strand of NC_047050.1, from coordinate 9,577,535 downwards.
TTGAAAAAGAGAGAACGTGTCTCCATAGTCACCTTTCCCTTACGCTCTAACGCTCTACCTATTAGGATCGTAATGGTTTGGGACACTACGATATAAAATGTGATTTTGAAAAGGCTTCTATTAGGGTGAGAATTGCTGCCTCAGCCACATTTTTTACATGCCATTATTTTGGGAAAAAGTGATATTATAACCAGATAATAAGTATCTATTTGGGCAAACACCTGTGCTGATTTTTTGAAGCACTAATCCCTTAGCTTTCTGAAAATGAAAAGTGCTTTCTTCCAGTCTTTCATTGTGTCCTTAGTTAGATCCTCTTCTTCCTCCTGAATATTAGTGTTTCTAAGATTGTAACCACAGGGAAGTGGGCTTCTCACTCAATGCTCTATCCTTCTATAATCATATCTAAAAGTGTGTGTGTGTGTGTGTGTGTGTGTGTGTGTGTGTGTGTGTGTGTGTATGGGTGTGTGTATGGGTGTATGTGCTGTGTTGTATGTGATAAAGTCTAAGGCTCAAGGGAAGTAAAAGGCTTCAGAAATAAATTTAAGAAGCATCAACTGAAAGAATTGAAGTTAAATAGACTATGTTTCCTCTAACAACAGAAGAAATATACATGAGAAATCAGTAACAAAGTATATTTAGAAAATTATAAAAACAATTAAAATTTTAAACACTTTAAATAACCATGAGTCAGGTCTCTAATCTGCCTACAAGAGACTCACTTTAGAGCTAAAGACAGACACAGACTGAAAGTTAAGGGAGGGATAGTTCATGCAAACAGAAATCATAAGAAAGCAAGGGTAACAATACTCATATCAGACAAAATAGATTTTACAACAAAAGACAAAGATGGGCATTATATAATAATAAAGGGATCAATATAAGAAAAAGATATTACACTTGTTAACATATATGCACCCACTAAGGCGGTACGTAAATATGTAAAGCAAATACTAACAGACACAAAGGGAGAAACTGACAATAATACAATAATAGTAGGGGACTTTAGCACCCCACTTACATCTATAGACAGATCCTCTAGACAGAAAATCAATAAGGCAATGGTGGTCTTAAATGACACAACAGACCAGCTGCACTTAATAAATATCTATAGGACATTCCATCCAAAAACAGCAGAATACACATTCTTTACAAGTGCACATGGGCCATCCTCGAGGATAAATCACATACTAGGCTACAAAACAAGTCTCAACAAATTTAAGATGACAGAAATTATATCAAGAATTTTTTCTGACCACGACAGTATGAAACTAGAAATCAATTACAGAAAGAAAAATGAAAAAAGAGCAAACATGTGGAAACTAAACAACATGCTAGTAAAAACCAATGGGTCAATGAAGAAAACAAAGAGGAAATCAGAAAATAACTTGAGACAATTGAAAATGGACACACAACACTCCAAAATCTGTGGATACAAAAAAGACAGTTCTAAGAGGGAAGTTTATAGCAATACATGCCTTCCTTAAGAAAAAAGAAAAATCTCAAATAAACAACCTAAAATAGAATTAGAAAAAGAACAAACAAGAGATATTTTTCTTGAGAAGATATCTTTCTTCTCGAGAAGATATTTTTCTTATAAGCACATGAAAAGATGCTCAGCACGGCTAATTATTAGAAAAATGCAAATCAAAATAATGAGACATCACCTCACACCTGTCAAAATGGCTATCATCAAAAAGTCAACAAACAACAAATGACAGCAAGGATGCAGAGAAAAGGAAACCCTCGTACACTGTTGGTGGGAATGTAAATTGGTGCAGCCACTATGGAAAACAGTATAGAGTTTCCTCAAAAAACTAAAAATAGAACTACCATATGATCCAGCAATTCTGCTCCTGTGCATACATCTGAAAAAAATGAAAACACTAATTTGAAAAGATACATTCACCCCAATGTTCATAGCAGCACTATTTACAATAGCCAAGATATGGAAGCAACCCAAGTGCCCATCAACAGACAAATGGATAAAAAAGATGTGACACACACACACACACACACACACACACACACACACACACACACTGGAATATTACTCAGTCATAAAAAAGAATAAAATTCTGCCATTTTCAGCAACATGGATGGACCTAGAGAATATTATACTTAGTGAAATAAGTCAAAAAGAGAAAGAAAAGTCTTTAACTTGAAATCTTTCTACAAAGAAAATTCCATGACTAGATGGATTAACTGGTGCATTCTTCAACATAAGGGGGGAAATGCCCTAGTTTTACACTGATTTAGGAAGTAAAAATGAGAAAACCTTATTCATTATATTTTACAAGGCAAGCATAAATTGGATACTGCAATCTAACAAAGACATTAAAAGAAAGAAATATCATAGACCAATCTCTCTTCTGAACACCTGTGTAAAACACTTGACAAAATTAAACTTCCCAACAGTTACATTAAATTTAAAAATTTGAGTAAAATCAAAAGAAGTCTTAGCAACTAATTATAATATGATAATATAATGTGAAAAGTACATTTCCAAAAAAGCAAAGATCATAATAATGATAAAATGAGAGCATTCTCTATGCAATCAAAAATGAGACAATGATATCTTCTGTCACTTCAGTACATTCACTGGAGGAATTAACTAGTGCAATACGACAAGAAGAAGAAATACACATATAAAAATTTTTAAAGGAGTAATAAAACACTAATTGTTGAAAAACATATTATTATATATTTAGAATATCCAAATGAATATACAGATAGCAACAACAACAAGAACAGCCAATAGCCACAATAACCCCTGGGGAGGGGAGAGAATCTTATTTCCAGAGTTGCCATATTATATCATTTTAAATATCCAGTTATAAAGAAATAATTATATGACATGCAAATAAATAAGAAAATATGGTCCATATGTGGAAAAAAGTTGTCAATAGCAACTTTATCCAAGAAGACTAGCTGTTGTACTTACTGGACATCTTAAGACTTTAAATCAGTCATTTTAAATATTATCAAAAAACTAATGGAGGCTTCCCTGGTGGCACAGTGGTTGAGAGTCCGCCTGCTGATGCAGGGGACACGGGTTCGTGCCCCGGTCCGGGAGGATCCCACATGCTGCGGAGCAGCTGGGCCCATTTGCCATGGCCACTGAGCCTGCGCATCCAGAGCCTGTGCTCTGCAACAGGAGAGGCCACAACAGTGAGAGGCCCGCGCACCGCCAAAAAAAAAACCAAAAAAACTAATGGAAACCATGTCTAAACAACAAAAGGAAAGTATACAAATAATATATCACCAAATGGAGAATATCAGTAAGGAGCTAGAAATAATTTTTTAAGTAACTAAATAGAAATTCTGAAGTTGAAAAGTGGAATAACCAAAATGAAAAATTCATTAGAGGGGCTCAACAACAGATTTGAGCGGGCAAAAGAAAGAATCATTGAACTTTAAAATAGGTCAATTAAGATTTTCAAATCTGGGGAACAAAAAGAAAAAAGAAGAAAGAAAAATAAATAGTCTCAGATACCTATGGTGCACCATCAAGCATACCAACATATGCTTAATGGGAGTCACAGGAGGAAAGGAGAGAGAAAAAGGAAAGAAAGAATACTTGATGGGAGAGGCCACAACAGTGAGAGGCCCGCATACTGCAAAAAAAAAAAAAAAAAAGAATACTTGATAATAATAACCTCAAACTTCCCAAATTTGATTAAAAAATATATAAATCTACATATCAAAAAAGCTCAACAAGCCCAAGTAGGATAAACACAAACAAATCCATACCTAGACACATTATAATCAAACAACTGGAAGGCAAAGAAAGAATCTTGAAAGTAGCAAGAAAGAAGTGATTTATCATATACAAGGGATTCTCATTAAATTTAACAGCTGATATCTCATGTGAAACCACAGAGGCCAGAGGACTGTGATGATGACATACTCAAGTGCTAAAAGGAAAGGACTGTCAACCAAAACTTTTATAACTAGCAAACCTATATTTCAAAAATGAAGGAGAAATTTAGATATACTCAGATAAATAAAAAGTGAAATAATTCATCACTAGAAGACCTCCAATATAAGAAATTTAAAAGGGAGTTTTCAGGTTGAAATGGAAAGACTAAAGAGTAATTCAAAATCACATGAAGAAATAAAGCACACCAATAAAGGTATCTAAATAGGTAAATACAGGAGTCAGTATAAATTTATTATTCTAACACTTTTCTTCTCCTTTCTTACTTAAAAGATTATTGCATAAAGCAATATTATAAATCTATGTTGAAAGGCACACAATGTATAAAGATGAACTTGTAACAATAACAACACAAAGGTGGGAACAAACTTCTACAAGAACAAATTTCTTTATATACTTTTAAAACTAAGTGGTATTAATCCAACTTAGATTATTATAAATTAAGATGCTAATTGTCATCTCCTGGGCAGGCACTAAGAAAATAATTCAAAAATGTATAGTAAATGAATGACAAGGTAATTAAAGAGGTATACTATAACAGGCTAGAAAATATTTAACACAAAAGAAGGTAGTAATGGGGAAATAAAGGACACCAAAAAAAGATATGAGACATAGAATTCAAACAGCAAAGCAGCAGAATTAAGTTCTTTTTCATCAGTAACTATTTTAAATGTAAATGGATTAAACTCTCCAATCAAAAAGCAGAGACTGGCAAGATGGATTTTTTAAAATGATCTAACTATATGCTGTCTATAAGAGACTCACTTTAAAGACTCAAACAGATTGAAAGTGAAAGGATAAATAAAGATATTTCATCTAAACAGTAAACCAAAAGAGAGTTGGTATGGCTGTATTAATATCAGACAAAATAGATTTTATGAAAAAAATTATATGAGACAAAGAAGAATATTATATGATGATGAAAAGATCAGCCCATTAAGAAGATACAATTATAAATGAATATGCACTTAATGAGATATCCCCAAATCACATGTAACAAAAACTAATAGAATTGAAGGGAGAAATAGACATTTCGACAATAAAAGTAGAAGACTTTAATATCCCACTTTGAATAATGGACAGAATAACTAAACAGAAGATTAATAATGAAATAAAAGACCTTAACACTTCAATCCAGTTTGAGCTAATAAACTTCTATAGAACATTACATCCAATAATATCAGAATACACATTCTTCTCAAGTGCACATGGAGCACATTCCAGAGTAGAACATACTTTAGGCCAATAAACAAGCCTAAATAAATTTAAAAGAATTGAAATTATACAAAGTACATCTCTGACCACAATGGAATGAAATTAACAATTAAAAACAGTAGAAAATTTGGGAAATCCACAAATATATGACACTTAAACAGCATACTCCTAAATAATCAATGGATCAAAGAAGAGATGACAAGGAAAATTAGAAAATACTTCGATATGAATGAAAACAAAAACACAACATGCCGAAACTCATGATATGCAGGTGAAGTTGTGGTCAGAGGAAAATCTATAGCTTTAAATGTACACATTTAAAAAAGATAAAATCCTAATTCAATAACCTAATTTTCACCTAAAGAAATTAGAAAAAGAAGAGCAAATTAAATCCAAATCAAATAAAAGAAAAAAAATTGTGAAAACTGATGTAATATATAATATGAAAACAATTGAGACAATTAATGAATCCAAAAGTTGATTCTTAAAAATTATCAACAAATTTGATAAAACACTAAAAAGGTTGATCAAGCAAAAAAGAAAGAGGATGAAAAAAACCAAAAACTGGAATGAAAGAGGGACATTACTACCAACCACAGAAATAAAAAGGATTATATGGGATTATTATAAACAACTCTATGCCAATATATTAGATAATCTAGATGAAATGTTAATAATCCTAGAAAGATGGAAACTACTGAAATTGAGAACAGAAATAGAAAATCTGAATTAACTTGTAACAACTAAAGAGATTAAATCAGTAACAAAAAAAACACACAAACAAAAAAACAGAAAACAACAACAAAAAAACCTTCCTACAAAGAAAAGTACAAGATAAGAAGTCTTCACTGGTGAATTCTACCAAACATTTAAAGAATTAATACCATTATTTAATAAACCTCCAAAATACAGATAGGGGGGAACACTTCCTAATTCATTTTATGAGGCCAGTATAACCTTGACACTCAAACCAGACAAAGACATCACAAGAAAAGAGAACTATAGAACAATATCCTTTACAAATATAAATGTAAAAAATCCTCAACAAAATCTAAATCCAGCAAACTATAAACAGGATTATATGCCATGACCAAGTGCAATTTATCCCAGGAATGCAAAGCTGTTTAAACATATGAATATCAAGCAATGTAATACACCACATTAACAGATTAATGGACAAAAACCACATGATCATCTTGATAGACACAGGGCAAGCATGTGACAAAATCCAAGTCCCTTTCACACTAAAAACACTCAAAAAACTAGGATTAGAAGAGAACTTTCTTGACGTGATAAAAAGGGATCTACAAAAAAATCCACAGATAACATCATATTTAATAGTGAAAGAATAAAAAGTTTCCCACTAAGATCAGAAACAAGACAAGGCTAGCTTGCCATATCTATTCATCATTGTATTAGTTCTAGCCAAGGCAATTAAAAGTATAATGGAAACAAAAACATCCAAATTGGAAAGAAAAAAATAAAATTTTCTCTACCTGCTGATGAAATATACGTACATATCCTAAAAATTCTACAGAAAAAATAAAAGAAAACAGAAGAAGTAATAAATTTGTTTAGCAGGTTTCAGGATACAAGATCAATATACAAAAAAAATCAACGGCATTTCTATATTCTAGCACTAAACAATTAAAATGATGTTAAGAAAATTCCATTTAGGGCTTCTCTGGTGGTTAAGAATCCACCTGCCAATGCAAGGGACACGGGTTCGAGCTCTGGCCGGGGAAGATCCCACATGCCGCAGAGCAACTAAGCCCGTGCGCCACAGCTACTGAGCCTGTGCTCTAGAGCCGTGAGCCACAACTACTGAAGCCCATGTGCCTGGAGCCCGTGCTCCGCAACAAGAGAAGTTGATGCAATGAGAAGCCCGCGCACCGCAACAAAGACCCAATGCCACCAAAAATAAATAAATAAGTTTTAAAAATAAGTAAATAAAAAGGAAAATTCCATTTATAAATATAAAAAATAAAATACTCAGGAATAAATTTAACTAAAGATGTACAAGGTTTGTACAATGAAAACTACAAAACATTGTTGGAAAAAATGGATATTTTGAGGAAGGTAATGAGTGATACAGTGCACTAGGGCAACTTCTGGGCTGTTTGTAAGTTTTTATACTGTGATATAAATAGTAGAGACACAGGTGTATTTAATTTGTAAAAATTCATTGAGCTGTACACTTAAGATTTGGGCACTTTATTGTGTGTATGTTATGTTCCATTTTAAAAGGGTGATAAAAATAAATAGCTAATTAAATCATATTTTATTTCTATTCCATTAAACACAATGCATTTAAAACAGGAAAGACAGAAAACTACACTGCAATGAAGATACAGAATTTTAGAAAAGATGAGCTAATAAAGAGTATCCCACAATGGAAAATGAATTCAAGTCACTGGGTCAAAGTAAAATACATCTTAAACTAATAAAGGGTCTGTTAATATAAACTTGCAGAATGATAGTAATTATGAAGAAGTTGTAGAAGACTTGAATAAGGGAGAGATTCTGATTTTCAAAAGGAAAAAAGGTAGAATCCAGGAATAATTCATTTAGAAAAGTGATATTGATCTCTATCAAAAATCAAAAACATCTTGGTCCCTAATACCATTCTTTACCAAATGGAAACAGTTCTCTTCAGAGAAATGGCTAACTCCAGGCCTGTTGCAAGCTGGGAACAAAATCAACCTGGGTACCCTGTGAGTCCCCAGATGTTAAATGTTAAAACAATCACCATGGGCTTCCCTGGTGGCGCAGTGGTTGAGAGTCCGCCTGCGAATGCAGGGGACACGGGTTCGTGCCCTGGTCCGGGAAGATCCCACATGCCGCGGAGCAGCTGGGTCCATGAGCCATGGCCGCTGAGCCTGCGCGTCCGGAGCCTGTGCTCCACAATAGGTGAGGCCACAACAGTGAGAGGCCCGCATACCGCAAAAAAAAAAAAAAAAAAACAATCACCACCAACAACAAAACAGTAGTTGTATGTCATGAGGATATGAAGGAGCGCCCACTGGCAAATCTTGGACAATTTAAACATCAAAATAATTAAGGACAGTAATTAATTATAGACCACTGCAAAAACAGAAATTCATGAGTCTATTGATAACAAATAGATAACTAAGCATCTAAACAAATAAATAATGGAGAAGACAAAGCTCTTGCTTACAGTACAATTTCAAGAGCCAATAGGTAAATGTGATTGGAAAGGTGTAGTTAGAAAATTACAGTTTAGCACCATTGGAATAAAGACTGTTTCAAGCAAGAATTATCAATGGATGCTAAATACAGGGGAAATTTTTGATGAGGACCAACCACAATACGTGCATAACCTTACAGCCTCCCTATGGATGTCTAGTAGTTGCAAGAGAAAAAGTAGTAACTATACAGTGACAAAGTAAGTAACACCTTTACCCAGTAATCAAAATTAACATCACCAATGAGGGGCACATGGACATTGTGTATGTCTAGAAGCAACACTCTCAGAAGGACACAAACATCTCTTCTGTTCCATCTTGGAAAATGTAACCTAATTTTAATCATGAGGAAACTTTGGGCAATCCCAAAATAAGAGACAGTTGTATTAAAAGAGAGGAAAGGATGTAGAATTCTTTTAAAAGCGCCAGTGTCATAAAAAATAAATAAAATCTGTGGAAATTTTTCCAGATTAAAGTAGGTTAAAGAAATATAACTAAATACAATAGCTGATTCTAGATTGGATTCTTTAATAAAAGGAAAAACAATTCAGTAAAGGACATTATTGGAACACAACAAAACTGGAATAATGACAGTAAAATAATGGTATCAACATTATTTTTACTAAAATTGATAGTGTCCAAGAAACAGAGAGAAAGAGAGAGAGGGATTGATGATTAAATAATAAAGCAAATGAAAGCAAATGGGGTACAAGAGTAAAAATAGGTCAGTCTTACTAAAGGGTATACTGGTATTCTGTGTACTATTTCTATTGTTGTAATTTTTCTGTGAGCTTCAAATTGTTTCCAAATAAGAAGTTTTAAAAATTAAAAATCAAAATAAAATCTATAACAGTTATAAAACTAACATTAATTGAGGGCCTTCATATTCCAAAAATTATTTAAATATCCTTTTATTTAATCCTCACAACAACACTGGCCAAATAATTTAACAGGCTTAGGAAAATTTGTCCTTGGTCTTTTTTTCTCAAAATTTTACTTAATTCCTTGATTAAATAAGTAAAAGGAACACTGGTCAAAGTTCTTTGTGACATTTGATGTTGGTTTTGAGTGATGGATAGTTTTTACCAACAGGATTGCTGCAGATAGGAGTGGATCCAGATTTCATGGGACCTGAAACCTTTAGAAATAACAGAAGAAAAGACTCTTCCAGAGTGCAAAGTTACAACACAAAATTAAGTATTCATTATTCATTAAATAATAATTATTATTTACTAAGTAAACATATTTAACAAGAATGAAAAAAGAAATCACAATAAATAAACTTAAAAAAACTGGTAACTACCAAAAATATCACAACCACCAGAAAAATAACATAATATTTATATTAATTTACTACCTGACATAGCTGTGTAATACGATTTTCCTACAGGTTTTTGGCTACGTACGCTTGAATCACTTCTTCATATGACACTAATTTTGCAATATTTTTCTAGAGAGAACAGAAAGATATTTCAATCTTCTATTGATTTCGTTGATCGAAATTTGTTTTTCATAATTTCTCGTGTAGAAAGTTTCCTTTGATTTCATAATTCCTTTGACATCATTACTCTTTATGTCACATAAATTTTCAGTACTACTGCCAAACTTGGGGAAATATCTTTCAACTTATTTTCTTATGGAAGACCTTCTCACTATAGTACAACTACAAGTTTGTATCCTAAAAACACAGGAAGTCTAATAAATTCTATTTTGCGTAAGTCCGTCAAAAAAGACAAAATATATATGTTGTCATAACTGTATATATCCTATTATCAAGTATATATCTGACAACAGTTTCTGGTTTTTTTTTTTTAATAAATTTATTTATTTGTTTTTGGCTGCGTTGGGTCTCCGTTGCTGCACGTGGGCTTTCCCTAGTTGCGGCGACCGGGGGCTACTCTTCATTGCAGTGCACAGGCTCCTCACTGCGGTGGCTTCTCTTGTTACAGAGCACGGGCTCTGGGCACGTGGGCTCAGTACTTGTAGCTCGCGGGCTCTAGAGCACAGGCTCAGTAGTTGTGGCACACGGGCTTAGTTGCTCCGCGGCATGTGGGATCTTCCCAGACCAGGGATCGAACCCGTGTCCCCTGCATTGGCAGGCAGATTCTTAACCACTGTGCCACCAGGGAAGTCCCAACAGTTTCTGTTTTAACTGTGTCGATAAGAACAAAATCATTACTGCAGTTATACATGGATGATTGAAAGAAATTTCCACAGTGTAGCTTCTCGGTCTAGGATCTATAGTATGTGTCATATTGATATACAATCTCTGACCTTACAATTGTGTTTTAATGCAGGTTGAGTAGGCCCAGGGGAAAGGAGAAAGATTTCTGGAACACATTTCTACACTGGTCAGCTTGAAACAACTATACATCTATGTGTCCAGTTGTAATGCATGAAATGACTTTAAACCACATAATTGTCTCACTGAATCCAAACTAAGTACACTCCCAACTCAGTTCCTCCTTAGCTCAGTTCCAGAAACATTCATAGCCATTCCAAACATGAGGAGAAACACGAAGGTTAAGTCAAAGTGGAAAAAGACAGTAAAATATCTCACTTTTGTAAAATTACAACGTGATATGACCCTATGAATATACTGCTAAGGCCCTCCCAGGGCCTTGGAGGGGCCCATGCAAGAGAGGGCCTTGAAATTAAAGCTTTATTTAATATACACACCCCTGGCTTCAGGGCATCTCTTGGCAGAAGAAATTGACAGTTTCACCCTGAACCCTTTAATTGAGTCTACTGTCCGATCTAGTAAACTATCAACTTGGTCTAATAGCCTGTTGCATTATTAGGGGCATTAATTCAGCTCAAGGTGGGTGACAGTCCCATTACACTCATTAAGACCAATTCTGAGAATCAAACTTTTGAAGGTTACTTGTTTAACCCGGAAGACATCCAAAGGACAGTGACCAGGAAAATATAAAGACTCAAAAGAAGAAGAGGGCTTCCCTGGTGGTGCAGTGGTTGAGAGTCTGCCTGCCGATGCAGGGGACGCGGGTTCATGCCCCGGTCCGGGAGGATCCCACATGCCGCGGAGCGGCTGGGCCCGTGAGCCATGGCCGCTGAGCCTGCGCGTCCGGAGCCTGTGCTCCGCAACGGGAGAGGCCGCGACAGTGAAAGGCCCGCGTACCGCATTAAAAAAAAAGAAGAAGAAGAGTTATTAGAATTTGGGTATTTAGTATGTCAGAGATGACTTAGGGAGGAAAGACCTTTGGCAGAATGTGAAAGGGGCTGTCATACGGATGAGGAATTGATCTTGCTCTACATTCTCCGGAGCAGAAGGACTAGGGTGTGGTTTGGAGACTTAGTGCAAAAAATACATATAGAATATCTCATGAATAATGTTTATGTTGATTACATGTTGAAATGGTAATATTTTAAACAGCTGGGGTTAAATCACATTTATTATTTTCACCTGTGTCTTTTTACTACTTTAATTTGGCCCCTAGAATTTCTAACAGTATATATATATAGCTTGCATTTGTGGCCCACGTTATGTTACTATTGGATAGCACTGGTCTAAGCTTTCAGCCCCACCAGGATAATCCCTAAGCCCTCAAAGCCATTGCAATTTTACCAAGAGCTGAAGCACCAAAGCCATTTCATATTTAGGCAGCTTTGACTTGAAATTCTCTTTTCTTGAATTTACTGCATTTACTGTACCTGGTTCATTGGTGTCACTTGGCTTTATCTTAAATCAGGAAAATGAGCTCCTACAGTGTTCAAAAATAGTCCAATAAAGATATATTACTGCCTCTTTGCTCAGTAGGGGTAGATGGGTCATAACAGGATGTCTGACACTAGCAGGTTTATACAGTAATTTTTTTCTTATCAGCTACTTAATGAAATGAATTTCTATCATAGCATGTTTTAAATGTTAATACTCTTACAGCTGTCTTCAAAGAGCTATTTTGAACTAAATATGTTATCAATCAAAATACTCATTAAAGGGCTTCCCTGGTGGCGCGGTGGTTGAGAGTCCGCCTGCCGATGCAGGGGATGCGGGTTCGTGCCCCGGTCTGGGGGGATCCCACGTGCCGCGGAGCGGCTGGGCCCGTGAGCCATGGCTGCTGAGCCTGCGCGTCCGGAGCCTGTGCCCCGCAACGGGAGAGGCCACAACAGTGAGAGGCCCGCGTAACGCAAAAAAAAAAAAAAAAAAAAAAAAAAATACTCATTAAAATTCGGTGCAAGCTTATGTGAAGAGAGAGATTAAATCATTGAGGCATCTGGGCCTCTTATTCCACTAATGTGACCTCATTATATCGTAATTTGTTATTACAGAAATTTAATTTTCTGATGCCATAGAATTACTAAGGGTCTTCACATTTCCCAGATTTTCATCCACCCTAAGTGCAAACTTTTTGATCATTTACTGGTTGGGTCCTTGGGTATTTTCAAGATTTGTGCTTCTGACAGACAACAACTGTAACCAAAGCAAGCAGTGCTCCCTGATGCTGGAGGGAGGTGATGGTTCCAAGCCCTAAAGGCGCCTGGAGAGGGTGTTCTCTCTAATGAGGTAAGAAAATACCTTGAATTAGCATTTCATTTCCTGGTAGCCACCATTAATAGATGTGGATCCTGATTTTTCACACCTTCGCACTCTCTACCTTATCTCTTAATGGAATCTTCCTTCCATGGAGGTGTGATGGAGTCAGAAGCACAGAGAGGGTTGCTTAGAGGGCTGAGCAGTTTGCCCACCCACCTCAGAGAGCCGTGAGGACAAAAGAAGGTAACGTGGGCTTCCCTGGTGGCGCAGTGTTTGAGAGTCCACCTGCCGATGCAGGGGACACGGGTTCGTGCCCCGGTCCGGGAGGATCCCACATGCCGCGGAGCGGCTGGGCCGGTTAGCCATGGCCGTTGAGCCTGCGCGTCCAAAGCCTGTGCTCCGCAATGGGAGAGGCCACAACAGTGAGAGGCCCACATATCGGAAAAAAAAAAAAAAAAAAAAAAAAGAAGGTAACGTGCAATTCCTAGTACAGTGCCTAGCCAAAGTAAACCCCAAAACAATCCGAGTTCCCTTCCTCTCTCCCCATCACCTTAATCATTCAACCAAACATGCTACTCGGTTTTCTCCTGCTGTTTAAGGAGAACCCAAGAAAAACTAAAAGGAGAGACAGAACACCCTGAGTGTCAGGAATCAAGAATATGATATTCAAAAATTTGGTCCATTTTTCCTATGAAGACAGTTACCAAAATACCATAATGTAGAAGAAAACTCAGAATTTCATCTGAAAACCCTGTCACCTTTAACGCATACACCTGTACCTATGTCCAACACTGCTTTCAATTACAACAAAATGGTCATTCTTTTCATCTCTAATATTGTTTCTCTTTGTTACCTTCTCTCTTAAAAAAAAAATTATCGGGCTTCCCTGGTGGCGCAGCGGTTGAGAGTCCGCCTGCCAATGCAGGGGACACGGGTTCGTGCCCCGGTCCGGGAAGATCCCACATGCCACGGAGCGGCTGGGCCTGTGAGCCATGGCCGCTGAGCCTGCGCGTCCGGAGCCTGTGCTCTGCAACGGGAGAGGCCACAACAGTGAGAGGCCCGCGTACCGCAAAACAAAAAAATTACCAAGTTGCCTAATTACCACGGCCAGGGATGAATTCTGACCGGATCCCAGAACCCAGAGTAGTCCCGTTGTGATGGTCACTGATTTAGTGGCTTAGTTCCTATACTGCTTACACAGAAAGACTCAGAAAAAAGGCCATAAGTTGCCCATCAGATCAACAGTCTCTTAGCCTCAAGTCATTACAGTACATCTTTTATGACAGATGTGAGCTGTCAGGAAGTGGGTGTTTCATTTTACTCTCCAATTCCGTCTACTGTCTCTCCTACTATTCTCCTCCTCTGGCGCCCTGTCTCATCTACACTGGCCTCCTTCTTCTGCTTCCACAGCCAGCCTCCCACCACAGTAGGGTCTTCGCACGTCCTGTTCCCGGGGCTAAGATGCTCTTCCCCCAGATTCCCACATGGCTCACTCTCACACTCTACAAGGCTTTGCTCAACTGTCTCAGCAAGGCTTTTCCGATGACCTAATAGCAAACGAAACTCCTTCCCTGCCCAGGCCCACCCCCCATCCACTGCCCTGTTCAATCTTCTGGATGGCATCTATCACCATCTGACACCCTCCATACTTTACACGTTGTTCATTATTGTCAGTCTCCTGGGCTCAAAGGCGAGGTCCACAAGGTAGGGGCCCTGGGCAGCTTTTTTGCTGCAGTATCTCAAACACCTCCAAGAGTGTTTGGGGCAAAGGACAGTGGGTAAGTGAATGGAGAGAGCATATAGTCACGGATTTTTGTCATTTTGTTGGAGTACAACAAGTAAGAGTTAGTCACACAAGGACATTATTTTTAAGTCCATGCAGTGCATAATTTGGGTCACTTGATTTGTACACACGTTTGTTTGTAAACGGGAATACACTGCAGTCTACATTGGTGGGTTGTCGTGGTGCCCATTCTTTAGGCCCTGAAAAAAAACAAAGGGCTCTGAATTCACACGACTCTGAATAACATATGACAGACTACTTTCCCACTGTTTTATGTGAAAGAATAAAAGAGAAATATGTAGGAGAAAAGGCCATCATAGAGTGAAAAGGAACGCCCGAGTCTGCTCAGCACAGCTACCATTAAGTGCAGCAGGATCCCAGGAAAACAGAGGAACTCTAGATGGCTGGTGACAACAGCTTCAAGTCCCTCCCAAGCAACAATGTCTGGCTCTCACCTCCCCAAACTTCAGCTTTGGAGATTCCACAGCCAACACAGGAGGGAAACTGTGGCTTCAACATTAAATAAAGAAAATGAAATCCCTCAAAACAAAAGCATGACATTTCTTCTCAACACCCTCTGTTTTTTTGTCCTCTATTATTTGAGATCAAGCCTTAGCGCGAAACCAAAACAAAGAAAAAGTAAACAATTCTTTGCAGATAACTCGCAGTTCAATAACCTGATAATTATTCATTTCGGCTTAAAGCATGCTTGTAAATATCATTTCAAATGAAGCACTGATGATTTTTAATCAATGAAAACTGACATTTGTTGAAAAGGCTTTCTGGATAATTACCTTGCATTCTTATTACTAAAGCAGATTTAACGGAAAATCAAAACAAACGATATTAATTACATTGTAGCCTCGTTATGTATTAATAGGTTCAGAAACCAAACACTGAGTGTCTTATACAGCTGGGTGTAATATTTATATGAAGCTTTATGATGGAAGCCAGCTTAATTCTAACGCTTCCATTTTAGTGCTCTGACCTTCTGCTCTCTGGAAGTGTGAGTTTGATCTCAACTAGGAATCCATGTTTCTGGCACCAACATTTTGGGCTCATGCCTGAGAACCCAGAATGTCAAAGGAAGTTGACTTTCTCATGCCAAGAGACATGAGCTGCATGACTGATCACCTACCTTTAACTCAGAGTGATTATTGAGACACTTCCCCTCTGGCTGATGAATTTATAACCTCAAGCAAAGGAATCTCACCCTGTGCCTATGCATTGAGATCTGCTATTATCTTTGTGTCCAGCAAGCAACTGAGCCGGTACAAGCAGGAGCCTGAAAATGAGGGCAGTACCACAGGAGAAGGGATCTCCTTAGGTCTCCATCTCCTGTACTGGCTTTTAGACCATCACATCTTTACATTCATGTTCAGCTCTTTCATTGTAATTAGAAATCAGCAGGTGGGTTTCCTAGCTGGGGAACCTTTTTAGGTTGTACAATACCTCTGAGAATCAGTTTTTGCATCTGTAAATTGAAAATAAAAATAATCGTTGCTGTAAAGATGATATAAAACAGAATTATTATGAAGATTAAATGAATAATCCAAAAAGTGCTCAGCAGACATGTACTAGGCTGTCAAAAAATATTAGCTATTAGTCATTATTATTAAAGGCCCCTTCCAGTCTCGACGTTCTGTGACTACTCAGATGCAATATGGAAACGCTACTGTGAAAGTCTAAGGAGACTTATTACCTCTTCAACGTCTTACTCTGGCACAACAGCCTTCTGACCTCTAGGCTTGCAGTAAAACACTAACATGAACAGTATGGACAAGTACAGAGAACTGAGTAAAGTTTGGACATAAAAGTCCTCCCTACCAGAATGTAGACCACACACAAAGCAGGGAGAGTTCACCAAAGCAGGTAGAGTCAAGACAATGCCATCGTCCTTGAGGGCGACTTTTGCAAAATCTGAATCACTCATTCAGCAAAAATTAAATGCGCCACTAAGTGTTCTAGGTACTGAAGACTCGGCAGTAAACAAAAAGACAAGGCTGTCTCGGGAAGCTGATGTTCTGGTTGGGAGAGAAAAATGGGTGGAGTTGAGAGGAGCGGGGAGTGACACAGCACCCTTCATCCTCCTAACAGCCTCCTTGGAACCTTCCCTGAGTTCTCCGTGTCTCCACTGCACGTGTCAGTCAGCATCAAACTGCCGTTGACTTGTTTCTTTCCTATAAATCCTCAATCACCCCCTCCTCTTCAATTCCACCGACACTTTCCTCAGCCAGGTCTATATCCTCTCTAGTCTTGGTTACAAGACCAGCACCTTAGCAGATCTTCCCACCACCAGTCTCGACAACCATTGAAATGCCCTTTTCTCATTTGAAAAAATTCTACTCAGCCTTCAAGTCCCAACTCACATGTCACCTCCTCCATGGATTCGTGCTCAAAAACCTCCACCTCACATTCCAACACAGGCAGAACTGATCATACGTGCTCTGTAATTTCTTAATTTGGTCGCCCTTCCAGTTACAGCTCTGCTAGGCTGTTAACAGAACCCGTTCACTCATTTGGTAAATACTTATTAAAATCTGTACCCTAGATCTGATCCTGTTATAGGCACTGGAGTTAAAACACTAAATGAGACAAACTAGGCCCCCATCTCAGGGACCCAGTGGTTCGACCCCCCTCTCCTTGAGGTTAGAGGTCATGTCTTATTTACCTGAGTGCCCCTGAATGTCCTGCATTCAGGACTTGCTGAATGTCTGCCTCATTGCCAGAATTTGATTCAGAGAGAATAGGTGTTGGCCAGGCCCAGCCCACCAGATTCTATGCCAGCATATGACACCGCATTCCCCAGCGTGGGGGAAGGTCCCTCATTCCTTTCTCTAAAACAGAGAGGAAACAATTACACCTCCCAGAAGAGTTCTTAATGTTTACCCTTTCATCCCATTACTTTTAATTATATGGGAAAAAGACATCCACCTCCTTTCACAGCAAACCAAAATTCCTTTAATCTATAACTTAAGGTAAAATTGATCATTTTCTATCATCCACAAGTATTTTCTTTAAACATTATGCTATTAGTCATTCAAATAAAATAATCCCTAAATTTTCCTGTCAGACGAATTGCTATCATCATATCAGATAATACAAGCACACAAGTGTGGCAGAATGAAAGAGGAAGGCAAGATCGCAGAGCTCTATAAGGTTTAAAATTTTCATTTATTCAACTTGAAGGCTTCTGTATAACCAGTACCATTGTCAGATACTAGAAAGAATGGGTGCTAGTGAGGGAGGAGCTACTTTCAGGGAATGTACTATTAATGAGATAATTATTATTATTAAAATGAGATACATTAGTGTTGTCTTAGTTACTTTGGGCTGCCATAAAAGAATACCACAGATGGGGTGGCCTTAACAGTAGAAATTTCTTTCTCAGGGTTCTGGAGGCTGGAAGTCCAAGAACAAGGCCTTGGCAGATCCAGTGTCTCGTGAGGATATTCCTCCTGGTTTGCAGATGGTCATCTTCTCATTGTATCCTCACATGGTGGAGAGAGAGACTGCAATCATGTCTCATGTCTCTTCTTATAAAGGCACTATCTCATTCATGAGGCCTGCACCCTCATGACCTAATTACCTCCTAAAGACTCCATCTCCAAATACTATCACATTGGGGATTTAGGCCTCAACATACGAATCTGTGGAGGACACAAACATTCAGCTCACAGAAAGTATTATTAGTAACATAATAAAATGAGCATGAGAAACTATAAAAGGACCACATAAACCAAGAGAGTTAGGCCTAAACAAAACTTAGAAGTAGTGGAATAATAATGTCTTACATTTCAAATATATCATCTTTGGCCAGACCATCAGTTAAGTGAGTACCTGAACTACTACACGCCTCACCTGAACTGTGCTTTAGCATCATTCCATAAACAAATACTGAGAGAACTTACGAGAAACAGGACTTTGAATCTGGCTCTTCTATTTCTTTTAGGATTAATTCGTTCATTCCATGCATTCATTGGATATTGCTGACATTGATTATATGCCAAACATTTTATCCAAGGCCCTGGGAATGGAGAATTAAAGTATCATACGTTCCTTTAAGGAGCTTATAGTTTGGCGTGAAGTCAGACAAGCAACGTATTATCACCCAATGTCACAAGAGCTATGCCAGACTTCAGTTCTGAGGACTCTGTACTCTCTTAAGACAGGCACCAAGCCTGGATGAGGGGATCAAGGAAGGCTTCCTGGAGGAAGGGAGAGCAGCATGGAAGGAAACGCAGACAGAAGGAACCAGAAGAGTGAAAGTACAGATCCTAGAAAAGTATAAAGCAGTTATACCAAATGGCTGTTACAGGTGTAAATGAGGACGAGAGAGGTCAAGGATGAGAGAACCAGTCACTGCATCACATGGTTGCCCCTTATGAGAATCCTCAGGAAGAATTTCAACCCTAATATCAGGCAGTTATACCTCTCCTGAGCTATTGAGTGATGTCATCTTGGGAACATGACAAAGCCTGCACGCTCTCTGTCAACAGTACAGAACATTACTGGCGTGCTCTGTTCAGTACCTTGCCTGGGACTTGGCATAAAGCAGGCACTTGACAATTTTAGTTGAATATCAAAATAAACCTTGGGGCTATTAGCCTTGGTTTCATCTTACCTTCCAACATGATTTTCTTACCTGATGTTTGTATTTTTATCTCTATAAATCTTTGAAAGGAGATGAGCTATAAAGAAGATAATTACATTTAAAAATACAACTTCCTCTCTTATGTAACTCTGTAGGTAAATCCAAAATTAAAGTATCATTTTAAAGATAAGAAAATTAAGGACTTGTGATTCTGGCCAAAAAGGTATTAACAAGGACTGGATTTACTTGAAATGCCTCCTACCCTAAACACCAAAAATACTGGAGAAAAAATATGAAACAACAGTCTTTAAGGCATTGGCTATCAGGCAGTGAAGGGCAGTGATCCCTGGAAGACTAGAAATTAATGAGGTGAGCCCCACCACTGCTTGAGGTTACTTCCTTGAAAGAAATGTCCAGGTCATGGAGAAGGGAAAGGGAATCAGGCAGAACCCAGCAAACTCCCTGAGTTGAGGAGATGGAGATGAAGGTCTAGAGGACAAAATGGCTAGAATTCGAAGAACAGAGCACAGGCGAGGAAAGAGTTGCCCAGAGAGAAAATTCCAGTGATCTGCAGAGGCAGGGTCCCCTTGATTATTCATCAGAGCACTGCTCAGCTCACGCATGGAAGGAAACTACTCCAGGCCAGGGAAAGAACCAGTCGAGAGAATTAGAGGGAAAAGTACCCAGAACTTGAATAGAGCCAAGAACAGTGCCTGTCTCCCTTCCCCACCCCCTCCCCCCAGTCCGACTGGAAATCCTCCCGATTCTCAGGACATCAGGTAGAATACTCAGAAGGGTTTTGCCTCAGTAATGAGACAAAATACCGCTGTGGACTCACCTAACAAAGCTTAAAAGCAAGACCTGAAAGGATCAAACTGCATCCAAATAACTTAAAGGTGTCCCAGAACAAAGCTCAGGGTATGGAGGAATAAAAGACCTGGAGCCCCCAAAAGGCAAAATTCACATCCCATCAGAATTGGACAGGCATGCAAAAAAACCCAGAAAACAGAACTCATAATGAGGAGAAAAATCAATAATCTAAAGTGACCCAGAACTGACACATGTCAGAATAGCAGACAAGGACGTGAAATCAGTTACAACAGCATTCCGTACGTTCAAGCAGCTACAGAGAAATAGAGAGGGATGGATAGAAAAAGATCCAAGTCAAATTTCTAGAGATGGAAACTACAGTGACTGAGATAAAGAATGTAATGGGTGGGATTAACAGCAGATTTGAAAACGGAGGAAAAAATATTTTCAAGAATTTGAAGACACAGTAATAGAAACAACCCAAAATGGGACACAGAGAGAAAAAAAGCCTGACAAAAATATGAACAGAGTACCAGTGAGCTGTGGAACACTTTTGAATGGCCTCATATATGTGTAATTGGAGTTCTCAAAAGAGAGCAAAGACAGCAGGGAGCAGAAAAAATATTTGAAGAGATAATGGCCAAAGTTTTGCCAAACTTGAGGACAATTATAAACCCACAGTCCCAAGAAGCTTCTTGAGACCCAAGCATAAAAGACATGAAGAAAACTACATCAAGGCATATCGTAATCAAATCGCTAATGAGAAGGCAACTAAAGCTCAGAGCATTGACCTGACGTCCTATTCGATGGACAAGTTTGCACTGGGTCCCTTCACATTGAGCAGACTTTATTCATATCTTAAAGCGGTCACAGACATGGATTGGCAAGGAATAGATCAGAAGTGAAAGCAAGAAGGAAAACACTACTTAGGAACGAAGGCAGAGGCGCTGCCATAGAACCCTTAATAAAATATGTCAACACTTCACGCACTTAGTCAAGGTTAAGGAAGCCTTGCCTCTGCAGGCAATGAGCTCTTCCAGCCACACTGGTGTAAAGCCAGTGCCAAGGGCCACAGGGTACGTTTTCATCTTACTATGTCATTACCCCATTTCTTCAGTGTGCCGCCTTCTCAGGCCTTAATTTTCAGCGTCTTGTTCATTGTGGTGGGTTTTTTTTTTCTTTTCTTTTGGTCACTGGATTTTCTATTGTTGTGAAAAATAAATGCTAGGTAAATAAATGGGCTGTGTATCGTTTCCAAAGCTTATAAGACCAAGAGGTTTACCAATTTTCTTTCCTCTTCTCTTTTTGTACTTGTAAAGCAGAAATTCCCCTACTCCTTTATACACTTGAAGATGCTGATTCTTTCAGTATTTGCCTGATGAGAATCCTTGTTCCCTTGTGTTTCTTAAGGAGTCTTTTAGTTTCCTAGCTTGATTTTGCTTGTTTTGTGATTTCATCTCTCTTCTCTTCTAAATAATAATAAATTAAGAGAACAAGTGGTAAAAATTTGGAATTAAATTTATTATTGGACTAAGCACACTTTTAGTTTACCTTGCCGTCTTCCCTTTCCACTCTACAACTCCGAAATACTGTTTTTACTGAAGTTGAAGCACTTAAAATATGCTTCGAGTTTTATTCAGCTAACAATTATTCTACCCTATTAGGCACAAACACTGAGCTAGACCTATATAGCCGGTATGAAGATGAGTGGCATTGATCCTTCCCATAGGAAGTCCATAACCTAGAGGCAGTGAGACAAGACAAAACTAAACAAAACCCAAACCAAACAATAATAAGTACTTTCCTTATCAGTGGGTTTTCTTCTGAGTAGTTTGTTCAGATACAAAAACACACACGGCAAGTTATAAAATCCTTGTTCTAAACTAACTCAGTGTTGGTTGGGGCAGAATTCAGACCCGTACTCATGAAATCATGCACATATGTGTGTGTTTTCAAATAGCGTTTTTGAAATTTCGGTCTTTTTTTTGCATATCAACTCTGTAACCATACAGCAAAAGTATGATATACCCAAAACAAGCAAACAAACCAAAAAACCCTTTATCAGGACTACTTTAAACCTATAAAACTTAGAAAACTGGTAGTAGTCAGCAGGCCATGAGAAATGAACATCTGATAGCCCAGAAGGTTCTAATTCTGGAAATAAACTTGGCTTTAAGTAATGCAGGTAATGCTTGTGTATCTGCTTATCTTTTTCTATTTATAAAAAATTTTGAAAGGATGGTGACGCCCAGCAATTATGAACACTTGTTCATAAAAACATGAACATGATTCATGGTATCGAGATAGATGTAGTTTGGAGGCAGACCATCCAGGGAAAGACAGGACAGCTTGCCTTAAAACCCCTCCTTGATCGCCTCACTTCTTGGAAATTGCAAAGACCAAATAAATAGCTGGAGTGTGCACTAGCTGAGTACAGAAAGTGAGGAAGGTGTCAAGGAGGGCGTCTCAATTTATTTCACAGTCATTCATCCTTCCCATTTCTCTGCACAGGCCCCAGGCAGGTGGATAACACAGCCATCAGAACCCGCGTGAAGACGGCTGAACAATCAGGACGGGTGGTGCCAGTCCGTTCGTGAGACTCAGCCAGGGAAGGATGGAGCCCGAGCAGCAGGGCAAGAGGGCGTGCGCGAGGTCTGGTCTCTGGCCTTGGAAAAGGAGCTTCCATTTCAAGGTGCACAGGGATGTCTGGGAGCCAAAAGAAAAAAGCCGCCTGGCCAGGGGAGAGCCATGAACGATGGCGTAACTAGGAGGTGCCTGGGGAAATTTATGTGTTATTTCCTGAAGTCAGAAGAAAAGGAGTCGCAGGAAAATACTTTATGTCAGCTCCTGAATTGTTTTATGGGAGAGTTCCCTAGAAAGACTTTCGTTTTTTCCTTCTGAACTGTTCGGCACCCAAGCTCTCCCAGGATTTTCTCATTTCCATCCTTCCAGGAGTGGATCCTAACACTCCTGCAGTGAAAAGCCCTCTCCTCTCCGCTTCAGCATCTAAGTCTTCTATCATTCTTTTGTTACAAATGCTCTGCCAGCAACAGAAGAGATTCTTTCTAGAAATAGCAAGGGGATGAACATGGGGGTGCGGTGGAGGAGTGCAGGGAGAGAGACAGAGACGGAGGCAAGACAGAAGGGAAGGGCAGAAGGAGAAGAACGCAGTGCAGGGAGAGCCAGTGGGAAGCGCCAGCCTCCGAGGTCTTCCTTGGTCTTTTGCTGCCTTTCTCCCTGGCTGGCCTTCCTGAGAGCCGCAGCTCAGGGGCCGGCCTGCTGCTGCTGCCACTGCTGCTGGAGCTGCTCTTTCTTTCCTTCAGGCTCTCCTCACCATTGTGATGCAGTCATAAAGTCAGGCTGCCCTGTCAGACCTCATCTGCAGCCCTGTTAAGGCAGAATGAAATCACTTCTATTGACCCCCTGGCATATTTATAGGCGCCACCTCCCCGAGTTGCGCTTATTCACACCCGTGTGCGAAGGGAGCGTTCATCAGGGGCCACGCGCCCCGTTCCCAGGCTGCCAAACCTACCCAATTACTGAGGCTGGAAGGGACCGAAGGAAAAAAAAAAACAAAACCCTCTGCTGGGCCAGTTCTCGTTCGTAGCCTCTAAACATCAGACCTTCTGACTCTGCACGCTTCCCCTGTCCAATCTGCACGCTGACTTTGAACCGGCAGCACGCTCATTATCCTTCGTTGGCTGTGTCTCCGAGATCCCCCTTTTCTTGTTAAACAATGAGCAAGAGACGCTGTGTTTCTTTCTGGAGAAGCAGGGGAGAGGATGCGAGTATAGCTGCAACTCCTCGCCCTTCTTGGCTTCCTCTTCAGATGTGCAAGTTATGCAGCCCTGCTCTTCTGAAGGGCGGCCAGCACTCTGATCCCGTGCTGCCCTCTATCTTCCTGTTTCTTGCTAAAGATGTTGCAGTTTCCTTTAATAAGTGATTTGCAAGAAACCATTAAAATTAGGAGGAAAATTGTGTCATGTGATTTAAAGTCGTGAGAGCTAGATGCAGACATTCCCTTAAATGTTGACGGACGAGATGGCAAATTGTTTAAAAGTATGTGTCTCTTAACACATTTATTTATTTAGAGCTTTTTTTTTACCAATACTTTTATAATTTCTATTTCTCTTGATGTATCTCATTCTTCAGATTAGAAAAGGAAGCAAAGATTAATATTATTAGACCTACTACCTTAGCCTGCAATGTTTTTTGAACCTCGTTACAATAGAACATTTATGGATTAGGATTTTTTAAGTTATGGAAAGCAGAGTTGAAGAAAAGCAACAAAACCTGCCTGGGACACAGAAAACCTGGATTCTTGGCCCAGCTTTGCTTCCACCTAGAATCATGACCTTGTAAGTCATTAATCACTCTGGGCTTTAGCTCCCATATCTGTGGTTCTGTCTAGAGCTAACACTTCCATACTTATAAGCAGGGGACTGAACAAAGGGAGCCTGGCCAAATGACACTTGATTAATAACCAAGCCATTTGTGAGAACAGGGGCAAAGGTTGATTGCTTCCCTTATCCCCATGGACTAATGCATAATAGCTAGTGAGGCTGCAGCAGCAACATACAAAGCGTAAGAAAGACACCTAGACCAAGCACCAACTATACAGGGTGTGTTGGTCCCTACCTAACCATTTCTCAAAAAGAGAGAGAGAGAGAGAGAGAGAGAGAGAGAGAGAGAAAGGGGAGACTGATTTGTAGCTTTAGCCAATTTCTGTGGTATAAACACCCCCATCATGGTCAACTTGAATCTATCAACTTGATTTCACTGATGGAAGAGTTAGGAAGAAATGCTGAAAACTTGACTCAAGAGCCCTTAGAATGGTGCTCCAGCACAACGCAAGTTCCACCGGTGCACATTGCTACGTGCTCTGCCCATCTACCCCCAAGCCCCACCAAGCCCTATGGTCCCCACAGACCAGCTGGGCTTTGAGTAGGGAACTGGGAATGGTAAAATTCCAGTGAGAGCCTGAGATATAAGATGAAGACAGTGAAATTGCAAAGAAAGGCTTGTCTTCACAGAGAGGTTTTGAATACTTCTCAAAAATGTGACAGAAAATCCCCAGAAACAGAAAAGAGAAAAAAGGGATCTTATGCCTCCAGTCTTTCTGGACACATAGTCTGAAGATACCTCAGAAGAAAATTTCTTCAAAGGTTTATGTAAATTTTGCATTCTATTTTGGAACTATCTAGGACTATTTTAATATAAAACTAATATAAACATTTTAAAACAAACAAAAAGATTTTATATACCCCCTAGTGTATCAAAACATAAGTCAATATATGACTCTAAAATCAAACCACAACTTGAAGAGTTTAGAATGGCTTTCTAAATGAAGGAAAGAAGGAAGGGAAAGAGGAAAGGCAAGAGAAAGAAAGGGGAAGTGGGCAGACAAAACAAACTACAAACTCGATAAAAACACTAAAGCATGGAAGAAGAGTTAGCTTGGAAGGAGATACCACAGTTGTGCAATTCTTCTTATGACTCAGCTCATCATCATTCTCCATGACAAAAAGGTTCCAGATTTCTGTGCTCTTTAGCTCGCTAGAGAAATGAACACTTTCTTATTTAGGCTAATGCCCATTTAAGCAAAATTTAAAGGTCAGCAGAAGAGGTGTTGTAACAGCCACCAAAATGGGTGTGTTAACAGGAGTAAGTTGAGAAAGACCGATGATAGAGACCATCAAGCACAGACACTGAATTATGAGGACGTAATAGCTTTGGTTTAGAAGAAATTAACATCACATGGGTATTGACTCGCTTAGAGGGAAAGAGTGAGCAGTAACCCAGAGGCTCCACTACCTCAGTGGGAAAGGGAATGTTTCAGATTATTTGTACAAATGGGTCAAAAATTTCCTGAATTGATATCGGACAGCTCAATTTAATCTCATAAATATTCATGGTGCACCTCTGAGTACAAAAATCCCAAGTGGAGAAGAAATTGGTGCAGGAAAAGGGACACAGCCCAGGAAGTGTGTCCGGAGATAAAGACATGATACACACCCCAAAGAAGTGAAGACTATAGCAGGGGTTGCTACCTAAAGCACAAGGAAGAATGACAGGTGTTATATGAGAGGTAAAAACACAGTGCTTTTGTAATAACTTCCAGTGGGGAATAAAGAAATGCACTGTGAACTGATTCTACTTCTACTTCATAAATTTGTTTTTTTCCTATAAGTGGTATATTTTGCTTATGCAGAAATGAGGAAGTCAGTTTTATCTCA
Organism: Tursiops truncatus; assembly: GCF_011762595.2. NCBI lineage: Eukaryota > Metazoa > Chordata > Mammalia > Artiodactyla > Delphinidae > Tursiops > Tursiops truncatus. The sequence continues at coordinate 9,551,259 of NC_047050.1, read as the reverse complement.
ACTAGATATACCCAGTTCACCACATTTTTTCTTTTCTCAAGTATCTTTCAGCACAGAAAAAGGACTTTTTATGCATTGCTAGCTAAGTCAAAAGGAGTTTACAAATAGCCTGCCTTTCTAAAGACCTTGCAAACCAATTTTCAGTGATGAGCTCACAGAGCTGTGTGGTCAGAAAACTCTTTTATATACCTCCCAGTGCTGAAGGGAAGACTTTGCTTTCAGGTTCTAGCCAAGAGTCTAGAAACAGTTATTAAAGAATTAATTTTTACTAAGGGATATAATTCTGAACTTAACTTTAAAAACTTGTTAACATCCTATTAAACTTACCTGTCATTTAAAAATTTAATAATGCCAATCTAGTGTTTATTATGCAAGGATAGAGGACCATATGGAGGCCGGTAAAGAGAACACTACATGGCCCACAACTTGGTTGACCTGGGAATTCTTATGCCCTTTATATAATGCCACCTACACTACTCAAAGCCCAACACCTCACAGAAATCTAATCAACCTGGTTGATTAGTCAGATATGCAGCCAAACATCAAGATATTTTGAAATTTCAGGTAACTGAATCTTCTTTACTTATAACGTATTCTTGGAACTGCAGCTAAGAGCCAAATTCCAACCATCCATAGCAGATAAAGTAGCAAACGCATTAACTGTGAATCAAAACATGCGCTCTGAATCAGCCTAGAGAGGCCCGTAGTGTCATAACAAACACAGACTCTGGGTCCAGACTCCTTGGATTCAAATCCTAGCTTCCCCCATTCTTGAGCTGTAAAGCCATGGACGGCTTACTAGCCTCAGAACTTTCCTGCAGGGGAGGCTGTGATGATTAAGATCTGCCATATATGGAAGCCATCCTTCAGCAGTGTGTATGTGCAGCTATTGCTACAGCCCTGATCCAACCAGCATTTCCAGATCTTTCTATTCCCCCAGTTACACATTTCCCCAAACATGTACCCTGCTATAGTTAGGCTATTAATGAAAGATCCTTTTACGTTTCCAAGCCTTGTGAAATTCCAAAGAACAAAGTTGAGTCAATATTTTAGAGAACGACATCTGTGATAACAAAGTTTTCCATGTTGACCCATGGACCTCAGGAAAAGGTGAAAGAAGGGGGTCATTGATGAACTTTAGGGAATCTGTGACCCTCTCAAAAAAATTTTATGCAGAAATGACTATGCCTCCATGGACACTGGAGGAAATTTCCATGGCTTTCAGCAGATGTGAGAAAAGACCCAAAAGATGACTAAAAAGCCCCTGTATGTAAAACAAAATACCACTGATATTTTTGATTCAAGGCAACCTTAGAATTCAAATAGAACCTAATCCAGGTATTTACCCCTGATCTTCATGTGCTTGCCACCACTTTATGTTAGATGACAATTATTATATTTATGCAACTTGTTTTCTTTAACTTGCAGTTAAAACATAGATATGCAAAGTATATCACACCCCATCTTAAAACGCAAGGTTATTTATACTATGTTGAACTTAACGGTTACTTTCAATTAGAATTTTTATTACTCCCCTTTCTACTTCAAATGTTTTTAGAGAAGCATCCCGTGAAGACATAGAGGGATAGTAGGAAGAACAGAGGCTTTGGCATCAAACAAGTGCGGGTCTGAATTCCAGCTTTCCCTCAGAGGAGAGACAAGAAACCTGTACAAGAAAATGGCTCTGAGGAATGTTGTAAACTACATAAAACAGGCAAAGTACAAGACCCAGGGACACCGTGGACATGCCAAGGTGGTTTTCTTCCCCTTTCCTTCCTCTTCCTGCCCTCTATCCCGTAAGTGGAAGTATTGCAAGTTTGAAAGTGGCACTTACACCACAGACTCCGACAAACTGAGTATAATCACGTCTGGTTTTATTCATTACATTCAGAAGCATACATCCCCTGGAAAAAGGACGAGTGGTAATAAATAAATAAATAAGTAGCTTTTAATGTTTAAGTGCGGTAATTTGTTCTATAATGAATTCATGTTAATAAAAAATTTTAAGTGTACATGGAGATCGTAAGATTATCAGTGTAATATTACTGAAAATGACCAATTCTTGGCCAATTATTTTGTGTGCCCTCAGTGAAAAATTTTATATATTTATTTTTAAGTTATTTCTACATAAATTCATATCTTTCCCATAGGTGCATTTTTTGGTAAGAAATAGATCTTTAGTACAAAAACATCTTCAAAAATATTTCTAACACTTGAGTCTTGGGAAAGATTTTTTACCACTTGAGTACTGGTAAAAAATGTCAGTGACTCAAAGGCTTCATTTCTTGTTTTAAACCCAAGTCTTGTCTCTTCAGGACCAAACTTTTAAAGCTGCCTCAAAACTTAAGTCCATAGAGAAAAACTGATTTTTTTCCCCATGGATTTATTTATTTATTTATGGCTGTGTTGGGTCTTCGTTGCTGCGCGTGGGCTTCCTGTAGTTGCTGCGAGCGGGGGATATTCTTCATTGTGGTGCACAAGCTTCTCATTGTGGTGGCTTCTCTTGTTGGGGAGCACGGGCTCTAGGCGCGTGGGCTTCAGTAGTTGTGGCGCACGGGCTTAGTTGCTCCCGGCATGTGGGATCTTCCCGGACCAGGGCTCAAACCCGTGTCCCCTGCATTGGCAGGCAGATTCTCAGCCACTGCGCCACCAGGGAAGTCCAAAAACAACTGATATAAGAATTTTAAACTATCAACAGTATTTATTATGATAAGATAAAGCAAAAACAGAGGGTACTAATTACCACAGTGACACATTCTGAGCTAGCTGAAAAGCAGAATTCAGATTTCTGGTTCTCGATGAAATAGACATTAGATTTACTGCTGTTAAGGAAGCAGTTTCCAATGTTATTTACATTGAGGGATCAGTGACAGTAGCATTTTATGGCTCCCCAAGACGAGATCAGCCCAGGACCTAGGAGCAAAGGAAAGCATAGTAATGGATCTTATGGGGATGTTCAAGGTGGTCTTAGAGGTCGTGGAGAATATCGCATCAGGCGCTCTCGGGAGGAAGCAGGGATGTGCAGCTGGTCCAGCGCTCAAGTCCTCTTCACAAGCTGCACCAATACGGGTCCTTGTCACCCCCCAGGGCAGCCCTGTGGTGAGCAATTATTACACCATGTTCTGTGGATTATCACCCGACAAGTAATTTCTCAAACGTTCTCATTAAGAGGTATCTTGAAAGCGACAGACTCCAGCTAGGAAGGAACAATGAGAGGCACTACGGGGCAAACGGGGACCAGGTGGGGACAGCAGTTCAGCAGAAGTTGCTATGAGCCCCTCCCCCTCCCATCCCAGCCATCCCTACCCTCCCCCTGCCCTTCAGGGAAAAAAGCCTTTGGCTACTCTTAAAAACTCACGAATGTAAGAGTAATACCAAGAAGTACCAATGAATTCTCCTTTCAACTTCTAGGTTCCTGCATGTGAATTCTGGTTCTGCCTCTCAACAACTACATGACTTTCAGATTATTTTTCCTCGGGTCTCAGGGAGAAGAAGACCTGCTTCCTAAGGCTGTTGCCATGACTAAATGAAGTAATGTATATGAGGTACCTGGGCCAAAGGCCTGCACGTGGAACGGACCCAGGAAATGGTGGAAATGTGAATGTTTTACATTGATTGAGTAGCTTCTCCAGGCTGGACCCTGTGTGAACTTTCTCAGCCGTCGAACAGAGGGTGTGAAGGAGCTTCTAACTAATGGCCGTGCCCAACGATCAGCCTTCAGAATTCAAAACGGAAGTGCCAGCCCAGCCCTTCACTTGTTCTTGAAGTTTCCATCTGTCGGGCTGCATGTTAGGGGATGGAGATACAAAAATTGGAAAGGAAATCCTGTAATTATACGTATAGCTGATTCACTTTGTTATAAAGCAGAAACAAACACACCATTGTAAAGCAATGATACCCCAATAAAGATGTTAAAAAATAAAATAAAATTACAAGGGGGAAAAAAAAGGAAATCCTTGCCCTTGTATTTCATAAGCGAATGGAGGAAATGTATATACTAACTGCCAAAAGGGATCAAATGAATAGGAGAGGAGATTATAAAAGAGGATTCATAAACATTATCTCACATGTGACTGTTTTCTTCTCCAAATGGATTTCCTCTCACGTTTGTTACTCTATCACTTAACACACGATTCTGTTAAGTGGCTGCATTTTGCCAGCTCCACAAATGGCATTAGCCTTGGAGCCACGTGGAAAACGCCACACCCACGCAGTTTTGATCCGTCCCTGATGGCGCAACCCATCCACTTCCAGCATTTCAGAAGGCTGGTAGGGTCCCTCCATTGTTACGGTAGACGAATGGTATGGAACTGGTAACAGGACAACAAGAAGAAAAACCACACACACACCGGCTGTGGTAGATGGGCACTGCCAAGGCCCCATCGTACTGCCTCTGACACCGAGGGAACAGATACAGGAGGGAGGGAACTAGGGGGTGGCTCAGCTGCACCACAGTAAAGGAGATGACGGGGAGAGAGACCCGTCCAGCCATATCCCGGTTTAAAGTCAGCTGCTCCCTGACTGAAGCACGGTCTAAGGAACCTGCTTGAGCTCTCAGTAACAGCTTCCCCAGCTCCGCACCAAACGGGGCTAAGAGCTTAGTCCAGACGTTCTACATCAACCTCAACTCTGATTATGCTTCTCAGAGTGGGTCTGTAATGAAATGCAGGTCTAAAGAGTAGTCAACTTTTAAAATCAGAAAGCACTTCAGTCTCGTTAAAGGCTTAAAAATCGTGTGATACAACTGTTTACTCAGCACACATCAGGTTTATCCTCAGGACAAGGCAATGACCTGCCATGAATGACACGATTTAAACTGTTTCTTAGGCCCAAGTACTGTTTGCAAAACGCTTTGGAGACTTCCTTATACATGTAAGCTGGAAAGCCAAGATAAGCCCGTGTTTATAGCATCCAAAATCTTAGCAAATATTCTAGCCTGTGAATTATGAATTAGCAAGATTTCGTTATTTTTCTTTTAGAAAATGAGAGGCATCGGGTCCTGCAGAAAACCTAAACAAGTCCTTGGAACTATGGCATTAAAAAGCTTCTCAGTATTTATAAAGCTATATGTGGAGAAAGATCAAGGTCGTGAGGAAGCACACCATTTAAAGGATAAGATGCTCAGAGAATACCCGCACTTTCCTCTGAAATATGTCCTATGCTTTGTCCCCCAGTGAAGAAGCAATTATCTCCATCACATATGACGTAGCATGTTCTACTTGCCCTTCTAGATAGAGGAAAAAAGCACTTAAATCTGAGGTTTATCTTCAGCGTTCTTTCCCTGTCCCATTTAGCATCCTTCTGCCACCTCTTGGAACCCCAAGTCTCTGGAACTACTTTGGTTTCCAACAACCAGACCTTTTTCCTCATCATCCTCATATGCACACTTTCTTTTTTCCCATTCTGCTCTTCTAAAGGAGCTTAGAATACAGAGAAAAGGAGAAACCACGGACTTGAGAACAGATGTCTGAGTTTGAGTGGTGTGAGTCCACAGATGCAGTCCGAGCATCAGCAGTTTTGAATGCTTCCCAAGCATATTCAGCTGCGTTCAGAATTAACCTGATGCTAACTGATGGTGTTAATACTCAGCTAGAACTCCTGCTGGAAAGCAAGTACAGAAATCCCTACTTTCCATCAACATCAGTTTATTGTGCTACCCAGTCTAAAGACTAAGTGTCCAAGGATGAAGGTTAGCACCTCGTGGCAAAGCTGCCCATGTGTTAGTGAGTCTTCAGGACATTCTCGGACTTCCTACTCCATCCACCCAGCAACTGGTCCTAACTCAGGCAATACCTGAACTTCCTCTTGTTGCCAGTGAGACTAAGGGACAGAACAAGATAATTCAGATGCCACAGGGGCTACTCATTTAATGTATGCAGAGTTGAACTCAGGTATGATCTCATAGGTCTAAACCTTTTCCAACTGACTAGGAAAGAAGAGTCCAGTGAGCTAGGCTCCTCCCTAAAAGTAGGGCACTTCTGTTTTCAAAGGACAAATTCAACTCGCAAAATAATATGCTTAAATAATTTAGATGAAAAAATAAAGCTACCCATATCACCCATATGAAGCCCAGAGAATCATCTGAGAGGAGACTGGTCAGTATATAAATTTCCTGATATTGTGTCTTATCAATAGAAACATATTCAGGCAAATATATCACCAAGCCACTTCTGGAAAACAGCTTCTTCTTCCAAATAGGGAGTAGGCTTCCAGCCAACCATATGGAAAACATTCATTAAGAAAAACAAAATTCTCTCACCTTCACCTGCAGACTGAGCCTTCTTGCCATGATTTACAAACATGGCTGCACATACAAATGACCTGGGACTTTCTTTTGGTGTCCCACCAAAATTTACTATATAATAACAATATCTGAGTGTGGCTTCTGGGAATCTGTATTATTGAAAAGTTCTGCATTCATTCAAGAAGTAGAATTGGGATAACTGAGAGGCTCTGAGGGGAAAAAATTAAGTTAGGTCCACACCTCACATTGAAACAGGCTGAAGTCGCTTGATCCCAAACTAAAAAATAGATAAATAAAACCATAAAGGAAGAAGCAAGAAACTACGTGAGAATTCTTTTACCATTTCAGAATGGGAATAGCTAGAAACTATCAAAGGAAAGATTGGTTAATTCAGCATTATAACATATTTTAAATGTTGTTATAAAAACTGTTGAGAGAGATAGATAGACCATAAGAAAGTGAAAAGATAAACTGGAAAAAAAAGTTTAACTTATATGACTTTTAAAAATTTGGTCTTTCTAATGTAAAGGATTCCAACAAATCAATAAGAAAAATCCCAACAACCCAGTAGAAAAATGAGCAAAAGATTAGAATACATAATTCACAGGATAAGAATAGCAAATGGCTCATAAACATATGAACATATTATTTCTATTTTTCATAATAACAAAAGAGTAAATTAAAACTACACTGAAATATCTTTTCATAGTTAAGAATGGTAAAAAAATCCCAAAGTTTGATGACACTGTTATTGAACAAGGCATGGGGAACCACTTTGCTCTCTCAAGTGGAGTGTAAATTAAATATCCGTGGAGAACAAGTTAGCAACAGCAGTTGATGTCATGTGGCCTAGCCACTCTCTTCTCTTCTATAGGCACACTTTCAGGCATATGACAAGATATATGCATAAAACTGTTACTGCAACATTGTTTGTAATAGTAAAATATTGAAATTAACCCAAATGTCCATCAAGAAAAGGGTCTGTTTTATTAAATTATGGCTTAACCACACAATGGAGTACCTGGCTGCCATAAAAGAAGATCAATGAAGTTTCTTTATGCACCAACAGGTAATGACATCTAAGGAAACAAATAGAAACGCAGCACAGTCTGTATACTGTTGTACTATTTGATCTTTTTTAAAGCAGAGGGAGGGGAGCACTGCTGTTCCTTGCTATCTGACCTTTCAGTCTCTGAAGAGTCACTATAACTGCCAAACTGTTCTATTCAGCATTCCCTATCTAAACTGAAAAGCTGCTATAATGAATCCCTACGCAAGCACGCACAAACATTAAGCACGATTCCAGGCACGGTCAGAGGGAGTGGCAATCAGGTCTCAGGTGTCCTCCAGATAGAATGGAGTCGCGGCTGATGCTGTCTAATCAAGTTCTGCTTTATTGTCATTATCTTCCCCCACCTGAAGTAAAAAAATATCTCCTAAAAGTAGAGAAGGAGAAAATAGGTGAGCCAAAGAGATATAGAAGTGCCCACACATAAGAAGAAAAGTTTGAAGTGATAAAGCAGATGGAGAGAGGAGATCTCAGCAAAATGCACGTTCTGATTGACTAGGTTTGGGTTTGGGTCTGAGATTCGACAAAGCTAACAAGCTCTCAGGCGATGTTAATGCTGCTGGTCCTTGGACCATATTTTGAGTAGCAAACTTTGTTATTGTGTACCGCAGGTGAACATACTCATTAATGAGTTCAGTAAGTGCTTGGTGTTTTATGACGCAGACATCCTTGCTCAATTAATATATAACAATTGGAGAAATAAATTGAGGTTTTTAATTGCCTGGGAATATATTATTTTTTCCTTTTAAAATAATGGATTATAAGCTCAAGTTATCTAAAAATTTGCAATCCAACAGGTTTTCAGAAATTTATATGTATATGCACGCCTGTATGTTTATTCGCTCTGATGTGAGTAAAATAACTCTGAAAGGTTCTGGAAGAATAACAGGTTTAACACTGAGTACATGGGAAACATGAATAGTATGTGAACTTTATTGTATTTCCTTTTATGCCTCTTGAATTTGAGTCATATAAGTACAATATTTATTATTGAATAATTTTTTAAAGTTCCCCACCTGAAACTGATGACCTCTTGAAGTTGAATGGAAAGGAAGGAGAATTCATGCAGGTCTAAACCTACAGAAAGCTTTTCCAGGAAAGACATGGTGCTGAACTGACCCTGACCAATTTGGAATACCTTCAATCTACACACAGAAGGAAATAAGTGTACAACAGTTGTGAATGAGAGTTTTGTATTTTTCCAATAGCTTTTTGAAAGATACTCGTTAGAGTTATATAAATATGAAAAATTTAAATCACTTTATAAAGAAGGATATAATGAAAAGAAATGGTACCCTAGCCACCACCTATCCATCTAGGATGGATCCACAGGGGAAACCATTTTTAATATTTTCTTCCTATGATTACATCCATGCTGACAAATAGTGTGTTTCCACACGTATTTATAAATTCAGGAACTGTACGCACTCCCTGCTACGATGAATTAGGATTGGGCTCACCTTCCGTCACTCCCCACCTCCTCCCATCATCCACTTAAAATGGTTATATCACTATTTTTTTAGGCTTTCCAGCTGTTACGTTTATAACTGTAAGTAATATGTTTCCGTCTTTATTTTGTACTCTATCCACTGATACAGTGTCTCTTGACCCCTCCCTCTGTCTCATGAAAATATTCCTGCCTCCATCCTTCCTTTTAGCTGTCTCTCCATCTCTGGTCCTCCAAACGCTGGCATCTACATTTTGCGTTTGCAGGGTGATCACATTTGCACTCCGTTTTCAATGTAGTCCGTATTTTACCCTAAAAGACTTATCCTACCCATTGAAATTTAATGCAGTGTTTACTTAATTATGAATAAAACTATCATTTGCTGTAGAGCCAACAGCATAATATAGTTATATTTTATTTCTTGAGCAGCTTTTCATTTTTCCTAGTGGTCCTAACTGGTTTCTTTCCTCCCATTATTTAACTTTTTCATAATTTTAAGACCTCATGATTTTTTCCTAATATTTTCATTTTTCCTCTGTAATGTCACGTCATATTTGTCCACCGTCTCTTCCTTCCCAGAGCCTGCCATTTTCTGCTGCAATCTGTACCAGTCTAGGCTTGTAACACAATTCTCTTCCTAAACTTCCCCTCTTGTTGTCCTGGCTTGAATCCCTACCATCTTAGCAGGTCTTCTGACTGAAGGAAAAGCTTCTGGTCAAGAGATTTTTCCAGCAACTATAATGAGACACTCTTCAGCCTACCAAGGACTTTTCTGAGGAAAAGGACTAATAGAAAAAGTCAAAATACAATATTCTATGCTCTTTTTTTTTTTTCCTGCCTCCAGGATAGCAATATGCCTTTTTGAGAAGATCCCTAACTTGATGATTCAGATAAGACAATTTGGAACTTGATTTTAATTTAGTTATTTAACTCATGCCAGTTGTGATTTATTCTGTTTCATACTGAAATACTGTACTTTATTTTTCTTTCCAGAATTATTTGACAGACACTAAATAGAACCCTTTTTTTATAGTAAAGAGTGCTTAATTGTCAAAGGAGTAAAATATTATACATGGACAAATGACTAACATTTTACTGTATTTTACTAAGGTGCTCTGACTCTGCTTCCTTAATAACGACCAATTTTTTCAGAGTCTACTTCTTCTGAGCTTGTAAGATGCGGTAGGGAAGGAGAGCCATGATGATTCACCAACTTGATTAACTTTTCTCTCTTTTTGACAAAGTATTGTGTCATGATTATGTACAGCTCTGATTCCATTTAAATATCTGTGTGACAAATATTCTGCAGAGGAAAAAGAACAGGACTTGAGTAATATGACTAACTCAGCATACATAATTTGTTAATGTAGTTAGCTCTGATTCAGAAGTATGAAATCCTCAGAATTCATGGAATGCATAAAAGACAGACAGTCTAACTTTTACTTTTCTTATACTGGTTCAATTTATTCCAAATCCTAGCCTTTTTATACAGAGATCAGTATCTTGAAGACATTCGATGTGCAAATGGCTTATTTTATTCATTTTAATTTTTAAAATCGGACCTCGAAAACTTAATTTGGTTACAGAGCTCACTGTCCTATCTTTCCTATTTGCTTAGTGAACATTTACGAAATGTTTAGCATTTATAGGTTCCTCCTATTTATCTGGCACAGTATGGCACTCTTGGAGGAATCAAAATACTTAAAGTACTAATACCTCACTCCAAGCGATTTTACAGAAACATAAATGTTAATATGAAACAAAAAAAATATTCCAAACAGTGAAGAATCAAGAGCTACATTATGTGGCACAAAGGACCGTGTGGCACTTAGAGAAATCTGAAGGAAACAGAAGTGGGGGCTGGATCACCCACATAAGGCTTAGTGAACAAAGATGAGACGTGAAGAGCTGCTTGTCGGTCAGTCTGACGCAAACACTTGAGGCCAATGTATTGACTGTGAAACACAAAATTTCCCACTGCATCTGGAACATTATTTAACTTCTTGGGGTATGTTTTCTTCGTCTCTGTATCATGGGAATAAGATAAAAAGATTCATGCTTGCTTCTGTAAGTTGACTCTAAAAGTCAACATTTGTGTGTGTATATGACTTTAAATCGTGCCTATCATTCTACCTAAAATTCATGCAAGTACAACTCTTTATTCTTTTCAAGTAACTTGAGCTCAGAAGGCATGATCATTTTAGAAGACGTATTAATAGTATCCTGTGACCAGCCTAATGCACTGGGATGTCATCACTCAAGGCGGGCCGGGTAAGCTTATTGTAAATACAGTCCTGTGGCCAAGAAATTATGATAGAGGATACTTCACTTAAGGAAATAGGTATTTCCTGGAAACTTTGAAGACTGAAAAGCAGAAGTACTAAGTTAAACCACACGAAACTGACAATCTGTAGGGCATAATATCGGCAATTTTCTATGGTCCTCTTTTCCAATTAGGTTCTCTTGGTAGCCACCACCTGTAGATCAGACTCTCCCAAAAATTACAACTAAAAAGGAAGAGCTACTTTTATTTCTAAAATCCTAATATTTAAAGTTGGAGGTTGATAAATCATCTCCAAAGCAATCAAAACAGGCAACAGACCCTTTCTAAATTCCATGAAGTTTCTTTGAAGATTTCTTTGTGGATCTCTTACCTCAGCTAAGAATAAATAGGTTAAGAGTATGTGTATTGGGTTTCTGTACATTGAATAAGATCACTTATTCTGGACCTTTTAGACTTTCATATAAGAAATAAGGAAAAGAGGACAGAGAGAGATGTTTGTCAGCCTTGACCCAGAGTTCTTAAGACAAAGAGGAATAATGTACTGAGGTCTATTCAAGCTTTGGCTTCTCCACAGATCATTACAACCAAGATGCCAATTAACACTAATGTGACAGTGGCTTGTATGACGTGGACAGCTGGCCACTCAAAGATACACAAGGACCACCTGCTCATGTAACATAGGCCACCAAACAGGCACCAGATGGTGACAACATTTGAATGTTATTACTATAGTCACTTTCACCTCAGCTCTATTCGAACTGGACATTAGGAGAAAGAGCTGTAAAATCTGCATTTGATTTTTAGAACAATATGGTTCTCTATCAATCTCACATGTATGACTTCCTTGAGACCAAAGAATCATCCCTGGGCATTGGTGGCTCAGAAGAAAGTTCTGTATCACATGGCAATTAGAAGCAATTGGCTTAACCAAGACATACTATTCCTGCTGAGATGCCCTTCTGGAAAGCTTGGAGAAGAGAAATGTGGAAAACTCAGGGACAGGAAAAGACTTGACTGAGGTGATGGAGTTGGGGGTTGGTAAAAAAGTGAAAGATGGTTGTCAGAAGAGACAAGTCCAAAGCACCAAGAGGAGCCAAAACATGCAGTTTTTGCCGCGTATCCCAAGCCCCTGAACTTTGCTCCTGGCTATACAGATTTTCAAGGAAAAACATTCTAGAAACTTTTAGACATGCTTATTGCCCAAAAAAAAAAAAAAAAAAAAAGATGTAAATACAATTTTTTTCAATAAATATGCACTAGGAGTTTGAAAGAACATTCAAGAGTTCAAATCATTTCCCCAAACTGTGGAAAATGTTCTGTGAAATTGACTGATGCCCTAAGCATGGAAAAATAGTTATGAGGTAAAATTTGGTTGACAAATTCTGGAAACATAGTTTGTACCTTGACAAAGAGCAATCCATGTTTGTATGTCATAGGGAGAATAGGCTTCAGATATCATGCCCAAATCCTCAGTAAAGAAAACAACACTGTCTAAGGATCTAGAGATCACATGCAAAATTGTCTAGCAAAGTATACAGCAATCAAAAGACCATAGAGATTCCACTAATATTACTGCATTATAGACTGATGTGGTCTCTACTTATCTGTGAAAAAAATCAGATTCCCATTTCCCTAACGACATAGGTGACCCTTGTTGAAACAGCAGCCAGATGTCCAATAAGATTTCCTGAGTTTCCTAACGCAACAAACTTAGCAGGTGGTCCTAAGTCTCTAAATCAAACTGTTAGGGCTTCTTGGGGGTGAAGGGTGAGGATTCCTAGCTTAGGAGAACAGGGTCAGTATGGAAAAAAAGCCTGAAAAAATCTAGAGAAAGCAAAAGAATAGAGAAAACATATCGGTAAAATTTGACAAATGCATTTCTCAGTATTATGTCAAACATGTTTACTGAGCAGCACAATTAATAAAAAATATTCTGTACTAGAGCCCCTAATTATTATTCCATGCAGGACAGAATACCTCTTCATTATGCCTTTTTGAATTGATTGTGTACATCAAACAGTCGAGATATAAATAAAATATGCCTGCATGCATAATGCCCTCACATTAAAGCTAAAGGCAATTAACTTATGATTTCTCATTAATTAAATTAAACAACTTTCTAAAAAATGTCTAAAATCAAAACAGCTTTCTTTTAGTGTAGATTTTCTCCACAATGATGCAGAGAAGCTGTTTACCAAATTTATCACACCAATTAAAAAAATGCTGTTTCTGATTTTATCCCAGGCTTGTCTCTAGTTTTCTCCTGAGGTTCCAGTCTCATTTAGCTAAATCTGATTACAATGTCAGGGTTTAATTTTTTTTCCTCTGCCTTTAAAAATACCTGTTCTCATCAAGACTTTTTTCCTATTAAATTGTCCAAACCCCTTCTCCCTGAGCTGGATCCATATCATATAGTGGAAAACTCAAATTATGTGGTGAATTTGCTGAATTTAGATAGCTGAAACACATAAATGAGATACAAGAGGGCATAATGGGGCCCAAGTACAGGGCAGCCCTCAGCAAGGCTGGAAAATGCTCATTACCTCCTCCTGTTCAAGCTCTTTCCAAATCTCCCTCTCCTTCCCTGACTCCCAAGTTATACCGAGTTGTTAGGTATTTCAAATTTCAGTAGTCTCCCCTCTACAGAGTGTTTTCATTTTAAAACAGGTATAAAAGGATATGTTCCACCAAGGAATATATCCTTAATAATAGAAACCTTTTGTTTTGCTTTTCTATAAAGTCCTTTGCAGATCCCCTAAAATCCCACTATATTAAGAGACCACGTAGCCAGAGATTGCCTCCACCTAAAGCCTGCCCTTCTTAGCACACAATCGGGCGCTAAAAATTTTCTTAAACATCATGCATTGATTTCTTAAACATCAATCCCTTCTCCAATGGGCAAAGTGTATATATATATTACATATATAATGTATATATATATATATATTACATATATAATATATATATATATTACACTTTTTCTCATATCCTGAGGATCTGCCTGAAACAGTGCTTTCACATGGTAAGTCCTCAATAAATGATGCTGCACTGAACTGAGTTTAAGCCTGGGTTCACTCCTTCCCCCCAGTGAATCAATCCCATCTCTACTACCACAGGCTGTTAGTGACAGCCTTTGTCTTCTAGTTCCCTGGATTAGAACTGTGAAGATATCCTTCACTCCTTGGTCACCTTTTCTTAATCCTTTTATTGATTTCCTCATGAGGTGCTATCATCTCTTCCTCAAAATGACAGGAAGAAATGATGCCTTCCTTTTTCTTGATTCCAACGACCACAGCCTAATACAGACACATTATTTTGCCCTTAGAAACGTAAGCTTTCCCAGACAGCCCTCTAATCCCACTCACTGCCTCTAAATTATCCCTCTATGATATACGTTACCTGTACTCTTTAACAACAAATCTTCCTTCAGCCTTGTTTTGCCCTTGACCTCCTCCTCACACACGTACACCAGCTGTAAAGCACACAGTATCCATTGTCTGTTCAACAAATATCATCACCTTCGCTCCTAGTAGAGCCCTGGATTTTGTGTTCTAAAGGCAGGAGAGAGTCTATACCCTTACAAAAGAACCACCCTTCCTCTGCTCTATGATTGGTCTAAACCAGCTAGTTTCTGGCCAATGGACTTTAAGGGAACGTTTCTGGGGAAGCTAATAAAATCCTCAATAACATGGCAAAGCTTCATAAGGACAAAATACTATATCTCAGTCTCTTCCTTACTGTTTGGAATATGAGTGTAAGGTTGTGACGCCTAGACCTATACCAATAGGCAAGAACAGTAGATCAAAAGAACAGAAAACCTCGGGTCCTTGATGGCATCATTGAGCTGGGAGCCAACTCTTCAAGACTTTTTGTTAAAGAATAAGAAATTTAAATTTAGTACATTTAATTTAGTTGAAAAAGATCAAAAGAAATTATTTTACTATACAAGGTGAATCTGCAAAAAGACTCTGTAAAGCATTGTTCTTCAATGCCCCGATCTGGGAGCCCACTGGCACAGAAGACCATGAGTACTCTGAATACTAGGAAGCTTCATGATAGATTCTTTAGGAGACTGATAACATACTGCACAGGGTTTAATGGCAGGGTACACACAATCTCTGATCCAACAAAGGCATCTGAGAAATTCACTAAGCACGTATTTAAACAATTGAATCTGTCATGTGCATTCTGAGAAGTCCCTGAAGAAGAGTCAGCCTGACAGCATACAATGGCATTGGAGAAGCTATTATAGTCAATTCTATGAATCAGGTACCCTGATTCCCCAAGGCAATTTTTACAAGAGCGGGTCAATGGCTTACATTTAAGGCTTTGTTTTAAAAATGATACGAGGGATTTGAGAAAAGGTTTCCTTTTAGTTACAATACCTTTTAATACTACATTAAAATAAGACAGGTGCTACTGATACAAAGGTACATTCTGATAAAAGAGGATTTTATGATAAATCTTAAAATGAAGTACTAATCCAATTTTTACTGCAGACCATCATAAATAGAACACAGTACGCGGTGCATAAAGAAATGAAAAAGCCTACTAAAAAGGTCTAAAGTATTAAAGTAATGTGACTGAGTTTTACAAATCTGTACGTGTGATTTTAGTCACTTCAATGCAGTCATCTCGTATATGGTGTGAGAATGTAGCCCATTCTGATGCTCTTCCATGTAGCTGTCCGGTTTTCCCAACACCATTTGTTTAAGAGACTATCCTAGCCCCACTGATTACTCTTGGCTTCCTTGTCAAATACAGGTTGACTATATGTATAATGGCTAATATTCCCAGGCTCTTGATTCTATTCCATTGGTCTACGTGTCTGTTTTTATGCCAGTACTGAACTCTTTTGACTACTATAGCTGCTTTGTGTCAGTCTCAGCCTATCAACAGCGACTTTATCTGCTAGGAATGCCTGAGGGCACCTGGGCCCATGCTATTTGTGGTGAGCCCCCCAATGTGGCGGCTGGACCACTCTTGTGGTTCTTATTATAAGAACCACAGAGTAAGACACGCCGCAGCAACAACCATCAGGGAACTTGGAAAAAGCAAATGTTATTATTCACCAATCCTGGAGGGTACCTGGCACACCTGGGGCCGTACCGCAAACTCATGGATTTGGAGGGAAGGAGAGAAAGCACAGACCTGGGGTTCTGCCTTTATTCGTGCGTTCGCTATTTACTGGTGAATTTAAAACATAAGAGCAAGAAGTAAAGTACAGGAAGGGAGAAGCAAGTAATCAGTTATCTAGGTCACCCGGGGCTTTCTAAAAGGGAAACTTCATGGATGAGGTACGCCTGGCCTTTATTTACGTTGTTGTGTGGCTGGCCATGTGTTTACTCGAGATGAACGTCTCTGAAATGGATGCCTTGGCAACCAAAAGCTTCATGTCAGTCTCTTCAATTACAATTAAAAAAAAATGCCAGATATTTCACTAAAATAGCTTAGTAATACAATTTAAAACCAGGAAGTGTGATGCATCCAGCTTCTTCTTTCTCAGGATTGCTTTGGTTATCTGATGTCCTTTTTGGTTCCATATAAGCTTTAGGACTGTTTGTCCTATTTCTGTGGAAAAATGCCATTGGAATTTTGATAAAGGATTGAACATATAGGTGGCTTTGTGTAGTATGGCCAATTCAATAATATTAATTCTATTAATCTATTAACACTGGATATCTTTCCATTTGTTTGTGTCTTCTTCAATTTCATCAAAGTATTGTAGCTTTCAGACCTGTTAGTATTTGCTTAATATATTTAGGTGCTCCAATGTTGAGTGTATATATATTTACAATTGTTATGTCTTCCTGATAAACTGACCCCTTCATTATTATATAATGATCTTCTTTGTCTCTTGTTACCATTTATAACAGGCCCAAAGTCTGTTTTGCCTGTTATAAGCATAGTTACCCCTGCTCTCTTTTGGTTTCTACTTCATGTATTATCTTCTTCCATCCCTTCACCTTGAGCTTATGTGTGTCCTTAAAGCTGAAGTGAGTCTTTTGGAGTCAGTATATAGTTGGATCCTTTTATAGTCATCTAGCCTCTCTACGTCTTTTGATTGGAGAATTAAATCCATTTACATTAAGAGTAATTATTAAGGAAATTCCCTGGCGGTCCAGTGGTTAGGACTCTGCGCTTTCACTGCTGAAGACCCAGGTTCTATCCCTGGTCAGGGAACTAAGATCCCGCAAGCCATGCAGCATGGCGAAAAAAAAAACCCAAAAAAACCAGAGTAATTACTAATATGTAAGGACTTACTAATGCCATCTTATTAATTGTTTTCTGGCTGTTTTGTAGTTTCCTTGCTCTTTTCTTTTTACCTTGCTGACTTCTTTTGTGAATTGATTTTCCATGGTGACGTGCTTTGATTCCCTTCTCTTTTATCTTTTGTGAATCTACTGTAGGTTTTTGCCTTGTGGTTATAATGAGGCATATATAAAACATCTTACAGATATAATAGTCTATTTTACATTGATAACAACTTAACTACAATCACATACAAAAACTCTACCCTTTTGCACCCTCCCATAATCTTATGCTTTTGATGTCATAATTTACCTCTTTTTATATTGTGTATTCATTAACAAATTATTGTAGCTATAGTTATTTTTAATACGCTTGTCTTTTCATCTTCATAATAAAGTTGAATGGTTAACACTCCACCATCTTACAGTATTAGGGTATTCTGAATTTGCCTATGTATCTACCTTTACCACAGTGCTGTATAGGTTCATGTTTTCAGGTTACTAATTAGTGTCCCTTCATTTCAGCTTGAAGGACTCCTTTCAACATTTCTTATAAGGCAGGTCTAGTGGAGATGAATTCCCTCGGTTTTTGTCTGTGTAAGTCTTTTATCTCTCCTTTGTTTCTAAAGGATAGCTCTGCCGGGTAAAGTAGTCTTGGTTGACTTTTTTTTCTTTCAGCACTTTGAGTATATCATTCCACTCACTCCTGTCCTATAAGGTTTCTGCTGAGAAATCCACTGATAGCCTTAGAGGAGTTCTAAGTTACAAGCTTTTCCTCTCTTGCTGCTTTTAAGATTCTCTCTGTGTTTGACTTTTTTGTCAGTTTTATTATAATGTGTCTTGAAGATCTCTTTAAGTTGACTTTGGTGACTGAAGAGCTTCGTTAACTTGGATATCCAAATCTCTTCTCAGATGTGGGGAACTCTAAGTCATTATATCTTTAAATACGCTCTCTGCCTCCCTTCTCCCTCTCCTCTCCTTCGGAATGCCGATAATTTGTGAATTGGTCTTTTTGATGGTGTACCACAGATTATATGACTTTCTTCTCTCTTTTTCACTTTTTTTCTTTGCACTCCTCTGACTGACCACAGGGTGGAGAAGGGGGTGTGTGGGCGAGGCAGTGTACTAGGGGTGCCCATGGGCCAGTCACGTGATCCACAGATGAGGCATTTCCAGGGGCTCATGAGTAGTCTTCTTCATGGAATCCATGACACAGTTAGTATCTGGGTCCCTTTAACATCCTCTGAGAGTTCTATACGCTGCTTTCCCCACCTCTATTTGCCCCTCAGTCACGTGGCTCACGATTCAGCACTCTGGATGGGGTGGAAGAGAAGTGAACCTTTTGGCAGCATGCTGCAGGAGGCTCGAGCTGAGGACAAACTTCCTTGGCCCTAAGCCGTGCCGCCTTGGGAGAGGGGTGATACAGGTAAAGTCAAACTGCTCCTCTTACCCACTCCAATGTGTCCTAACTTGTATTTTTTTGTTGTTGTTGTTCTAATGGAGTCCTGAAACTTCGTCTATGGAAACCTGGACTTTCACAAGGACCCTCTCATCTGTGAGTGACTAACTCAGTGTTCTCCAGGGGCTACCAGACCATGGCCAATAGAGGCTGCAGTTGGCTCACAGGCCACTGCAGTGTCCACACCTGGGACCAAAGTCTGTCTGCCTATTATCTGATGTGCTGGTAAGATAAGACTTCTCCCAGGTTCCTTGGCATATAGTGCTGGATCCACAGTGCCTGCCTCCCCCAAAGGCACGTTTGTCCATGGATGGATGACAAATTTTTGTTTTTGAGGGAGAAGAGACAAAAATGAGGGAATTCTTAGGCTGCCATGATGCTTACGTTACTCCTGACCATTAGATTTTAGCTGACGTTCTGTATTTATCCTCCTTCAGGAAAAGAATGTACTGACCATGCAAATGTACGTGTTTCAGTTCAGTGTCAGTTATATACCTTGTTACAAATATCAAATAACTCAAGTCAAATCTAGGTGGTGAGCACACAAAAAAAGCTGTGAACAAAGATGAAATAAGGGCAAGTAGTGTAGCATCTAAGGAAAATTAGAATCAAACCTGGAATTAAATTCTAGCTGTGCCAGTTTATAAGCTGTGGGATCTACGTATGGTAAGTCACTTGATCTCTCAGAATCCAAGTCTTCTTATTCACAAATGTGAATACTAATACAGTATGGTATTGTTGGGACAATTAGCAATGATATATTTCTAATCCAAATGTCAGTTGAGATCACCCTTTCCTTTTCATGCTGTGATCTCTGGAAACTCCAGTCCCCAAGATGCTTCGAGTCACATTGGGGCTTAAACTCTATGGTCCGCTCTCCTTCTAAACTCTTGTTTCTGCTAAATCTTTGATCTCTTTCACATTCTCCCTCCTGTATCTTCCTCTTTTTTCTAAATGTGCCACCTCAGAGCACAATCTTTTTCCTCTGATTTTTCTAAATCATCCAAGGCATTTATGCCTAGTAGACACTGACAGAGTATTAACAGATTTAAAAATAAATATTAGAAATGTTGTGGGCTATTTCCTCTTCCCAGCCAACTTTCCTACTAACATTGCTCCCTCTCCCAACGTTTTCCTCAAATCTCCTTCCCTACTCCCAACCACCAAAGTTTGTTTTATTTCTTTTGAAAATCAGTGTGTTACCTTTGCTTCTCACTCCCAAGGACATTCTTGTTATGCCCAGAGAGGATGATTTTAAGAAGAACTTGGTGGACAGCATTTAAAGTAATGTTGTTTAGCTACATTCCTAAAATTCCTGGAACAGCAGACATTCAATTAGTGGTACTTGTTATCATTATGTGTATAAATAGCCAAGGTAATGACCTTGAAATGCTATTCTCTTTTGAATATATATATTCTTTTATGTTTGTTAACAAACCAGTCCCATTATTTTATGGTCACCACTTACAAATCACCATTCCAGAGGCCACAGAGGGTAATTCAATACTTTTGATTTTTAGAGTGCTGAAAAATAACTCACAATCATTACTTTTTCAATTATATCCCAACAAATGGACATTTTTTTTCCTTGTTTTGCTCCAACAATCACCTAATTTTCTGTGTTAGATGTATTCTGCTTTGGTCTTTAGAAATCCACCTCTCTGTACTCTCAGCCTTTATGCCTCCTCTTGTATTGCTGACACCAGCCCCACAGCCAGGGTGTATCTTGTGATCTAGGCTTAAAGAAACAGTACGTTACACTCCCTGGCTTCAAACATAAGTCAAGGATGGACACACTACCAAAACTGAATGAATCAGACCAAGTGAGACAATTCTAGATGCTTTTAGGAAAGCCAACTGTAATGGTTAATTTTATGTATCAACTTGATTGGTATAAGGGATGCCAAGGTATTTGGTCAAACATTATTTGGGTGTGTCAATGAGAATAATTCTGGATGAGATTAACATTGAATTGGTAGACTGAGTAAATCAGATTGCTCTCCTTAAGGTGGGTGGGCCTCATCCAATCAGTTAAAGGTCTCAATTGAACAGAAAGGTTGACCCTCCTCCAGTAAGAGGGAATCCTTTCTGCCTGACTGCCCCTTTGAACTGGGATATCAGCTTTTTTCTTGCCTTCAGACTCAACCTGAAATGCCAGCTCTTCCTGAGTCTCAAGCCTGCTGGCCTGTGGATGGGAATGACACCATCAGTTCTCCTGGTGCTCCAGCCTGCTACTGCACCCTGCAGATCTTGGGAGTTACCTGCCTCTTGTCTCGTGAGCCAATTCGTATGTGTATGAATCGTTTCTCTGGAGAATCTTAATACACCAACTATCCAAGATGGATCTTTTATAGATATATGGTTATTGTCAGACACACAGATAATTTTTCTGAAAATAAAGCCAACACAGCAGAAAACTGCACTGACAGGCAGAGAGAGAAAAAGAAAATCCTGTGGTCTTTCCTTGAGCCCTTGGTCAAGCAAAATTTGAAACCAACTCTATCCCTGGGTTTTTTCTGTTACACAGCAGAATGAACTCCCTTTTTGCTTAAAGGGCCTTTCTATGTCTTGTAACAAGAATTTTAACTGACAGCTCATTTCTTCCAAATTGGGGATAAAGAAATACAAAGAAATACATACAATCATCCAGATAAAAGTAAATGGAAACATGGAGACACACAATAAATGGAAAAAGTTTACACAGAGTCACATTTAAACCAAGTATGCAAAAGTACATGTAATTAGCTTCTGGGGAAAGGTCCAAATTCAGGACCTTCCTAATGGCTAATAATTAATAGTTGTGAAATTTATAATTTCCATGAAATTAAAGAAGATTAATTGCATAGGAAGACCCCAGTTTCCTGATTCAAGAAAGGAAACCAAATATAACATTAAGATAGTAACATTAAGATAGTCATCAGATCACAAGGAAAGAGAGCAAAATAGGAAGAAAGGAATGGAAAAGAATTACAAAAACAACCAGAAAACAATTAATAAAATGACAATAGGTATATATTTATCAATAAAGATCCAAGAATTTTATATTATAGAGCATGTCTTAAATCACAGTATTTTGGAAACTTTTCAAATAATATAGGACTTCTCATAATATATAGCATTCACAGAATAGCTAACTTTTAACCATGTAATTCCTTAGAGAACTCTAAAAAATAAATTGGTTGAAAATATACCTCTGTAAAAATGAATAATTTGATACAAGATCATTGGATATAAGCCAATTAAATGCTGGAGGACGTCTGCTAAAAATGATAATTTGTGATTTGAAGTTGTTGAATGATGCATGTTCATTCTTTAAGACAATTTGATAGTAAAATCAATTGTCTGTAACCTAACATGTGAAAGAAAACCCATACCAGTGATATAAAGAATACTTATCTTTTTATTCTAAAAAGCATTAAATCTATTTCATCCACAAGCGATTTCAATTCATTACAATATCAGGATAATAAAGAGGAAAACATATGCCCATTATACACTAGCATGTTTTCAATGAGGATATTATCAGGTGGGAGAATGGCAACAACTGACTCATTTGTGAATGTAGTTTCTTTGTGAGCCTCAGTATGAGAAGTTTATGTTGATTTTATATGACTTAGTCTAGTTAAAAAACTACTAAAGATCACAGGACAGAGACCTAAATAAAGTTTTTATAGGAATATAGCCACACCCATTCTTTTATGTTTTATTTATGCTGCTTTTGGGCTCCAGTAGCAGACTTGAGTGGCAGAGACACAGACTGTATGGCAGTAAGACTAAAACATTTACTATGTGTCCCTTTAAGAAAAAGTTTGTGTACTTGGGACTTAGTTGATAACTGAGGACTGCCCCTGGGTCCAAGTGCACTATTTTCAAATCTTAGATACTTTTATTCACAAAATTACAATGTGAAATTGTGGGTAAAAATTGTCAATATTGAATGAGTAAAACTTAAAGCCTAGTTGTTCATCATGTAGAATACTGGCCCAAGGAACACAGATTTGAAATTAGTTAGGAAGGAAACTAGCACAGAATTTAGAAGACATGCCTATTTAATCAGTGGACCTATAACATCAGGTAAAGTAGAAGATTACCTTTTCAAAATTGAACAGATTAATTAATGGACTAGCAGGATGAAAATAGAGGATTACTTGCTAAAAAATGAATAATGAACCTATAACATAGGGTGAAGTAGACTACTATTTAAAAAATGAAGAGATTACTCAATGAGCACATTCAGATGGGACTAAAATCAGACCCCACAGTTTGCAAATAAACCATAAAAACTGCAGGGAACTTAAAGTCTTCAGGAGGTATTCTATTTAATTTAAACTCTTTAATCAACTATTCTAAATGAACAACTACTATTTACAGTAATAAAACCTGAAAAAAATTTGGAGACTACAAAGGTCAAGCAATTCTCAAAGTAACTTCCTTTGTTGTATTTTATGAGGGTTCACTTAATACATGTGCTTACTATCTCAGAGTTGTGGGACCATCCTTCCTAAGAAAACTCAGGATCTGGTATAAATACTAGAAATAAAAGAGTAAGTATCTGTAGGGTAAAGTAAGAAAGAGCAAAAGAAAAGATAAATGTGCTCCAAAGAAATGGGATAAAATCAACATCTCTTAGCATGAATGTTGCAGGCCAAAACTCATCTCATTTATGCTTGAAGAGAGAATATACCATACCTGTCATCTCTCTGCTTGCTAAGCAGGAAATGAAGCTGGCCAGCTAACACATATGAACTCTGTTCACAGAGCCCAAAATCAACTTTCTACTCACAGCAGAGGCCTGTTTAGGAAAAGGCCTACACAATGACAGAAGAACGCATGCTAACCATCTATATTAATCAACCTAGTCCCTCATAAGTAATTTTAAATATGAATTAATAAAGAAGCACTGCCCAACATTTGAGGAAAATCAATAATGTGAAATAAAAATGAAAAGGTAAATAAAGAAAATGAATAAGTTTGAATGAAACAAGATTATTTGGGAAAACAGAAGAAAACTTTTTTAAATTTTTAATATTTAATTAATTGATTAATGAAAATGTATGATACCCAAGAACCAAAAACAGACTGCCATCTATTTTTTTAAAAAATCAAAGAACCAAATAAAGAGTTCTTAGAAGTAAAAATATGATTGGTTAAAAAAAAATAGAAATAGGAATAAATAAGTAAGGTATCTTCCAAGCATTGAACAAAAAAAGACAAAAAGGTAGAAATATAGAAAAATTTGACTGTCATATAAGATGGGATGAAAGGAAAAAACTTCAGAAAGAAAATAGGAGGGAGTAATCAAAGATATAGTAGAAGAAAAATATCCCAGAGCTGAAGAAAATTACTAGATAAGAATGGTACCACAAAGATTATTGAAAAAGTCTTAATACCTAGACACATTCTAATAAAATTTTAAGTACTCCCAAGATAAAGAGAAAACCCTAGAAGCTTCCAGAAAATGAAAACAAAAGCAAGCAAGATTCATATTGCTACCAAATATCTCATTCAAAATACTGGATGCTAGAAGAAATGGAACAATATCTTCAAGGTTCTGAGAAGGGGATTAATATCGACCCTAGAATTTTACACAAACTATTAATAACATGTGATGACAAAATAAGTGCATTTTCAAACACGAAAAAGCTTTTCACAGATATATCTAATGTGAAAAATAATACTTCAGAGGCAACTGAGCAATATTCAATTCAATGATTCAAAAAACACTGACAGCTAAAGACATCACACACACACACACACACACACACACACACACACACACACAAAACAGAAGGAACTGGGAAAGAAAATGACAAAATTTTGAACATTTCCTTTTCTGTGGTTGATATCTTTCTTCTTGGTTGTTCATTGATACAGTATTTAAAACTAACCTAAAGACAAAGTCTAGAATTCTTAACTATAGTTATAATATTGAGTAGAAACAATAATATCATTTTATATAGACATGAATCAAAAGATAGTATCTGAAGTTAATTAAGAAATACTGGTTTAAGTGTAACATCTAAAGTTATAAATGTATATGAATAAAAATAATTATATATAATTATATATAATAAATTAAAATTATGAGTAAGGAGAAGGGTGTGAGAGTAACAGAATTAAGTCAATTTCTCCTTTTCATACTGGGGTAAAAACAGATGCTATGCTAAGTTGCTGAATACAGAAAGAAATATAAGATTTAAACACTAACAATAAGAATTATGAAAAGTGGTTATATCTGAAAAGTGGAACTGGAGTTGAATGATATCATGGGATATTTTTAATTTCATACTCTTTTGCATTGTTTAAATTTTTGCCATGGGCATATATTACTGTAATAATATTAGTAATAATAAAAACTAATTATCCCAAGTACTAACCATGAGATGGATTTCTAGCACCTCACTCACCATATTCAAATATGGAAAATACAATCCCAGAATCTATATGTATTCCCAGATATGAGTGCCTAAAACATCATAGAAGGTTTTGAGATTTTTAGAAGAAATAATATTTTTATAGTATAATTTAAATATGATAAGAATTCAGGTGGGACCTCCTGAGTTCCATCTTGTTTACCGCATAGGTAACTTTACCAGTGTAGTTTTTAACTTCCCATCAGTTTTTGTCAAGCCAAGAATTAAAACCCTGTGAAGTAGGAGCATCAGTTCCTCTTTTGAGGCAACCAAGACAGCATTCAGTAGATCCTAGGACACCAAATAATCACCAATAAAATTCAAAAGTCCCAACCATTTCATTCTTCTTAGCCCTTTAATCCTAATAGTCCAATTATGAGTACAAACAGGCCCTAGGTTGAAGTTAATGTAAGAGGAAATTGATCACTTTCTAACCAGTTCATAGAATCCTTCCTAAGTGTAGCAATAAGCACAGAGGAGATAATTATAGTTCTGTTTCGCAGATTTCCCCTAGGGCTCTGCTATGCATTTCCATTCAGCAAGACCAGTTTCTCTTAGTAAAGAATTATTCATTCATATGTATTCAACTCACCAAAGGAGAACAGTCCCAGAAATGCAATCTCCTCCTTCTGCATTGGCTCCCAGTAGAACTCTACCAAGCCTACTCCCAGACCAGTCATTCAGATGTCCAGAGACAAGTATCTCTACCATGGAGATGCCTAAAGTAAAGAACAGTTGAAAGATTATTAGCCTGTGTGAACCACGTACAATTTCAGGAAATGCATCAGGATTTTTCCATGAGACACAACATCAAGTAGTTCTGAGAATGAACAGAATGGCAGTAGTTTGCTTGCTTTTATGTTTCCTTCTAACATTTTGCCCTCAAAACAAAAGGTTTAAAATCATGGCTATAAAAACAGGTTGTTAAAATTGAGATGCTTTTTAAACCTAGCAGGAAAGCTGACTCCTCCAGATTCTTATACATGGAACCCCAACCAACAACATTTCAGGGAAGAAATTTTAATGAGTGGCAATTTTCAGGCAATCTAATGAGAAGAATACAACTTTTTTCTTATGATATAGTAGCTCTAACACTGCACCTGTTGTGGGTGACTTGGCCCAAATAAAAAGGGGCAAGCTCATCAAAACAAGATGTATTATATGTAACTATTTGGGACAGTATACTTTCTTTGTTTTTTACAACATAATACTCAGACTGGAGTGTGTCTCATGGTGATTTATACAGAAAGACTTCACGCAGGGAAAGGGAGGTCAAGAAATGGATGGAACTAGTAGTTACACTAATGTATATATTGATATTTCTCAAAACTCATCTAACTGTACTCCTAAGAGCTGTGCATTTACAGCATATAAAGTTTACCTCAATTTAAGAAGAAAGACGTTGAGTCATCCTGACGTTTTAAGACCCCAGGAAGGTGAGGGCTTAGAAAGGCACTGTTTTACCTGAGCAGTCCTCTTTTTGCACAGTTCCAGTATGTATGAATTTCAGTTACCACGGTTCAGTTAAATAACAGCAGTTCCCTGACATATAGCTCAAATTTCAGTTGCCACAATAGACTAACTAATTGCATAAAGTGCAAACTTCATTGTTAGCCCTTCAGTCCACAGATCACTATGTAAATAATGGATGTACTCATGATTGATGACCCATCATGTCACTTCTTTCAAAGTCTGTTGGTGACTGGTCACTGAGCATCTGTTATTCAGTTCACACAAGCTTGTAGTTGTGTTGCTTCCTTGTCTTTTAGTGGTAAACCCTTAAGACATTTTATGAAAATGAACACTTAAAAGAGAGAATTAGCCAATAAAATGAAAGTGCAGCAAAGAAACAAAAAGGGTAACACTTGGAAGTGAAATTCGAATCAAACGTCTATTAAAAAAAAAAAGGAGCTGACTGGGAATATTGACACTGCTGCCCTTCAAGAGACCCTAGATATACAGCTGGAGGAACTTAGTGAAGGCCAGCAACTTACCCCCATGAATGATAAAAGCACTTGTGACAAAAAAGATAAAGGTGTCACAGAGGAAGTGACACCAGGAAAAATGTTCACATTAAAGGAATTCTCAGAGATGTTTCATGACATTGAAAGCACAACAGTTAAAATGCTGGGAGGTGGTCCAAAGGAGTGTGGCAATTCCCAAAGCATAGAAGAGATGCTCACTCCATACCGTAAGTTATATGACAAGAAGAAGGCAAGCACCTTTCAATCTATTTTTCTTAAGTTTTTTACAAAGAAATAATATACCTTAATTCTCAATGTTTCTAATGTTTTAAATTACAGTGTCATAAATAAATATTAACTTTACTATTTTTTATTTTGTTATGCATTTCCAATCAATAGTATGATAGTTCTTAAATTTTTTCACATTTTGAAGGGTAGAAGAACAATCGTAATTTTTTCATTGATTTTTAATTTTTTTTTAATTTCATTGTGGTAAGAACACTTAAGATGAGATCTACCCCCTTAACAAATTTTTACGTTTGCATTACAGTTGACCCTTGAACAATGCAGGGTTAAGGGCACCAGCCCCCTGCAGTCAAAAATCCACATATAACTTTTGACTCCCCCTAAACTTAACTACTAATAGTCTATGTTGACTGGAAGCCTTACCAATAATATAAACAGTCGATTAATACATATTTTGAATTATACATACATGTATCATATACGGTATTATTATGATAAAGTAAGCTAGAAAAAAGAAAATGTTATTAAGAAAATCAAAATTAAGAGAAAATACACTTACAGTACTATACTGTATTTATTGATACCGTAAGTTTATGTCATCTGTTTGCAAGATGAATCATCTGTCTGTCACTATCTACATTAATATTGTCTTATATGATACAAAACATTATATGCTCTATGTATTACTAACACTCGACATCAAAAATGAAAAGATAATGTGAAAAAGAAATTCATATTTATTTATAGGCATACCAATTCATGCACTGATAACAGCATTTGTAGCAGCAGTATAATTGCTTTATGATAGCATACTGTAATCAATATAATTGTTTCACAGTAGCCTAGCTATACCTAATGAATGAATTATTATAATATTGTTATGGCATAAAGTATTATAGTCATATTCATAATACAGGTATTGGAAACTGTTACACTTTTTAAAAAACTTATCTGTCATCATAAGCTGATACACAGTTTCTCCAATTATAAGGGAGAGAGGCACACTATACAAAAATGTTTCAAAAAGTCTTTGAAAGCAAAGCTATAAAACAGTAAGGAAACTAACAGGTTATTAATTTTATATTAAATATCTCTCACCTTATGCCTACATAAGGATAGACTAGTATCTACATATATATTATGCATTCATGACACACCTGACTTTTTTCAGCATTTCTAGGCTATGTGGTTTGTCTATGATTTTTTTCAAATTGTCTCAAATCTCCAGAAAATTTTCCAATATATTTATTGAAAAAAATCCAGGTATGAGTGGACCCATACAGTACAAACCCATGTTGTTCAAGGGTCATCTGAATAGTACTGATGACCACAGGTACAACGTTGTACAGCGGATCTTTAGTATTTACTCATCTTGCTTAACTTTATGCTCATTGATTAACAAGTCCCCATTTCTCCCTCCCCCCAGCCCCTGGCAACCACCATTCTACTATTTGAGTCTATGATCTTGACTATTTTAGATACCTCATACAAGTAGAATCATGCAGTATCTGTCTTCCTCTGATAGCTTATTTCACTTAGCGTAATGCCCTCAAGGTTCATCTATATTGTCACATATTGTAGAATTTCCTTCCTTTTTAAGACCAAATAATAAGCATTGTATGTATATACCACATCTTCTTTATCCATACATACATCAGTGGACCTTTAGGTTTCCACATCTTGGCTACTGCGGATAGTGATGCAATGAACATGTGAGTGCTAATATGTCTTCAAGAATCTGATTTCAATTCTTTCAGATAAATACCCAGAAATGAGACTGCTGGATCATATGGTAATTCTATTTTAAGTTTTTGAGAAATGTCCTTTCTATTTTCCACAGCATCAGCACCATTTTACATTCCCACCAACATGCTGTGAGGATTCCAATTTCTCTTCATTCTAGCCAACACTTATTGTCCTTTATTTTAATAACAGCCATCCTGACAGGAGTGATGTGATATCTCATTGTGGTTTAGATTTGCTCTTCCCTGATGATTAGTGACATTGAACATTTTTTCATATACCTGTTGCCTATTTGGAGGTGAGAGACACATACTAAAAACTATAAAACACTGATGAAAGAAATTAAAGAAGACACAAACAAATAAAAAGACATGTCTTGTTCATGGATTGGAAGACTTAATATTTTTAAAATGCCCTTACTGCCCAAAGTGGTCTAGAGATTCAATGGAATCCTTATCAAAATCCCAATGGCATTTTCTACAGAAATAGGAAAAACAATTCCATAAATTCAAATGGAACCACAAAAGACCACAAATAGCCAAATCAATCTTGAGAAAGAAAAACATAGCTGGAAGCATCACATTTCCTGATTTCAAAATATATTACAAAACTATAGTAATCAAAACGGTATGGGCCAGGCATAAAGCCAGCCATATATGAAACAGAATACAGAGCCCAGAAATAAATCCTTGCATTTATGGTCAACTGATCTTCAACAATGGTGCCAAGAATCCAGTATGGGAAAAGGACAGTCTCTTCAGTAAATGATGTTAGGAAAACTGGATATCCACAGGCAAAAGAATGAAATTGGACACCTATACACAAAAGCAACTCAAAACGGATTGATTTAAACCTAAGATCTGAAACTGTAAAACTAGAAGAAGACATAAGGGAAAAGCTTCATGACATGAAGTCTTTCCAATGACCTCACAGATATGACAGCAAAAGTATAAGTAACAAAAACAAACCAGTGGGACAACATGAAACTATAAAGCTTCTGCAAAGCAAGGGAAACAATCAACAGACTCAAAATACAACATACAGAAACACAGAGAAGGAAAACCAGAGTCCTGCCTCCTTTCAATACTGCTGTTTTCTACAACCCTGCACCATGTTGGAAATATTCTGTTCAGGACCTCTTCTAGATTCCTAGTGCCTAGAGTTTTAGTCACCTGGGGAAGCAGACCACATGCCACAAGCCCTGATGTTTTCCACCTACACCATATCTACCTGAAAGTTCCTCAATTATCACTCTCACCTCAACATTCAACCCTAAGTATTGGGATTGAGTAAAACTCTGGTACCTGCCCTACTCTCTCATCTGACTTCCTTTACTTCTCATTATCTCTCAGGTTAGACTCAGGCTTATCTTTATACAATAATATCCTTTTGCTAGGAGAACAGGTCTTTCAGTGAAGAATTCCAGGATAAAGTTTTATTTTCTCTACACTCAGGGAAGAAAATAACCAATCAAAGACCACCAACCTTGACTGTCGGTATGCTATAGAAATCTCTAAACAAAGCCCAGATTTTAAGACAATCCTGTTGCAAAGTCCTCTATTGGATATTTTATGGTGACTATTAATGCCTTCTCTTTGTATCCCAGTGGTAGCATTCCCAACATCCACCCCAACCCCTACTTCTACCTCATACTCACCTCTAGTAAGATGGAGGGCTCTATTTGAATACGGAGATCATCTCATGATAATGCAAAAGAAAGGGGACATTAATGTGCTTCAAGTATTATCTCCCTTAAATGAAATAGATGTGATGATGAGAAACTCCCCCATGCCAACAGCACATGAGCACTGTCTACAAGAAGATGGCTGTGGCCCAGAAAAGGGTTGTTGGCTTGTGAGTTCCCTGAGAGGACTATGACTTTATGTACATATCACTAGAAAAGAGGGGATATCAACTGAATGCAGCCAAAAGGGCAGTTTAAGAAAAGGAGTTTGGGACTTCCCTGGTGGTGCAGTGGTTAAGAATCCGTCTGCCAATGCAGGGGACACAGGTTCGAGCCCTGGTCCGGTAAGATCCCACATGCTGTGGAGCAACTAAGCCCATGCACCACCGTTACTGAGCCTGTGCTCTAGAGCCCACAAGCCACAACTCCTGAGCCCATGTGCCACAACTACTGAAGTCCACGTGCCTAGAGCCCATGCTCTGCCACAAGAGAAGCCACCACAATGAGAAGCCCACGCACCACAACAAAGACCCAACGCAGCCAAAAATTAATTAATTAATTATTGAAAAAAAGGAGTTCAAGGAGACTTCCAGACTTCCCTTGTAAGGAAGTTTGTCCTTGCTGCTTCCATTTTGCAGAGCTACTATTACATAAACAAATTATGAGAAATAGTTAAAATCTTAGAAAAGTTTAAAATTAATACATATATAAAAACCAATGAAGGCTAAAAAATTAATTTAAAATTTGAAAGAAAAAAGAAAATAATTAACAATGGGGAAAAGACGAAAAAAGATTAAAATTTTAAAAGGCTAAAATGAGTAAGGTTAACCAAAGGAAATAAGAAATATAAAACTATCAAAAATCAGGAGCAAATAAAAGTCATCAAGTGAAAAATTTTAACTAAAGGAAGGAAAAGTAACTTTAAACTTAAGAGAAAACAGAAATTTGCAAAAATAATTTGCCATGCTGGGTTCCATGGCACAGATGCCCCCATCGAACTGAAGGAGTTTCTCGCCCAGGTCGTGGGAAAGCTGTCTGTCAACCTCTCAGCTTCAGCCCTCTCAGATGTCACTGTGGGGAGACAAAGCGCAGGCAGATCCAGCCATGCCAACTTGAGACAACTCTAACCAGCCATCCCAGCTTCAGAGCTCATCATGAATACGTTTAGTCATTGGTAACACACATGAGCTTTAGGCAATGTGGATTTAAGGGTCTACTAATTCAAAAAAAATTTAGGGCTATAGTGGTCTAGGATATCTTGAAAAACCCCCTGAAAGTAAAGGACAAATTACTGAATATCCCACAACAAAGAAGGAAACACTATGCCTGATAAAACTTTTTGTGTTCTTGAGGCATGTTGCACCTGAAAATACAGCTGCCAAATGCCATGCAACACAGATAGCTGCCGGATTTGAGGGACCCAGAGCAAGAAAAATCTCTCCAGCAAGTTTAGGCTGACGTACTAGCAGCCCTGACGCATGAGCTATGCAACCCAGAAGACCCTATGGTGTTAGATGTATCAATGCTGGGGAAGGGTACCATGTGGAGTTTTTGGCAAGTCCTCATGGGAGAATTACAACATAGACCCCCTAGCGTTCTGAAGCAAGGTTGTGCAATCTTCAGCAGAAAATGTACACCTTTTGAAAAATAGTTCTTGATATGCTGATTGAATCCTGATAGGGACAGAATGTTTAACTATAGGAGAACAAGTCACCTTGCAGCCTGAATTGCCCATCATGAGTTGGATTCTATTAGATCTACCAAGTCATAAAGTCAGACTGGCCCAGCAGCAATCCATTGTGAAACTGAAGTGGTATAACTGGGATTGAGCATAAGCAGGATATAAGGCCAAAAGCAGCCTGATAGGCAGATAGCCCAGAACCCCATGTGTCCACCACAGTGGTCCCTTCCTCAGCTCATAACAATGGTTGCATTTGCGGAGAGGACTGAAGAATGAGAAGACAATGAAACACGTTGTTATTCTTGAGTAAGTCAGCTCAGTATTTAGATTCAAGCTGAAAATGGATGGCAGCTGCACTACAGCCTTACTGAGAAGTACCCTTAAAGGACAGAGCTCAGGGGAAATCCTCCAAGTGGGCATATTCTGAGGCAGTGCATTTGATCAACCACTTAGAGTGGAAGGAAGAGTGGCCTGAGGTTAGCCCAGCATTTACGTGAACTTGTGGGCAGTGGCAAATGCCTCAAATGATTGGACAGTTGTCTAGAAAGAAACAGATTGGAAGATCATGGACTAGGAAATCTAAGGTAGAGGCATGTGAGGTACCAAACAGGAGAAGACACAAAGTATGAAGATCTTTGTATCATGCATGTTAACAGCCATCAGAGAGTATCCCACCATGGATGAAATGCCAAAAAACCTAAAGGACACAAAGACTTAGCAAACTGACATCAGTCAGTCTCTGACATGTATGAATAAACAGCTGATACTATCCACAGGCCCAAGAGTATGGGTTCCCACTTATCAGTGCTACTGTAGCTTTTCCAGCTACCGTACGTCTAAACTGTCAGTAATAGATACTAACGCAGAGGCTAGGATAATCTAGAACAGATAATAGAGGAAAGAAATAAACATCAGTTGTGTACTCAAAACCAGATGTATCATCAGGGTCCACTACCTTTTCCTTACATGTTTTGAATAGGTTCCCTCAAGAAAAGAGACCTAACAAACTCCTGGAAGAGCTACTTAAGAACTTAACTGGTAGATACAAGTAGTGTCTTCATGTAAGTTCTTGAAGAAGCTCCTCCAGGAGTTTGGCAGGTCTCTCTTCTTGGTCTTGAGTCCTGTGCCTTAGTACTAAGTTGCGAACCACCCAGATCCCCCATTACAGACTGAAAGATTTATTCCACCTAGCTGTAGGAAAGATTGTTGGCAAATAGCTTCCAGATGTCAGCCCTCTCTGGGGAACTGTAAGTTCCCCAGGAACACCTGCCTTAGTGTTTCCCACGGGTATCCTGTATTCCATAACTCATGTATATGACTGGTATAAAGACCCAGCCAGCTTGCCTCAACTTGGGACAACCCTGAAGGATCATCCCAGATCTTCTTTTTTTTTTTGTTCTACTTTTCAGTGATTGGTACCAAGACATAAAACTGAAAGTCATCTTTTAGGCTTTCCTGACCCTCATCTTCAATATCCAATGAGTGCTTCCTGTCTACCAGACCCCATACCGAGTGCTTTACCTGCGTTGTCTCCTTTACACCTCGCCACTGCCCTCTGAGACAGTGACTTCTCTTACCTCCATCTACAGGTAAGAAAATTCCAGTTTAGAGGTAAGAAGTAAATTTCCAAAGTCACACAGCAAGTAAATGGAGAAAACAGTTTCAGACTATCTGCTCTAGAACCAAATCCTGAGCCAAATCTCTGTATGCTTTTGCATCAGAAAAGCCAACACGTTCCTATTTTTAACTTTGCATCCTCACCCAGTCCCTTTGGGAAAGGAATATTAATTATCCAGAAGCAATTTTAAAGAAAATGTTCCTGCTTGCCACAAGGAACAGAAGTTCATTCAGGTTACCTCATCTCATGCATGGTTAACATGATACATACACTGTCTAATAACAGGATCTTAGACTCTAGAAAGAGACATACAATAAGACCTTTGGAAGAGAAAGAAATTAGGGACAAAATGAATATTTAGGATCCAAGAAACTCCAAAAGCCAGCTTATCTTGATGCTTTTCAGCTACAGTTTGTTGATACTTCCTCTAGCATTTATCAGTTGGCATGGCTTAGTTCTTTCTCTGATTTTTCTTCTTTCTGGGTGTATCTCTCCACTTATACTTCTACTAACTCCTCTATCCTCTCCCCATATCTCCAGGTCAAACTCCTGAGGGAGTAAAATCATATTTGAGTAGAGCTTTCAAGTCAAGACTTCTTGAATGCTTTTGGCTGCCTGCAATTGCGTGCCCTTGGGAAGTTCCAGTTCAATAAAATGTGGCCAGGGTAGGAAAGACTGGACATTGCCGATATAGGAGATGACCACCTATGCCTAAAGACGTTCTGAGAAAGGTGCCTTCAGCCAGCAATGGACAGTAGGAAAGTTTCCCTTTGAAGGAGATCGACAAGGCAGGCCTTTTCAGCTTTGACGATCCAGTATGTTGTGGAAGACTTGTCAGGGATAGAACACACATTTAACACTTTACCACTAGAGTAAGCCTTTCCCCCACCCATTAGAAGAAATGACATATTTCTCTCTGCTAGAATCCCTACTAGTTGCTGCTTCAATGTGTGAGACAGGCCAGGACTTCAAATGTGCTTCTTATGGGAGCTTATGGAATGTGATGACTGAAAGAGTGGGTCTTACTATGAAAGAGGCAATGGGAATGGAGAGAAGCATAAGCCAGAGATATTTTATAGTAGGTAAAAATTAAGGTGCTAAAGACAATGAGATAAGGAGTGGAATCAATGGCAGGAGTGAGAGATGCCAACTACGACATGAAGATTGGTGATTTTAGGGACTATGGGGCCTGTAGTTAAGGCAAGAAGTACAGGTGGAACAGAGGATTTTTTTTTATGGGGAGAGGATGACATATGACACATTTGATTTCGAACATGTTGCATTTGAATTTTCTTCAAGTGATCCATGTGGAACTTTCCAGAAGGATGTATAAATCTGGATTTGGAGCTTAGAATAGAGATTGGAAATGGTCATATACATTTGGCAGCATATGGTCCATTCTAGCCCTTCCACTTTGAATATTACTTTCAATAAAGGAAAACATGCCAAATAGAATGTGCATTTCTTTCTGTGATCCCCAAAATAGACGTTATCTCTTTTTTCTTATTGCTTGCAGCATACTGAATTTCCGAGAGAAAAAAAAATCCCCCAAGATTACATACTAAATGATTTCATTTGTATAACATTTTTGAAAAAACAAGAATGTATAAAATTTTATAAATGAAGACCATGTTAATGGTTTCCAGAAGTTGGGCAGGGGCTACTGGAGGGAGGTGGGTGTGGTTATTAAAAGGGCACCATGAGGGAGTTTGCGGTGATGCAACTGTTGCGGATCTTGACTGTGGTGGTGGTTCCCATCAACATGCACATGTGATAAAATTACATATAACAAAACATACACACACACATAAGCACAGGCAAAACTGGGCAAATAGAAATGAAGACTGATGGACGGAGCAACGTTGATCTCCTGGCTGTGATACTGCATTCTTCATTTTCAAGACGTTACCACTGGAGAAAACTGGGTAAAGGGTAAGTGGGATCTCTGTATCATTTCTCATAACTGCATGTGAATCTACAACTATCTGAAAATAAACAGTGTAATTTTTAAAAATAGAAATGTAAGATTATTTTGAGGAAAAAAAGTGTGCTTTCTCCTTATTTTTCCTCCATTTGCTTCCTTAACTTAGGAAACGTTTGTGGCAAGCTGGTGGAGACAACAGAATTTAAGGAGGAAAGAGTATCCCGAAGTCTAAGAATAACTTGCCCTCATTGGGATGGAGTAGGGTGAGGGAATTTGAGAAAAAAGTAAAGAGAGAAAGAGACTGAAGAGTTCTTAGCACTGGATGACTGAGACAAGAATAAGTGATGTTTATTAAGATGCTGACCAAGGAATGCCCAAGAACAAGGGCCAGCACACTGTACAAAGCAATGCCAAAGTACCCCCAGCATTTTTATAAACCCAAACAAAGGGACAGGGTGGGCATCTAGTGAATAGTGTTATCTGAAGGAGGTGCTCTCCCACCTACATTTAGGGAATGATGTTAAACAGAGCCATGTTGAGACCCACCCCCTGCTCAGCGCAGCTACAATACCTCTCTGTTTCTTTAGCATTCATCTTAAGCCTAATAGAAAGTCTACATTTTTGTTTTTCCATCATCCTGTATGCTTTTTGTTATTTAAACCTCCTTTGGACATTAGTGGATTCCTTATAAGACTGGAGCTCAGCAGAGAGACTTCTTTGCAGCCACACTGATTTCTTTATACACCTCTAACTTTCATAGTGCGTGGGGATTATGAGTATTTTGTTTTCTGAAATTCTATTTGGGGGCCCTTCTACCAATCTTAAGCCACATTCTTCTCTATAATCACCCACCAATGAACGATACTTTCCTCGGATTTTGTTTCAGTTTGATTTCCTTGACACTAATTTATATGTCTGATTATTCTTGGAATTACTTTATTTTTTTTCCTTATTATGAAATCTGAGATTTCTTGTATTACTTCTGCATCACCAGCGAGTTCTTCCTTCCTGACAAGAACTGGTTCCAAAGTTCTGCATGTTACAACTTCTATCTTCTTGGAGAACAAAGTCTCATCAAGCCAATTGAAGAGTATATCAAAACCATGCTTTTGGCAGAGTAAGGCTTTTCAGCAGATGTCTGAATAGTTCAAGTTTCCTATAACAACCAGATCATATCCCCGCACCTGCTTTATAATCCGTGTGAGAAATGCATCATTCCTCTCCCCTAACTGCCCAGCCATCCACAGTAGTGACATCACATGTTTCCTTCTCAGTGTACCCTTAACCAGATGTTCTCAACTGTGTTTCCAAAATTAGGCTTATTAACTTTCTTCTGTAGGAAACTTCGATACTCTCCAGCCATTTCTATCTCTATTTCTATTCTTCTTGTCAATGCTTAAGGTCACTTTCATTGCCATTTATGGTATTGGTGATTGTTATAAGCAGATGTATATCAATCTGTGATAAAAATCTTCAGTTATTTTATTACTCTATGCAACAGTATGTAGTTACCTGTAATCATAAGTGTCAATCATGGCCTTCTTATTTACTTTTCCCCCAAGAGTCAATAAGTCCTCCCTCCTCTAAAGGAGAAAGCTATACC
This sequence comes from Tursiops truncatus, assembly GCF_011762595.2. Lineage (NCBI taxonomy): Eukaryota > Metazoa > Chordata > Mammalia > Artiodactyla > Delphinidae > Tursiops > Tursiops truncatus. Next base: position 9,513,629 of record NC_047050.1, on the reverse strand, counting down.
ACAGCAGCAATTATTGATGATATCAAAATGTTACAGAGTTCTTTGAGGACATTTTCTTCTTTCCCCTCAACTTTCACTTTTTTTTTTTTTTTTTTTCGGTACACGGGCCTCTCACTGTTGTGGCCTCTCCCGTTGCGGAGCACAGGCTCCGGACGCGCAGGCTCAGCGGCCATGGCGCACAGGCTTAGTTGCTCCGCGGCATGCGGCATCTTCCCGGACCAGGGCACGAACCCGTGTCCCCTGCATCGGCAGGCGGACTCTCAACTACTGCGCCACCAGGGAAGCCCTCAATTTTCACTTTTTAGATGCCTTTTCAAACAGGTTGGTGAGGCTCCTGTTAAATATGTTCTTTTCAGGCGATTGCCCAATGAGTCAGAATGGGCTGAATTTCATAAAATGGTAAGAAAAATCATTCTCATCTGAATCATTATTCAACTTGTTTGACAGTGAGCATACAAATTTAAATAACAGAGAAAAAAACTTCACTTCTCCCTGTGGCGCTAAGTAACTGATTCTGAGAGGACCAATTGTATTATATGGTGAGGCAGGAATTTTTGTTTCTTCTGGCCGCACCACACAGCTTGCAGGATCTCAGTTCCCCAACCAAGAACTGAACCCAGGCCACGGCAGCAGTGAAAGTGCCGAATCCTAGCTACTAGACCCCAGGGAAGTCCCCAGGAATTCTTAAATAAAAATGTTTTCATTGTTTTTAGCTCCCCTTTTGTGGGTTTTTTGCCTTTACATTTTGCAGCTTGCTTTATGAGTACCAGCATCATTGTACAAGCTCCTCACAGATGTTAATGGCCCAGAATGATAAGCTTTTAGTATAATCTCCACTCAGAGCTTCTTCATATCATTCCAAAAGATATTCCCAAACATTCTAGGTTCAATGATTGTTAATATAACATAAAGTGATTTGTAGAGTTTTGCTTGGGATGTTCCTATGCTTGTTTTAAACAACATTTAAAAGAAAAAGTTAAAAAAACTTTTCTGTTAGTACTCACAATTCCATAACAGGTATCTCCTTTGTCATGCAGCAGTAGGGGTGCAGGTTCTAAAATGAGAACATTGATGACATCCAGATAAGGGGGATTGTCTGCTTCCAGAGAGGAGAGTCCCCTTGGTGACCAATTTCTTCCCAAGAAAGTCATAGGACAAGTAGATGACAGGGAATCCACTAGCCTGAGTAATCAGGTAGCTAGCAAGTATCAAATTAGCAGTCCAGGTCACCTGTTTTCACATGTGGCCAAAACACAAGCAGAGGAGAGAAGCAAAAAATAGAAAAATGTAAAGATCAGAAATAATGTAAACACAACCTAAATTGCAATGAATGAATGCCAGGAAAAGCATCAAAATCAACAGTGCAATGCAAGGTAAGAAATACAGCCACAGGAGACAGAAGGATTGCAAGAGAAGAAAAAGGCAAAGGAAATAAAAGGGTGCAAAATTACCAGGGAGAGGCAACAAAGCTACTGTAACCTAAGATTTAGAACATAACACTTTTTCAATATTTAATTAATATTATTTTTAACTGTATAAAGCAATAATAATTATGATGTTAATGGAATTTAAAGTATATTGTGACATGGAAGCAACCTAAATGTCCATCAACAGGTGCATGGATAAAGAAGATGTGATATAGATAGATAGATAGATATAGATATAGATATAATGGAATATTAGCCATAAAAAAGAATGATATAATGCCATCTGCAGCAACATGGATGGACCTAGAGATTATCATATTAAGTGAAGTAAGTCACACAGAGAAAGACAAATAACATATGATATCATGATACAAATGAACTTATGATACAAATGAACTTATTTACAAAAGAGAAACAGACTCACAGACATAGAAAACAAGTTTACAGTTACCAAAGGGGAAAAGGGGTGGGGGAGGGATAAATTAAGAGTTTGGGACTTGCAGATACAAACTACTATAGATAAAATAGATAAACAACAAGGTTCTACTGTATAGCACAGGGAACTATATTCAATATCTTGTAATAAACCATAATGGAAAAGAATATGAAAAAGCATATATTGTGAGGAAGAATGAAATGTACAAACATATGACAAAAGTTACACAAATGATAGAGTGACACTGATCTAAGATTCTTTTATATTTGGGAGAAAAGTAAAAGTTTTTATTAACATTAAAATTTGATGTCAAGAAACCTCACTAACTTCTAGGAGTAATCACTAAAACAATAGCAAACAAGTATAGACTTCCAAATTAATAAGGCAGTGGTAAAAAAATCAAATGATTTGAAAAAATACTCAGGTCAAATGGAAGAAAGGGAATAGAATCAGAGAATAGGCAAGACAAATAAAAAGCAGATAGATGGGAGGAGACCTTCAAGATGGCGGAGGAGTAAGACATGGCGATCACCTTCCTCCCCACAAATACATCAGAAATACACCTACATGTGGAACAACTCCTACAGAAGATCTACTGAATGCTGGCAGAAGACCTCAGACTTCCCAAAAGGCAACAAATTTCCCATGTACCTGGGTAGGGCAAAAGAAAAAAGAAAAAACAGAGACAAAAGAATAGGGACAGGACCGTCCCCTCTGGGAGGGAGTTGTGAAGGAGGAAAGGTTTCCACACACTAGGAAGCCCCTTCACTGGCAGAGACGGTGGGTAGCAGGGGGGAAGCTTCGGAGCCACAGAGGAGAGTGCAGCAACAGGGGTGCAGAGGGCAAAGCGGAGAGATTCCCGCACAGGATTGGTGCCGACCGGCACTCACCAGCCCGAGAGGCTTGTCTGCTCACCCGCCGGGGCGGGCGGGGCTGGGAGCTGAGGCTCGGGCTTCGGACGGAGCACAGGGAGAGGACTGGGGTTGGTGGCGTGAACACAGCCTGCAGGGGGTTAGTGCGCCACGGCTGGCCGGGAGGGAGCCCAGGGAAAAGTCTGGAGCTGCGGAAGAGGCAAGAGACCATTGTTTCAGGGTGCGCGAGGAGAAGGGATTCAGAGCACTGCCTAAACGAGCTCCAGAGACGGGCGCGAGCCGCGGCTATCAGCGCAGACCCCAGAGACGGGCATGAGACGCTAAGGCTGCTGCTGCCGCCACCAAGAAGCTTGTGTGCAAGCACAGGTCACTCTCCACACCCCTCTTCCGGGGAGCCTGTGCAGCCCGCCACTGCCAGGGTCCCGGGATCCGGGGACAACTTCCCCAGGAGAACGCACGGCATGCCTCAGGCTGGTGCAACGTCACGCTGGCCTCTGCCGCCACAGGCCCACCCCGCATTCCGTGCCCCTCCCTCCCCCCGGCCTGAGTGAGCCAGAGGCCCCCGAATCAGCGACTCCTTTAACCCGTCCTGTTTGAGCGAAGAACAGACGCCCTCCAGCGACCTACACGCAGAGGTGGGGCCAGATCCAAAACTGAACCCCAGGAGCTGTGCGAACAAAGAAGAGAAAGGAAATCTCTCCCAGCAGCCTCAGGAGCAGCGGGTTAAACCTCCACAACCAACCTGATGTACCTGCTTCTGTGGAATACATGAATAGACAACAAATCATCTAAAAATTGAGGTGGTGGACTTTGGGAGTAACTGTAGACTTGGGATTTGCTTTCTGCAACTAATTTGTTTCTGGAATTATGTTTATCTTAGTTTAGTATTTAGAGCTTATTATTTATGGTTGATTTGTTTAATGATTTGGTTGCCCTCTTCCTTTTTTAATTTTTTATATATATATTTTTTTCCTTTTTCTCTTTTTGTGTGTATGTGCATGCTTCTTTGTGTGATTTTTTTCTGTACAGCTTTGCTTTTGCCATTTGTCCTCGGGTTCTGACTGTCCATTTGTTTTTTTGGTTTTTTAGTATAGTTTTTAGCGCTTGTTGTCATTGGTGGCCTCGATTTTTGGTTTGGTTGCTCTCTTCTTTCGTACTCTATTTTATTTTTAGTTTTTTATTTTTAATAATTTTTTTCTTTTTTAATATTTTTATTTTATTTTACTTCTTTATTTTTCCTTCCTTCCTTCCTCCCTCCCTCCCTCCCCCCCCCCTTTCTTTCTTTCTTTCTTTCTTCTCTACCTGTTTTTCTGAGCCGTGTACCTGACAGGGTCTTGGTGCTCCTGCCAGGTGTCAGGCCTGAGCCTCTGAGGTGGGAGAGCCGAGTCCAGGACATCGGTCCACCAGAGACCTCCCGAACAACATAATATCAAAAGGCGAATGCTCTCCCAGAGATCTCTGTCTCAATGCTAAGACCCAGCTCCACTCAATGACCAGCAAGCTCCAGTGCTGGACAACCCATCCCAAACAACTAGCAAGACAGGAACACAACCCCACCCATTAGCACAGAGGCTGACTAAAATCGTAATAAGGTCACAGACACCCCAAAACACACCACCAGACATGGTCCTACCAACCAGAAAGACAAGATCCAGCCTCATCCACCAGAACACAGGCACCAGTCCCCTCCACCAGGAAGCCTAAACAACCCACTGAACCAACCTTACCCACCGGGGGCAGCCACCAAAAACAACGGGAACTACGAACCCGCAGGCTGCAAAAAGGAGACCCCAAACACAGTAAGTTAAGCAAAATGAGAAGACAGAAAAATACACAGCAGATGAAGGAGCAAGATAAAAACCCACCAGACCTAACAAATGAAGAGGAAATAGGCTGTCTACCTGAAAAAGAATTCAGAGTAATGATAGTAAAGGTGATCCAAAATCTTGGAAATAGAATGGAGAAGATACAAGATATGTTTAACAAGGACCTAGAAGAATTAAAGAGCAAACAAACAATGATGAACAACACAATAAGTAGAAATTAAAAATTCTCTAGAAGGAATCAATAGCAGAATAATTGAGGCAGAAAAACGGATAAGGGACCTGGAAGATAAAATAGTGGAAATAACTACCGCAGAGCAGAATAAAGAAAAAAGAATGAAAAGAATTGAGGACAATCTCAGAGACCTCTGGGACAACATTAAACGCACCAACATTTGAATTATAGTGGACCCAAAGAAGAAGAGAAAAAAAAGAGACTGAGAAAATATTTGAAGAGATTATAGTTGAAAACTTCCCTAATATGGGTAAGGAAATAGTCAATCAAGTCCAGGAAGCACAGAGAGTCCCATACAGGATACATCCAAGGAGAAACATGCCAAGACACATATTAATCAAACTATCAAAAATTAAATACAAAGAAAAAATATTAAAAGCAGCAAGGGAAAAGCAACAATTAACATACAAGGAAATCCCCATAAGGTTAACAGCTCATCTTTCAGCAGAAACTCTGCAAGCCAGAAGAGAGTGGCAGAACATATTTAAAGTGATGAAAGGGAAAAACCTATGACCAAGATTGCTCTACCCAGCAAGGATCTCATTCAGATTCGACGGAGAAATTAAAACCTTTGCAGACAAGCAAAAACTAAGAGAATTCAGCACCACCAAACCAGCTCTACAACAAATGCTAAAGGAAATTCTCTAGGAAGGAAACACAAGAGAAGGAAAAGATTTACAATAACAAACCCAAAACAATTAAGAAAATGGTCATAGGAACATACATATTGATAACTACCTTAAATGTAAATGGATTAAATGCTCCAACCAAAAGACATAGATGGTTGAATGGATACATAAACAAGACCCGTATAGATGCTGTCTACAAGAGACCCACTTCAGACCTAGGGACACATACAGACTGAAAGTGACAGGATGTAAAAAGATATTCCATGCAAATGGAAATCAAAAGAAAGCTGGAGTACCAATTCTCATAACAGACAAAATAGACTTTAAAATAAAGACTATTAGAAGAGACAAAGAAGGACACTACATAATGATCAAGGGATCAACCCAAGAAGAACATATAACAATTGTAAATATTTATGCACCCAACATAGGAGCACCTCAGTACATAAGGTAAATGCTAACAGCCATAAAAGGGGAAATCGACAGTAATACAAGCATAGTAGGGGACTTTAACAACCCATTTTCACCAATGGACAGATCACCAAAATGAAAATAAATAAGGAAACACAAGCTTTCAATGACATATTAAACAAGATGGACTTAATTGATATTTTTAGGACATTCCATCCAAAAACAGCAGATTACACTTTCTTCTCAAGTGCTCATGGAACATTTTCCAGGATAGACCACATCTTGGGTCACAAATCAAGCCTTGGTAAATTTAAGAAAATTGAAATCATATCAACTATCTTTTCCAAACGAAACGCTATGAGACTAGATATCAATTACAGGAAAAAATCTGTAAAAAATACAAACACATGGAGGCTAAACAATACACTACTAAATAACCAAGAGATCACTGAATAAATCAAACAAGAAATCAGAAAATACCTGGAGACAAATTACAACGAAAACACGATGATCCAAAACCTACAGGATGCAGCAAAAGCCATTCTAAAAGGGAAGTTTATAGCTATACAAGCCTACCTCAAGAAAAAAGAAAAATCTCAAATAAACAATCTAACCTTACACCTAAAAAACTAGAGAACGAAGAACAAACAAAACCCAAAGTTAGCAGAAGGAAAGAAATCATAAAGATCAGAGCAGAAATAAATGAAATAGAAACAGAGAAAACAATAGCAAAGATCAATAAAACTAAAAGCTGGTTCTTTGAGAAGATAAACAAAATTGATAAACCATTAGCCAGACTCATCAAGAAAAAGAGGGAGAAGACTCAAATCGATAAAATTAAAAATGAAAATGGAGAAGTTACAACCGACACCACAGAAATACAAAGCATCCTAAGAGACTACTACAAGCAACTCTATGCCAATAAAATGGACAACCTGGAAGAAATGGACAAATTCTTAGAAAAGCACAACCTTCTGAGACTGAACCAGGAAGAAATAGAAAATATAAACAGACCAATCACAAGCACTGAAATTGAAACTGTGATTTAAAATCTTCCAACAAACAAAAGCCCAGGACCAGATGGCTTCACAGGTGAATTCTATCAAACATTTAGAGAAGAGCAAACACCTATCCTTCCCAAGCTATTCCAAAATATAGCAGAGGGAGTAACACTCCCAAACTCATTCTATGAGGCCAGCATCACCCTGATACCAAAACCAGACAAAAATGTCACAAAAAAAGAAAACTACAGGCCAATATCACTGATGAACATGGATGCAAAAACCCTCAAAAAAGTGCTAGCAAACAGAATCCAACTGTACATTAAAAGCATCATACACAATGATCAAGTGGGGTTTATCCCAGGAATGCACGGATTCTTCAATATACGCAAATCAATCAATGTGATAAACCATATTAACAAATAGAAGGAGAAAAACCATATGATCATCTCAAAAGATGCAGAAAAAGGTTTCGACAAAATTCAACACCCATTTATGATTAAAACCATACAGAAAGTAGGCATAGAGGGAACTTACCTCAACATAATAAAGGCCATATATGACAAACCCACAGCCAACATCGTTCTCGATGGTGAAAAACTGAAACCATTTCCACTAAGATCAGCAATAAGACAAGGTTGTCCACTGTCACCACTATTATTCAACATAGTTTTGGAAGTTGTAGACACAGAAATCAGAGAATAAAAAGAAATAAAAGGAATCCAAATCAGAAAAGAAGAAGCAAAGCTGTCACTGTTTGCAGATGACATGATACTATAAGAGAATCCTAAAGATGCTACCAGAAAACTACTAGGACTAATCAATGATTTTTGGTAAAGTAGCAGGATACAAAATTAATACACAGAAATCTCTTGCATTCCTAAACACTAATGATGAAAAATCTGAAAGAGAAATTAAGGAAACACTCCCATTTGCCATTGCAACAAAAAGAATAAAATACCTAGGAATAAGCATACCTAAGGAGACAAAAGACCTGTATGCAGGAAACTATAAGACACTGATGAAAGAAATTAAAGATGATAACAAACAGATGGAGAAATATACCATGTTTTTGGATTGGAAGAATCAACACTGTGAAAATGGCTCTACTACCCAAAGCAATCTACAGATTCAGTGCAATCCCTATAAAACTACCAATGGCATTTTTCACAGAACTAGAACAAAAAATTTCACAATTTGTATGGAAACACAAAAGACGCCAAACAGCCAAAGCAATCTTGAGAAAGAAAAATGGATCTGGAGGAATGAGGCTCCCAGACTTCAGACTATACTACAAAGTTACAGTAATGGAGACAGTATGGTACTGGCACAAAAACAGATATATAGATCCATGGGACAAGATAGAAAGCCCAGAGATAAACCCACACATATATGGTCACCTTAGTTTTGATAAAGGAGGCAAGAATATACAATGGAGAAAAGACAGCCTCTTTAATCAGTGGTGCTGGGAAAACTGGACAGCTACATGTAAAAGAATGAAATTAGAACACTCCCTAACACCATACACAAAAATAAACTCACCTAAATGTAAGGCCAGACACTATCAAACTCTTAGAAGAAAACAAAGGCAGAACACTCTATGACATAAATCACAGCAATATCCTTTTTGACCCACCTCCTAGAGAAATGGAAATAAAAACAAAAATAAACAAATGGGACCTAATGAAACTTAAAAGCTTTTGCACAGCAAAGGAAACCATAAACAAGACGAAAAGACAACCCTCAGAATGGGAGAAAATATTTGCAAATGAAGCAACTGACAGAGGATTAATCTCCAAAGTTTACAAGCAGCTCATGCAGTTCAACATCAAAAAAACAAACAACCCAATCCAAAAATCAGCAGAAGACCTAAATAGACATTTCTCCAAAGAAGATATACAGGTTGCCAACAAACACATGAAAGGATGCTCAACATCACTAATCATTAGAGAAATGCAAATCAAAACTACAATGAGCTATCACCTACACCGGTCAGAATGGCCATCATCAAAAAATCTACAAACAATAAATGTTGGAGAGGGTGTGGAGAAAAGGGAAGCCTCTTGCACTGTTGGTGGGAATGTAGACTGATACAGCCACTATGGAGAACAGTATGGAGGTTCCTTAAAAAAACTAAAAATAGAACTACCATGTGACCCAGCAATCCCGCTACTGGGCATATACCTGAGAAAACCATAATTCAAAAAGAGTCATGTACAACAATGTTCAGCAGCTCTATTTACAATAGCCAGGAGATGGAAGCAACCTAAGTGTCCATCAACAGATGCATGGATAAAGAAGATGTGGCACATATATACAATGGAATATTACTCAGCCATAAAAAGAACAAAATTGAGTTATTTGTAGTGAGGTGGATGGACCTAGAGTCTGTCATACAGAGTGAGGTAAGTCAGAAAGAGAAAAACAAATACCGTATGCTAACACATATATATGGAATCTAAAAAAAAAAAAAAAATGGTTCTGAAGAACCCAGGGGCAGAATAGGAATAAAGACGCAGACATGGAGAATGGACTTGAGGATATGGGGAGGGGACAGGTAAGCTGGGACGAAGTGAGAGAGTGGCATGGACATATATACACTACCAAACGTAAAATAGATAGCTAGTGGGAAGCAGCCGCATAGCACAGGGAGATCAGCTCGGTGCTTTGTGACCACCTAGAGGGGTGGCATAGGGAGGGTGGGAGGGAGACGCAAGAGGGAGGAGATATGGGGATATATGTATATGTATAGCTGATTCTTTGTTATAAAGCAGAAACTAACACACCATTGTAAAGCAATTATACTCCAATAAAGATGTTTTAAAAAAAAAAAATTACCCAGATACCCTTTTCCCAGAGGAAAAAAAAAATAGCAGATAGATGGTAGATTTAAACTCAAATATATTAAGATGTGTATTAAATGTAACTGCATTAAAAAGTTTCAATTAAAAGACAAAGCCTGTTTACTTAGAAATAAAATGTATGCTGCTTAAAAGCGCTATCTAAAGCATAAGGATACAAAAGGGCTTAAAGTAAAAGGATGTAACAAGATATACGATGCAAACATTAATGAAAACTATATGAAGTAGCACATGAACACCACACAAAATAAAACAAAGAAAAAGGCACTAGTAAGATAAAGAAGCTCCTTCATAATGATAAAATGTTCAATTTACCAGGAAAATATAATTCTAAACCATACTCACCTAATAGTATAATCCCAAAACAAAACAAAAAGTAGCAGAAATGCACGGAAAAATTAATTCATAATTAAAGTTTAATTCACAATTAAAATGAAAGAATCTTAGTATACCTCTAGAAGAAGCAGACAAAAATCAGTAAGGATACAGCATATCTGAAGAACACGATTAATAAACCTGAATCAGTGGGTGATACAACATCCAAACTCAACTGCCGAATATACTTTCTTTTCAAAAATACATGAAACTGCTTCAGAGATAACAATATACTCGACCATAAAGAATTGCAATCTCAGAGTATATTCCCTGATCACAATGTACTTATGCTAGAAACTGATAAGCAAAAGATACTCTAAAAATCCCCCATATGGTTTAATATAGGAAATATAGTTTTAATTAACAAATGGGTCAAAGAAGAAATCATAAAGATAATCAGAAAGTCTTTGAACTGATAGATAACAAAACTAATTTATATGCAAACTTGTGGAACTCAGAAAAAAAGACAGGATTTAGAAGAAAATTTCACTAAAAATGGCAAGAACCTTGCACCAAAATTTTTGAAAATTTAGATGAAATTGACAAATTGTTAGAAAAACACAACTTAAAAAGCTGACATAAAAATAACAAATAGAATGTAAAACATTCCCATAAAGAAAACTCCAGGCTTCACCAGCAAGTTGTTATAAATATTAAAGAAAGAAATAACTCCAGTCTTATAAGAAATCTTCTAGAGATCAGAAAAAGAGGAGACACTTTTCAAATAATTTTACAAGGTCAAGATAACCTTGGTCCCAAAACTCAACAAGGAAGAATAACTGCAGGCCAATCTCACTATGAACAGAGTTTCAAATATTCCAAATCAAATACTAACAAATTGAATCCAGCTACACACAGAAATAATACAAAGTGAACAACTTTCATTTGCCGCAGGAAAGTTGGGGCAAAGTTGTTTTAACATTAGAAAATCCATGTAATTTAGTGCATTTACTGAATATTATGATGATTTGCACAGAGGCAGAAAAGGCATCTGATAAAATTCAACATCCTGTCAAGATAAATATTAGCAAACGACCAAAAAAACATCAAGTATTCTATTTAATGGTGAAACATTAAACATTTCTTTCTGAGATTGGGGAAGAACAAGAATGCCGTTGTTATTTCTATTCAACATTACGCTGGAGGTCTTAGCAAGTGCAGTAAGATGAAAACAGAATGAAAGGTAAATAGATTAGACAGAAACCAAACTTTCACTATTCACAGATGATGTGTGTGTATAGCAAACTCCAAAAGATTCCACTGATTGTTAGTTAGATTAATGAAGATGTATCAAGTTAGCCTGATTCAAAATCAACGGATAAAAATCAGCTGTGCTGGCAGTGTTCTGTTTCTTTACCTGGGGACTTGCTATATGTGCATCTGCTTCTTACTGATTTGTTAGGTTGTACATGCATGTTTTGTGCACCTTTTTTATTAACCCGTACCCATTGCTAGTACCCTAAAGGTGTCATCCTCTTCCTAACAGGTTCTACCAGCTCTCCAGAGAGGAAAAAGGTATGTAGCACTCAGCCTGAAAAGCAACAGTATACTTACATGAAAACACTTCAAGCCTTACTTAATGGACACTTGCTTCTGATGCTCAGGATTGGCTTAATTCCATTCTGTTTTACTGTTTAAGTTTCTTTTTAAAGCAACCATTTCCTTTATATCGTTTACAACAGACCCTGCAAAACTATGACAGAAGCTGTTTATCCAACAAATGATACTATTTCCCTTGTAGATATTTTACCTTAAAATAGACATTTACTTGGACAATTCTATGTATCTAGCTTTCAGTCAAAGAGATCTATATATTACACTTGGCCCTTGATGCACTGATCTATACATTAGCCTTTCCCTGAAGGATACGGTCATTCAGAAGGAAGGAGCAATTTGATAAAGCCTAGACAGCAAGTCATTGTAAACAGAACTGAAACGTTTTCTTAAAGACAAAGTAGAACCATTTATTTCCAACCTCTGATCAGTAGACAAAAATAAGTTGCATATAAATTTATGGGCACAAACAAGCACTATTTGATTCACTTATTGTTAGCTGCACTGAACACTGTTAAAATCCACTGGAAGCCCAAAGAGCCATTAGCAAAGGGTGGCAGTCACAGCATCCCTGTCTTCGGGCCTAAGAGCAGAATAGAAAAGCAGTAACAGGCCTCATGTAGGGATATGGTTTAGAACTCTGGCAAAACTCCCATGCTCCTAGGGTACCTGCTTCCTCTTACAAAAACAGCATGCACTTTAAATGCCTGAACCACTTTTCATCTAAAAAAATACCATCCACTACTACACGGTTATTGTAATAACCTATATTATATGTACATTAGACATTAGAAATACAAACACTGACATTCTTTGCCTTACCTGTTATGGCACAAGAAAGCATAAACGAGTCTGTCAAATAACAAAAGGCTTTTGTTAAACATCCCAAAACTAATCTGTTATTACTCTGCCTGTCAAGGGGGAAAAAAAAGTCAGAAAACACAAATTCATATCATTTTCTATTAACCAACTAAAAATAGAGGGTAAAATGTAATTTCACTAGAAAAATGAATAAGTACTTGAAAACCATCACATTCTATAAAGGTCTAGCTTTTGGAAACTGTAACCCTATCATTAAATTATTTCCCCAAATCCATTCACACAGTCATGTGCTGAGTCTAAGAGGAGGAGGAAAGATCATTTTTTTCCCCAAATTTGGTATCTAGCTTGCTAAAAAAAGACAAAGGCACATTTTATCATCCTGGAAAAAGTGACTTCAGTGAAGCAGATAAAGTGTCTAATAAGGCCTAATTATCTCATGTTGTGATTCTTTTTAAATCACTTTTAACCTCAGGAAGAATTTTAATTATCTTGTATAATAAAGTCTCTCCTTATTTCACCCCCTCTAGGAGAAAAGAAATATTAAAGCTTATTTTTGTCAAAAGATAAGAGCAGTATTAAGTTTAAATTGATGTCATTATGAAATATTCGATATCAGGATTACAAATTTCAACTTCAGTAATTATTCGAGCGGTCACAAAAAGAGTATCATTGCACCACCAGCTCCTAGAAAGGCCATCATCGCTATCAGCACGCCTGTGATACACCAGGGATGGTGGGGGAGAGGAAAATGTGTTCTTTCTATTCCAGTAGAGTCTTGTGATTCCAAGGTTAAATTACTGAAGCAGTTTGGGAGGTACGTTTTAATATGATTTTCAAAAAGTTTTCTCCTCATTATCAACTCTTTAATAAACACTTCAAAGTTTCTGTGAGTTTCTCTACTGGGAAAAAATATTAATTCATGAGTTCTTCTTCCCAAACACACACTCACTTGTCTCACTGGGATTCAAGAACTCAGGAAGGAAATGTTATGCAAGGTCTGCATATGGAGAGACAAAGTTTCCCTTCCTCTTTTTCCTCTTTCTCCTACAAATGCAGCCTCTGCACGCTGGGCACAGAACCTCTATCCTGCAGTACGATTCTGGCATATTGAGGGACAGCCTCTCCGACTCAGCGAGGGTCTCTGAAACAGGGCATTAATCTATTTCTCTCCTCTTCCTTCCTCATCCACATAAAATAACAATAGTTAGTGTTGACTAGATGCTCGGCACAGTGATAAGCCCTTCCCAACACATTTATCTCATTCATATTCACAACTCCACCCCCCTCTACTAATGAAGTAACTGAGCCTTAGAAATATTCGGTGGCTTCCCCGAGGTTACACAGCTAGTGGATGATGGAATTTGAATGCATCTCTGTTTCAATTTACAGAATCTGCTCATGTAACCATCACACCAGTTTTAACACATTCCTTTATTTTGACAGAATGGAAGTGACTGCTTTCCTCCTTAATATAAGGACGCAATTTGGATATTCATGATGTCTGGGAAAAGCATGGAATTTTTCACTTACTTGTATCTTTATATAGTTGTCTTTGACCCTTGCCACAGAAACGTATATATATGGAATATATATATATATATATATATATATATATATATATATATATGAAACTTCATAGCAAAGTTGCTGGTATACTGAGCCTCATGTTAAAACTCATACTACAGAATTAAATATGAGCAGAATCCAATTATATCAAATTTTACTGAAAGGAACTCAACTTCTCTTTGGCTTACTACAATAGAAGTCTGTGTCTTATTCTGGTCAAATCCCATTGGCAGTGTATAGGGGATGGGAAAGAAGCTCACCTTCGTGCATTTAGGGGCCCAAACTGTCAGGGACTCTTGATGTCTTGCAAGGTCACCTTAGGTGCCAACCTCCGGCCCGGGGTCTTACCAAGAAAGAGTAGAGGACAGCAGGGAAGCGTTTTCTGAGAGGCAGAGAAGTACCCACAGAGAAAAGGGAAGAACTGGGCAAACAGCCAGCCAGTCTTGTTTACCTTAGGTATACACAGTAACATAAATTAGGTAAAAAATTGCGATTAGAAGAGGCAGGTATGGGTATTCTATGGCATGGACTGAAATTTCATTTTTTAATGTGATTATGTTTTCACTATCTCTCAATTTTATTAACTATTGTTTAGTCTGTATCTGTGTTAAGACCCTTTAAATACTCTCTAGAAGAAAAGAGAGGACTATATTTAATAATTAATAAATTAATATTAATAATAATATTATTGAATAATATCCTATGGGATCAAATAATAGTAATTTTAATATTAGCCAACATCTACAAAACATTTCTTATATGTCAGGTACTGTTCTAAGTATTTGACATATATTAACCCATTTAACAAAATCACTATGGTTAGTCATTTATTATTAATAGGTAAATAATGTTGCTTTAATCTGTGTTATTCATTTTTGTGCTGGGAAGGTTAAACCACTGCCTCATAATCTTTTTTGAAGTCTTAATTTGATTAGGAAACCTATTTTTTATTTTCAACACAAAGGTAAACATCAGACAAGCTTAACTATACAATTGGTTAAAACACAGAATCGTGGTCTTCTCCCAGAGCTTATAACACAATACGTCTGGGATGATGCCCAAGAGCTTTCAGTTTCCCTAAGTGACTCTGATACTGTTGGTAGAGAAAAACTGAAAGGACTTAGTTTGCAAGGGTGTAGACGCAAGGGTGCAGAAAACCCTACCTAAAGAACTTAGACCATTGGACTCTTCAAGGAATACAAGAGAATGGCTTACGAGAATGGATACAAATCTGATTTTGATTAGAATCATAGAAAACAATGTCCCTGGATATTTCTTGTAATAAGATTTCCAAAAGTTGTGTAAGCAGCCAAGGCTTCAGTTAAAATCATGTCACACTGAGTTTGTATGTCTCCGTAGAGATTCTGCCAGTGTGCTTGGTGGGACGTCCCAAACCCCTTCTAAAAAGAAAAATTCAGAGCTTTTAGGGCCGCCTGATATTTAGTGCTACCTCTAAGAGAGAAATGAGAAGGCAACTAGGAAGAGATCTCACAGGCAATCCATCTCTCCGGCCAGGAGGAAGGAATGCTGAGGCAATTAAGAGAGATGGGGCGTTCAGGAACAATGCCCGAGGAGGGTTCCGCCTATAGCCCACCCTCACAGCCAGTGTGGGGTGGATACAAGCAGAATAAGGACCCCATTCCTCAACTCTGGACTGCTTCCGACTTTGTAATTTGAGAAGAGGGCAGAACATGACATGGTGATGGCCGCCCCATTCCTCTTCCTCCGTGGATAATGTTGAGTGGGACCTCTTCCGTGCCAGAGTGAATTTCAAGGCCTCCACAGAACATGACTGGATCTGGGGCCTTTTAAGTTCCCACTTTTTTCTGAAATGAATGGCTACATGTTTTGGTCTCTGCTCCTGATTCTCACTGCCTTTGCTAGACTGGCTCTTTTTTTTTTTTTTTTTGCGGTACGCGGGCCTCTCACTGTAGTGGCCTCTCCCGTTGTGGAGCAGAGGCTCCGGACGCGCAGGCTCAGCGACCATGGCTCAAGGGCCCAGCCGCTCCGCAGCATGTGGGATCCTCCCGGATCGGGGCACGAACCCGCGTCCCCTGCATCGGCAGGCGGACTCTCATCCACTGCGCCACCAGGGAAGCCCTAGACTGGATATTTTTAAAATCCTGTTTTAACCATGAATGAGCAACTCGAGTCTACCTTCCAACAGGGAAAGAAATTACTATTGTTGTATCAAAAGCTGATCTCTTCCTGTTTCTCTAAGATTATGTTCGATGGGGAAGGACGATCAGTTGCTCCCCCCTCTCCATCCCTTCCATCGGGGAAGGATGCAGCACAGACAGAGGTGTCACCAGCAGCCATAGGGCCATAAGCTCAAATGTGTAACAAACCTCTGTAAGAAAAGGAATCACTCCCTGAGAGTCTCTCAGTATCGTCGCGCCACCAAGCATTTCTGTTTGAGAAAGGAAGGACAGGGTACGAGCTGTAAGAGGGCAAGGAGGAAGCAGTCCATTCTAGCAATTCTGCCATTATGATTTCACTTATTCATTCAGCAAGCATTGACTGAAGGCTACTGTATACCAACGCCATGTTGGACTCTGCAGACACATGGGCGGAAAGACACACACAGGTGGTCCTCTCATATACTTTCTATTCCAGCAGGAAGACCAGCTATTAAACAACGACATGCATTACTAACTAACTGTGATTCCAGTGAGGCCTGTGAAGCATGGCTACAGCCTGGGGAGCTGAGTTGGTCCAGGCATCAGGGAAAGCTCCTTGAGGAACTGACACTTAAGTCCTGAAGGATAAGTGGAGTTCTCTGCTAAGAAGGATTCAAGTAGGGAAAAGAGCTATTTGAAGGCCCAGAGGTGGCAGCATAGATGATGTATGTGAGGAGCTGGCATACACCAAGGGCTTGTGTAAATGCAATAAAGACGGCAGGACACCAGCAGGAGACAGGGCTCCTGGAAGGTTCATATAAGGCAATCATGGGCCCATAATTAACCGTAAAAGGTTCTCCAAGCATCAAGGACTTTGTCCAGAACAATCCAAGTACTGTCTTCCAATCCACCTTTTTAAAATCCAAAGCATCTGGTGCAGTGCTCTGCCAAAGGTGTCCAATGAATGTCTGACGAATAATGAATAAATTAATCAAAAATGTAAGCATGTGTATAAAATCTATCTTTCACACACTGGAATTTGTGCTTTGGTCCATTTGCTGCAATATTGCAAAATCATACAAGCGTCTGGGCTTCCTGAATTTGAAAAGGCAGCTTAAAATAATTATTGAATTCTGAGCCTCTATTCTCTCAAATTAATTTCCAGTGCAGCATACATGCTCTTAACCAGCTTTTCTGGTTTTCTGTCCAAATAAAATAAGAGTATTTCAAAAGACATACTGGGCCATTGATACCACATCAGATACCAGAAAATCTTAAAATGTTTATTTACGAAAGTCAGAAGAGAGAACAGTATCATAAGCAGCTGAAAACAATATGGACGACAGAATGGAAGACTTCCTACCAAATTTCTCCACTCTTCACACACCTTTTTTCTCCATCTATCCCCATCTCTAAATGCATTCAGCCAAAAGCTTGGGAAATTTAAAAGCAAGTTGTATGTTTTAGACAGTAGGTGCTTCCGCATTCTTTCTATTCATGTTTTTGTTCCTCTGTTCATATTTACTGAGTTGTACATCAGAAGCTGTGCGAAACGCAAGAGATGCAAAGATGGATGTAACACAGTCTTTACTATCTACACCTCTTAGTAGGAGGTGTAGATAGATAGTAAGTGTTCAAGCATCTCAGGTAGGGAATCTGGGCCTGGGGGCAGTGGAGACACCAAAGAAGGAACAGCCAGTTCTATCTGAGGTGGGGTAGCAGTGGGGACCTGCTACAGAGGGGTCCAGACGAGAAAGGCTCACAGAGGAGCTGACGTTTTCCTAAGTCTTAAAAGGTCCACTACCCAACAAGGGACACAGAGAGGTAGCATTCCAGACAGAACCACCAGAGCAGATGCAGAGAGATGTGAAATAGCTTGCAATACTCAAAGAACTGGGGAGTTCCCTGGCAGTCCAGTGGTTAGGACTCCACACTTCCACTGCCGGGGGCCCGGGTTCAATCTCTGGTCGTGGAACTGAGATTCCGCAAGCCATGCTGTGCAGCCAAAAAAAAAAAAAAAAAAACTCCAAGAACTGCATATAGTTCAGTGCAGAAGAATATGGAGTTCAAGCCAGAGCACAAAACCAAGTCTGGTTGTGGACATCTTGTATTGATGAGAAGGCAGCTACTGAAGATGCTTACACAGGGGAGTGATAAAGCCAAGCATTTTCTTTCCAAAAAACAAGCGTAAATAATAGATTACAAGGTGGGGGAGGGATAAACTAGGAACTTGGGATTAATAGATACACACTACTATATATAAAATAAACAAAAAGGACCTACTGTATAGCACAGGAATGATATTCAATATCTGGTAATAACCTATAATGGAAAAGAGTCTGAAAAAGGATAACTGAATCACTTTGCTGTACACCTGAAGCACTGTAAATCAACTATACTTCAATTTTTCAAAATGAAAAAAAAAAAAGAATGCATTGGACTAACATTGGCATTGGGACATTTACTGAAGAATACAAAACTAAATAATGCATTCACATCTCACAGACATTTTTCTCCCTTCTTTGACATTACAATTTCTGGAAAAAAACTAAAATGTTTTTTAAACATTTTTAGTTTTTTAAAAGCTAAAAATGCTTCTACTGTATGTGAAGAGATTTGAAAATTTCTTAAGTCCCAAATTCTTAATTCTAAAAAAAAAAAAAACAAAGAAAGAATGGATTATGAGGAATTTAAGACTAGAGGCAATTGTCTAGGCAAGAAGCATTATAAAGTTAGAACTGACAGAATTCAGTTGGCTTCCCGAAAACCTAGGTCTAAAATAAAAGGAGAGTCAACACAACTTTTACTTTTCTACTAACACATTGGTACCTTTGTATAGAATTATTCAAGGCTAGAGGTGGCTGGACTTAGATGTCATCTAACCCAGTGCCCTTAATTTGCTAAAGAATCTGAGACCCCAAGAAATAAAGGTCACAGAGCCAAGGAGGGCAGAGTAGACTCCGGTGTCCTCAGTCTGAGTCAGGCATCCTAAGGGCACCCGTCTCTTCATCTCTCCCCACTTTATTAGTTAATCACTTAGTGACCAGCTATCACATGGTACTACTAGGATTCTATTCCAAGAAACTACACAATGAATTTTTTTATAATACAAATAATTTCATTTTGTATTTTATACTTTCTTGTGTTTATGCATTATATTGTGCATGCCTAAAATTATTTTTTAAACTGTTGAAAGTCCACTTTCTGGGAGACCCAATAAACTATGACCAGTGTGAAAAACAGTGATCATTAACATTTGTAACTAATTCACATTCATCTTCGGTTTCTTGGTTGCAGTGATTCTAAGGGAGTCTTTTGCACCATGAAAATTACAGGCCTGTGTTTGAAATCTAGCTCTGCCACTTGCTAGCTGTGTGATCTTTAAAAAGTCACCTAACCTCTCTGTGCTTCAGTGAAATAGGCCTAATAATAAAACCTATCTGATAGGGTTGTGGAAGTCTTAAATGAGCTAATGCTTTAGAACACTGCTTGGCATATAGTAAATACTACAGAAGTGTCAGCATTTATCAGTATGGATAAAAAGGTTCAACTAGCCATGGGGTGGTCCAAAGCAGGCCCCTAACAAAGACAAGGCCTATCTGTGATTACATATCACCAGAGAGGTTTATCTCTAGCTGATTTCAGCCTTCCATGAGTCTGTTGGGATATCCCATAAAATCAAGTTAAATTTAGGGAATTCCCTGGCAGTCCAGTGGTTAAGACTCTGTGCTTTCACTGCAGGGGGCCTGGATTCGGTCCCTGGTTGGGGAACTAAAATCCCACAAGCCGCGTGGCCAAAAGTATTTTTTTTAATTTTTTAAAAATTTAAAACTCAAGTTAAATTTGAAGGAGGTGATTCTCCCTCTGTCCTTGTTTGTGATTATTTTCTTCTGACGTCTGACTCCTCACATGTTATCTTTCCTCATTAAGGAAATAATGAGGAACTATTTTGCAAGAATGGTACTAAACTTACCTGAAAATATCACAAACCCCGCTGAATGGTTTCTAATGACGCTGTTGCATTTCTCCAAATAATAAGAAATCCCTCCTCACGTTTTCTGATCCTGCAATCAAATGCTCATTTTTATTGTTTTAATAAGACATTCCTATTCTTCCAATACTAAACACGCACTAAGAACATATTAGGTGGGGGACACTCAGCTAGGTGTTAGGGATACACAGACATGACCCGTACTCAAGTGAATCACATTATTCCCTTTTCTGTTTGTTTACTTCACTCCTATCCATAGAGTACCTACTGGAAGCCAGGCCCTGTCCTTGGGAATGGTGTCTAGTGGTGAGTGAAACAACACAGGCGCTGCCCTCGTGGAGCATCGTCTATTTTATCTATTATACAGGTAATAAACAGGGAAACAGACAAAGGAGCACAAAATTACAAACTGAGAAAAGGCTTATGAGGGCAAAGAACAGGTTAAAATGACAACCTTCTCGCTCCTCCAAGGCAGGAGGTCTGTGTAAATAGAGTGGGCAGAGAAAGCCACCGTGAAAAAGGAGAGTCGAAGGTGACACCAGCCCAGCAGCCTGCCATACAGAGAACAGAGGAAAAGACGGTCGAAGCTGAGGAAACAATGATTGAAGCCCCAGGAGGGAAACAACTTAACGATGTTCAAGCAGAAGTAGCCCCATGTGGTGGCTGGAGTGAAGGCAGGACGATACCACGTGAGACGCAGGGACGAGCAGGCACAAGAGCGTGCAGGACACTATAAACCACGGCCAAGAGGGTGTGTGTTATTCCTAATGCAACAGGAAGTCATTAAAAGATTAGAAGAGGTGATGTGCAATTTACATTTTGTAAGGTTCTGCAAATGCAGCTGAATCCTTAATGAACCTGATGCTAGAGCATGAAATGGACAGCCATCTTAGAGTACCATCTGAGCTGCCATGTTGGTGTACCTTAGGAGTTAATGCAGCCACCCCAAATGATCAGCCTGAGTGTAAGTGAAATGAGGAGTCTGGAGGCAAGGTCAAGGCCCCTCAAACGATCAGTCTAACTCAGTCATGGCATTCAACTCTCTCGCCAATGACTGGTTCAGGGATAGGCATGTGACCCAATCCTAGTCAATTCTAGTGAAGGAAAAACTGAGGGCTCTGGGGGAAATGTGTCTTGGTCCCAAGAAGAAAACACAAGGAGAGAGAATCCTTTCTTTGTCCTGTGGACATTGCCGTATCAGGAACCTCTACAGCCATCTTGCTCAGAATGGCTAAGGATGAAGCCAATGCACAGAGGAAGACAGAAGCCACACGAAGCGCACGAGCTGAGCGGGGGGCCCCTCCTCCCCTGGATCCCACCCTTCCTATCCCGGGGGAAATCAAGTTCCTCATTGCTAAGCCAGTCTCATTAAGGGTTCTCTTGCTGACACTAAACACATCCTTACTAACGTACGAAAGTCCCGTGACTTGGGGAAATGATCAAATCGCTGCACGTTCAAAGTCCATGAAAAAACAAACCCTCTCAAAGGTTCTACTATATATTTTTTAATGCTGTACATACCTAATTTTTGAGAAACATGTAAATTCTCTCAAAAGCTTATAAATCAAGGTGTGTAGACAGAAGATATCTGGCAAAGAATTAAAGTACTTTTTAATAATGTTTTCCATGGAATAGAGTTTTCAAAAGAGAAATAAGTGGAGAAAAGTCACAAATTTCAGTTGCAAAGAAAAGGCAAAAACATAAAAGTGAGAACATGCTGAAGACCATACTTTAGTAAATAACCCCTGAAAGACAAAAATAAAAGAATCTACAAGAAAGGTTTCTTTCTCTCTCTTCTTGATTTATTAGCTACTAAGTCAGATGAAAAGTAGAAACAGTACTATTGAAGTTGAGAGGGGAGAAATATTTGGAGGACACCTCTGATGTTGTAAACAGCAGGGAATTGTATGAGCAACAAAAACGTCTTTGGATGGCAAGTTATGGAGAGAAAGGATTTATTGAGCTTTGTGGCCCTCACATCCCGAAACAAGTAAATCACAAGAGCAGGGAGAGATTAGCATGGATCACAGGATCAACAGAAGGTATATGAAAAAATTGTATTTCTTGAGCAGCTGAGCACTGAGGACCCTGAGAACATGAAAGACCTAGACTAGAAACAACAATACCCTTAACGGGAGAAGACTGCAACTGCACGGTTCCACTGCCACACGGCACAGGACGTCCCCAGGATCCATTCCTTACCGGCGACCTCTCTGTGAGGAAATTTCAGCTCGAGTCATGGAAGTCAGTCTGCACACTTTAGATTTTGGTCACCGTGAAGCTAGTCTAACTTCCTGGTCATTTATAAAAATGTCCGCTCAGATATAAACATTAGGGTACTTAGAATATTTTTGAAATATTTAACCTCTCACACACATAAAATTTTTCAGATTTTTCATCTTCTAGAAAGTGAGCAGGCTCCTATGTTTTCCCTTCTGAGATGAAAAAACAAAAAATTTTTTTTTCAACTCATTCCCCAGTTTCATACTAGTTGTAGTAACGGCAATTTATTCTTTGAGCAAGTTTCCCAATAAACTTTGTCAAAGGGACCCACATGAGTGCTCATGTGTGTATAAACATACATGAAGAGGTGATCCACTGTAAGCGAAAATATGAAAAGAACAGATTTACCTAGCAAGTAAATTCAGGGGTGTCTAATCACTTTACCGAATTACCCATTATGGGAGCTCTTTAAATACCGAGTTTCCATGACAAGCTTTTATAAAATTATTAATTCATAAACATCGATATACATATCCTGGCACTGCTCTCTCAACTCCGTGGGCTTCAGCACAGCCCCAGCCCTTGAATGACGTGGAACACACATTAAAACCTCCATTGCCTGTGCAACTGACTACTGTCCTTCAAACATAGCTAAACACATTTGATTTTTTCCCCCAAGGTAAAGAGGTAACTGTGAATACGGCCAAATAACCTAGACTATGAGAAATGATCCACTGTCAGACTGTCTTGACTATTTTCCTTGGAATCATAACAAAATCTCGCCTGTTCTCTCCTGGAAAAAGCGATGAAAACCAACATGCCACGTGATTGTTTCGGAGGAGAAATGAGATGAGACTTGGCTGGGGGCTTCTCCTCTCTCTGGAGGGGTATTTTGTTTCCCACAATGGGCACGACCTGCCTAACCCCCGGCCTTGAGAAGCGGGAGTCCGCTGTCATCCGAAGTCAGAGGTGGCAATGGCAGCCGCGCAGAGGAGGGGGCGCTGATGGGGAGTCCACCAGGGAGATGGCTGTCATCGGGTCCTGTGGCTGCACAGGGCAGAGCAGGGACACTGACCTTCTAGAGCCAAGATGGGAAGTATCCCCTCCCAAGGCCAGTGGGACTTCTGATACCACCACAGGGAAGCCAGCTGTGCCCATCAAAGCAGAGGCCACCTGTGAGCACACCTGTGAGCACACCTGTGAGGACACCTGTGAGCACACCTGTGAGGACACCTGTGAGCACACCTGTGAGCACACCTGTGAGGACACCTGTGAGGACACCCACAGAGATACTGAGAAACACTCTGGAGGAGCCTCATTTATATAAAAGGAGCCAGTGGGAGATCTTACAGCAATTAGGGATTCAGGCCTTTTCACTCGGCCGTTCTCCTTTTCTGAAATGTTCTTCCAGACAGACACAAAGCTTGCTTTCTTACCTGCTTTGGGTCTCTGTTCAAGTATCACCTTATCAAGAAGTTCATCTCTTTCATCTCTGACCACCCTTCTTAAAATAGCAATACACACACACAATACCCATCCCGTACCCTTACTTTAATTTGTCCAATGCATTCTCACAATCTGACATACTGCATACCTTACTGTTCAACTCTTTTCCACTGGAGGCTCTGCAAGGTAGAAATTTATGTCTACTTGTTCACGGTTTTATTCCTAGTACTTAGGGGAGGGTTCGGCCAAGAGTAGGCCCTCAATTATTCTTTGTTAAATAAGTAACTAAATCTAGCCCACACTGTGGTCCACGGTCTCTCATTTCTTTGCCCCAGTCCAGCTACTGCAACAGTCACGTCTGGAACCTTGTCATCACCCAAAATACACTGCTCCACTCCCACACCTCTCTCCTCCACTGACGTGTGCAATTTCTCCCGCTGCAGACATTCTTCAAACTCACCATGGCTCCTTTTACTTTCTTCCAACCATCAACTCCATCCTTTAAACCAAACCCTTTACTTCTCTTGGCTCAGCCTTCATTGAATATCATTCCGATAACATTTCTTCATGCTCTCTGTCTGAGCTGTCCTGTCCCGCTAGCCCAGCCTGGGTGGCCCAGCACCACACTCCTCTGTGACTCACCCCACAGCCAAGCATGGCTGAAGAGAGTCACACAACAGAGCAATTAGCCGATTAGATGAAGCGCTATGGCCAACCTCACAAAGGTCCTCAACACCCACTCTAATGCCTTCATTTTCACCAGGCAGTCTCTCCTCCTAGTTTACAGAGAAAACAGAAGCTGTTAAGATGGGGAAGCATCACCTTTTCAAAAGCAAACCCACAGGCCCACTCACCTCTCACACATTCCATCAACTTGCTTATCAGCTTGAATCCCATTCTCACTTATCTTCTGAGGGAACTCCACTATCAACTATCCTTGTATATTTGTCTTTTTTCCTAGGATCTTATATTAGTTTGCGAGGGTTGCCATCACAACGCATCACAGACTGGGTGGCTTAACAGAAATCTGTTGTTTCACAGTTCCGGAGGCTGCAAATCAGAAAGTGCCAGTCGAGCTGGTTCCTCCTGAAGGCTTTGGGTTATGTCCCGTGCTTCCTGCCTGGGTCCTGGCGGCTTGCTGGCAATCTCTGGCGCTCCTTGGCTTGTAGCAACATCACTCCAATTTCCGCCTCATCTTCACGTGGCCTTCTCCTTGTGTGCATATCGCTGTGTCCAAATGGCCACTTTTTGAAAGGACACCAGTCATACTGGGTTAGGGCCACCTTACTCCAGGTTGACCACACCCTCACTTCAGATAAGGTCACATTCTGAGATACTGGGGGCTACGACTTCAACATATAAATTTTGTGGGGACCATTCAACCCCTAACAGATCTACATCCTTCCCAATGGCTTTTCAATATGCTTAAATCTCTCCCTTTAACAAAAATCAACAGAGTCCACGTTTCATTCTGAATTCTGACCCTGTCTCTATTCTTTCCTAACAGTCATTTCTTTTCATTGATTTCTTTACCCGATGTCTCTATTTCTTTATTTCCCATTCTCTCTTTGAGTCACTCCAAACAGCTCTCCAGTAGCTCCCAGAAAGGTCAACAGTACATAACACAATGGTTATCTTAGTGCTCAGCTTATTTGGTTCCCCAGAAGCACCTGACAACACCAAACACACCAACTCTCTCAAAGTATCCTCTTCCACTGGGGCCTTGTCACTACCATTGCTTTGCCTTCATCTTTCTACTCACTTTTCCACTTCCTTCACAAGCTAGTCATCTTCTAAGCAGCCTGTAAGCAAACCTATAATCTTTCATCTTTGCTCCTGGATCCTCTCCTTCTTACACTCTATACTCTCTTTCTAGATGATCCCATACATACCTATGGCTTCAGTTACCTCCCAGACAGAGGTAACTTGGAAATTGACCCGGCCCAGGTCTCTCCATGGTTGCCAGACCTGTGAATCCTACTGGCTACTTGCTTCTTCTTGAATGTCTTAAACTTTTGTCAACTTCACATTTCTAAAATTGAACACAAAATCTTCACTCCATCACCATCACTAATAGAGCAGTCCTCCTCTTGCGTTCTCTGCAGGGATGAATTCAAACATTATGCAGACTTGACTAAAGGACCATATGCCGAGGCTGTTTCTTCTTCCTTTAACTTCATGCTGTCCTCCAACTCAATTGCGTTTAAAGTACTTATTAAGCATCTAAGATTGTCGCTATTCAAAATGAAATATATTGGGCTTCCCTGGTGGCGCAGTGGTTGAGAGTCCGCCTGCCAATGCAGGGGACACGGGTTCATGCCCCGGTCTGGGAAGATCCCACATGCCGCGGAGCGGCTGGGCCCGTGAGCCATGGCCGCTGGGCCTGCGCGTCCGGAGCCTGTGCTCCGCAACGGGAGGGGCCACAACAGTGAGAGGCCCGCGTACCGCAAAAAAAAAAAAAAAAAAAAAAAAAAGAAACATATTACATGCAAATATTCATTAACTCTCATAACAATTCTGTAAGGTAATTTTATCTATTCGCATTTTGCAGATGAGAAAACCGGGCTTAGAGAAGTTCCCTTACAATGACCTAAATAGCAAATGATGAAGCCTTGTGTCAACCTAAATCTGACTCAGAATCTGACCCGTTAGCCACATGACTAAACTGTCACAATCATAGAATATATTGAAGTCATCAGGAGAATGCAGAAAGCCGCATTTAACCCTGGTTTTGAGGAATGAGAGAACTGAGCAAATCACGCCATCTGGGCAAAGTGAAGATTACAGTGACCCTGACATATGAGAGAGACAGCAGAATCCATTCCAGTGGACCTGAGTCCCTACTGCGGACTATTAAATAAAAGTGAACATATAAGCTAGGGTCATTAAATGGAATTTCTTGGATGCCAGGCTGAGAAGTTAAAACTTGAACCTCTAAGCAGTAGGAAATCAAGAGCAAAAGCATAATGATTTTGAAAAGAGGAGGATAATACAGTCTGTTTTTGTTTCCACTGCCCTTTCTGATGGCACTCAGATCTCTAATAGCCATTTTGGGTTCAGTGAGGACATAAACTCTTCCTTCCTGAATTATAACTGACACCTCATAGACGGTCACAGTAACGTTACCCCAGCAATCACCACGCATTAAAGGCGGGTAGGCTTTCAAGAGTAAATTTATAGATACTTGATAAGATTATACAAATTATTTAGAATAGGTGCTTTCTCGGACCCAGTTGCCTTCTCTTTTGTATATTAACGCACCTTTTTCTCCATCAAAGATCTATGCCAGAAATTAATCTGGAGAGTAAAAGATAAGGGTGTGGGACCGTTGTACTAGGAGATGGTGATAACGCATTCCTCATGATGACTGCTCACGTCCAGCCTCCAAAATGCCCTATTCTTACATCATAGCTGTGTATCAGGAGATAGACTAGTCGCCCCACAGGAAGACTGAGATCATTCACTGATTAGAATACCTAAATTGGGTCAGGAATTTGCTAGGGACTGGAGACCTATGGAGCAAAAGGGTCTCTTATACTCTTCGAGCTTCCAGTCTGGGGGAAGACAGACACTAGCCCAATAAACACAAACATACACATCGATATTGATGAGGACTCACATTATATAATTCACTTCAATATAACAGATGAGTTAAATTAAAATTTGCTTTGTTTTTTGTATGCTCTAGGCCCTGATGCGCAATCCTGAAACGTGATTCATTTGCAAAAGTCCTCAAGCAAGTTATTCAATTTCACCGAGGTTCAGTCTCCTCATATATCAAATGGGAGTAATAGTAACAAATGGGGAGTTTTATAAACATAAGTGAGATAATTTATGTGAAAATGCTTGCATTGTGCTTAATACATACTATTAAAATATGTTAGCTACTGTAATTCTTAGAGCCTCCTAGGAGTCTGTATCGTTCCTGCTATGGGATATAGAATCTGATTAGCCAAACAGTTCTTAACTGCAACCACATCAACAATGTTTTGTGCTAACAGTGTATGCTTACAAAGTATCTCTTACAGGCACCGTATAACATTCTGGAAGTAGAGAAAGAAGACGGTAGTTTTTAATCTAGTAAGGGAAATAGATATGGATACAGATCGAAACAGACATAGATGTACAAACCACAGTGGGAGCTGGACTTGGTAAGTGTGGGCTGGAGATGGAGAAAGCTAAGTGGAGCATGACACACATTAGAACACCGGAGGGAGAGTTATCTCAACGGTAAAAAGCCTTACGTGAATCTGGAGGCAGGACAGAAGCCCAGGTGGAGGCAAAAGAGAAGAACAAGCAAAAGGGAAACACTTCAGCTCCACCCCAGCCTCCTGGTGGGGAGAGCAGCCTAACCAACGTCAACCTAGAAAAAAAATACACGTTGCAAAGAATGCTTCCATTAAGCATTATCCATTGTCCATTCTGACAACGATGATCCTAGCTTCTTGATACCAACTTCAATACAGATGCAAGGAAGAGACATAAAACAGTCCTAGGTCTCAGGTGGTTAAGATTTCTTTACACCTCAGAGTTGTTATTTTTAAAGTCTCAGCCTGAAAACTGACGTCCTCAAAAAAACCTGCAACTGAACATTTATAACAGCTTATTCGTAATTGCCAAAATGTGGAAGCAACCAAGATGCCCTTCAACAGGTGAACACAAATAGGTGAAGATGAATATCAAGATGAGTAGATGAAGACATGGAAGAATTTTAAATGCATAATCACTAAAAGCAAGAAGCCAATCTGAGAAGGCTGTATACTATAGTATGTAGACAGCATGATTCTAACTAGATGACATTTTGGAAAAGGCAAAACTATGCAAGTTACTGAGCCAAACTTGGGTCCACTCACCTGTGCACAGTAAAGCCAATCTACTGACCCCAGGTTGTGGTGAAGGAAAGTGCAGCATTTATTGCAGGGCATCAAGCAAGAAGCCCAGGTAGCTAATGCTCAAAAAACCCAAACTCCCTGATAGCTTTCAGGGAAAGGTCTTTAAAGACAGGGTAAGGGAGAGGGATGCGGGTTGTGTTATCAGCTCGTGGACGTTCTTCCGACTGGTTGGTGATGAGGTAAGTGGGAGTTGGCATCATCACCCTTCTGGTTCCAACTGGTCTGGGGTCTACGTGCTTGTGGGCAGCAGACAGTTAACTTCTACCTGGTGGGGGCTTCAGTACCTGCAAAATGGCTCAAAGGCTCAAAGCTCAGAATATTATCTGCAGCTCTTGAGGAGGAACTAAAGGTCTCTGACTTTGTTTAAGGGCTAAACCATTATTACTTTACCTTACTTGACTGCTTTGCTCTGTTTCTGCATTTTCTCACTTCTCCAATTAAATTTATTCTTTGGACCTTGGGGAAGGCCTAGGAAGCTAAAGTTATCCTACAAACGAGAGGCAGACAGAGGCCATGGCAGTGGGGAGGGGGTAGTCTGTCCCAGGAAGGCCCCATAGGGTTCTATTCAGTTACCTGGAGACAGTAAAAAGATCAGTGATTGCCAGGGCTTTGGTGGGAGGTCGGGAGGGATGAAGAGATTGGAGTATAACTGATTTTAAGGCAGTGAAACTATTCCGTATGGTATTATAATGGTGGGTGCATGTCGTTATATATTTGTCAAAACCCATAGCACGTACAACACCAAGAGTGAACCCTAATATAAACGATGGACTTAAAGTTTAATGATGTGTCAGTGTGTGTTCATCAGCTGTAACACAGGTACCCTCTGCTGGGGGATGCTGAGAGTGGAGAGGCTGTGTATGTGTGGGGAGGGGATATACGGGAAATCTCTGCACTGAACACTCAATTTTGCTGCGAATCTAAAACTGCTGGGAAAAAGTCTACTAATTTTTTTTTACTCCTCAGTGGATGAACACTGTGTAGATTAGGTGGCGGGGGTGGGAGGGAGGCTTGTTTTTCCTTGTATATCCTTTTCAACCTTTCGAATTTTACATCATGACAAAATATTTCCTATTCAGTAAATAATTTCTTCAAAAATTAAAAGGGGAAAATATATATCCACATCAACGGTATTTGTTTAGTTTACAAGTAATTAAGTCTAAGTTTACAGGTAGTAATACATGGAAACACGTGGAAAACATGATTGGTCATCCCGAGGTAGCTCTGCAGCCTTGTACCCACCTATCTCTTAGAAAGCAGACACAGCAGTGGAGGGATTTGCCCCAAGACTTTTATCTGACCAGGAGGATGTTTCCTCTTCCTCTTCCCGCTATTTCACGGCTTCTTTGTATTGAAAAAGAATCGGAGTTTCACAAGATGTTCTAATCTGGCTCAAAGGCAACAGACTGTTCAAAATTAAGAAAACATGAACCAGCTATATGGCTTGGATACCTTCACCGCTTAGAAATTATAACTGACCTTTACACCTGATCTCTGGCCTCTGCCTCATGGTCAAGCCTTGTCATTCAGCCAGGTGACAGGGTTAAAGGTAATGCCACAACACTTCTGGCCTCCCAACACCCAGGTACAAGGGCGCACTCCCAGGGACTGGGATGCTTCTTAGTTCAAGTTTCCACATAAGGAAACGGCTACTGGAGGTAAAGAGGAGGGATGACGATAATAGCTGATATTTATTGCAACTAACGTGCGAAGCATTGCTCTGAGCACTGTTCGAGTATTAACTCATGTAACCCACTCAACCCCGCGAAGTAGCTGCAGCTCTGTCCCCACTTTATAAGGAGAAAACAAACATACACAGCGGTTAAGTAAACTGCCGAGGTCACCCAGAGATGGAGTCAACAGACAAACTCTGGCAAACTGTGATCACTCAGTAGAGAATGAATTTGCCCACACTCCCCGATACTTGCATTAGGATTTTAAAATAGAGGCCAGGGCTTCCCTGGTGGCGCAGTGGTTGAGAGTCTGCCTGCCGATGCGGGCGACGCGGGTTCGTGCCCCCGTCCGGGAAGATCCCACATGCCGCGGAGCGGCTGGGCCCGTGAGCCATGGCCGCTGAGCCTGCGCGTCCGGAGCCTGTGCTCCGCAACGGGAGAGGTCACAGCAGTGAGAGGCCCGTGTACCGCAAATAATAAAAAAAAAAAAATTAGAGGCCACAGTTCTCAGCAGGATTGTGGAGTTGCTCCACTTCAGAGCTCAGTGCTCTGAAGTGTTCTGGGGAAGAGGAGAAGCAGCCTGAGAGCCATTCATTCTGTTCAGAAGGCGAGCAGCAGAGTCTGCTGGGAGGTCTGAGCGTGGCGTAGTTTCGGGACCTTAGAAGCCAGGCTGGGATCTCAGGAACCAGTCCCACATCCCTTACTGGGATCTGTGTGCTGCAGATCCCCAGGTCCAACCTCAGGAGTGACCCAGAAGCCTTAGCGATCTTCAAATACTTCCCGAAGCAGTGATTCTCCAGGTGTGGCCCCCAAGCAGCAGCGTCTGCATCACCTGAGAGCCTGACAGAAATGCAAATTCTCAGGCCCCATATCAGACCTCCGGAATTAGAATCTCATAGCGGGGCCTAAAAGTCTGTGTTTGAACAAGTAATTCTGGGTGATTGTAACGTGGGTCAAAGTTCGAGTACCACTGCCCTGCAGGACTCCTATATTTGATCTGCGTCTTCTGTCCCCAGAGCGCCCCCTTGGACAGTAATTTTCTGGGTATCCTTGGAATCACCTGAGCTCTCCTGATTCTGGGACCACCCACCTGTGACAGTAGCACATAAACAGAGTCAGGGGTAGGGAGAGGGAACCTGGGGCTCTGACTTCCCGTTCTCTTTTCTAACCATTTTGAAGGAAAAGAGAGTGATGATTTCTCTTCTTTTGAAAATGCCAAAGGCAAGCTAAATCATTAACACGTTCATTTTTGACAGGAAGGAATCACGTGGGAAAGTCTCTCAAACTTGGAGTGATTTATTCTGCTCAAACCCCAAGTCAGCCCAGGAGCCCTGGACATTTCTGGCAGTGGTGAGAGTCCCAACTAAATCAAATAGAGTGCGATGCCTGCGTGCATAGACGTGCTGAGTCTCTCCCAGACACTGTTTGGAAACCCAGGACAGAAAATCTCATGGAACCTTCAGAACTTTCCCTTTCTCCTCCTTCTGTGTAGATGTGTTAAAAAGATGTGTAAGTGATTGTTCTAAGAATCTGTTCCACCGGCTCCAGTGCAGGAAGCTGCAGATGCAGCTGCTGTGTGATAAAGGAAATGGTTTCTGGAAGCCCAGCTCGAGGCCGGTGTTCCTCATGCGCCCTCTTGTGGCCACTTAGAGATAATGCAACCAGGTGAGGCCTCGGACTGTGTTCTTCCGTTAAAGCTACAATTTAGGGAATTTGAAATCTCAAGAATTCAGGATTTGGAAAGCTTGTCTTTCCATAAATTATGCTTGCCTTGGGCCTTGTGGAAACCTATAGAGCTATTCTTCCTAAAATGACTGTGATGGTCTATCCCACCTAAAGCTGTTTTGCAAAGAATAGTGAGTAAGTATCAGCTTTTTGTTTAAAGAATGTATACGGGGCTTCCCTGGTGGTGCAGTGGTTAAGAATCCGCCTGACAATGCAGGGTACATGGGTTCGAGCCCTGGTCCGGGAAGATCCTACATGCCACGGAGCAACTAAGCCCATGCACCACAACTACTGAGCCTGTGCTCTAGAGCCCGCAAGCCACAACTACTGAGCCCACATGCCACAGCTACTGAAGCCCACGTGCCTAGAGCCCATGCTCCGCAACAAGAGAAGCCACCGCAATGAGAAGCCCACGCACTGCAATGAAGAGTGGCCCCCGCTCGCCGCAACTAGAGAAAGCCCACACACAGCAACAAAGACCCAACGCAGCCAAAAATAAAAAAAGATTTAAAAAAAAAAAGAATGTATAACAATTAAGGAGGCTGCAAGTAGAGAGAGGATAATTGAATTACCGTCGGCTTGTGGCTGTGTTTACATGGGCAAAGCAAAGTGCAAGAGAAAATTTAGATCATTTGCAGGCTTGTTCATCAGTTAAACCAAAAACAAGCTGTAAAAGAAATTAAAGATATTAATTTCTATCTAATAATAGATATTAAAGCATGTATGTATGGAGACTACACATGTTTGGTGCATGCCAGCCCTGCACAGCCCCCAGGACGAATTCCTTCCTGCTGTTGGTGTGGTTCTGAAATCCAGCGTCCTCCCCGTGGCTACACTGCCTTAAGCTGGGAGAAGGTGACGACTTTCCTTGGCTCCCAGGGGGGATATCCCAGGGGTTAGATGGCACTGTCCTCTCCCCTGGGCCCTTGTTCTTCACCTGAAAAACACTTCCCTGCCCCACTAAGCTCTGAGAATGTGAAGGCTCTGTTACTGCTGCATGGAAGTGTAGCAGTGTTATGTTCCTGCTAGATTCTCTTCTGGCTTTAGAAAGAAGCCTGCCTACAGTTAATAAGTTTTCAATAGAGAGCAACAAGATCTAAGTGCTGAGCAGTGTCTAGCTAATCACCTGCACAAGTAGATATTAATGAAAGTTTGATAAAGGGAAGATTACATTAATTATTCAGTTTTTTCTAATTGTCCAGAAATAAAAATGGGTTGTCGGCAGCTAGATAAAATTTTCCAGAACAAGGAAACATGGGGATGAATTAGGGGATTAGGAAGCACGTAAGATTTAGGACAGGGCAGCTCGACCTTGGCACTCCTCGGCCGTTGAGCTGAGTAATCCTTTGTTACAAGGGCTGCCCTGTACCTTCTGGGACGCACAGCAGTATCCCTGCGTTTACCCGTCAGATGCCAGTAGCGCCCCACGAGTGGCGATAACCTAAATGTCCTCTGATGGCAATACCACCCCCAGTTGAGAACCACTGTTTCGTGGGGATGAGGCTGGTAGCAAAATTATTAAATATTGCAATTGATGAACCGAGATGAGACAGAAGATGTGTGACTATAGGGCGCCATGATGCACAGGACAGCAAATGGGCTTTGGGGTTAGTAAGACCAGGGCTCAGATTAAATGACAGGACCTTAGGCCTCTTTTTCTTCCTAAGCCTCAGTTTCATGTATGTACAATAACAACAATAATAATATAACAATAATAACATAACAATGGTAGTTAAGAATAACATTGCTGATAGGTTAAATGAAATAAAGCTCATAGGGGTCTAGTATATTGCTATTTATTAACAAGCTCAGTAGATAGCAGTGTCTTTTCCTTACCTCCAGAAGTTTTTAGAAATAAAGTATAGCTTCCTGGGGTAGTTTAAAAGAGTCCTGGGAGACTGGCGTAGGTAGGATGGGAAGAGCCTTGTACCTGGGATCCTTGGTGAATAATGTCACCCTCCCTTCCTTCTGAAAGATTCTCCCTGAAATATAGGCTGTGCCTATTCAGAACGGAGGGTGGCGCAGTGCCTTAGCGCTCAGGATAAATAATCACAAGGGGCAGCAAAACAGATGAGAGCGTTCCAGAAACGGAAATATTTATAGTCTTTAAATGTTCCACTCAGGTCTCTATTTTTCAATCAGAAAAGTGCAAAATCATCCTTTTAACATGGAGAGTAAAATTCTTATACTTTGATGTCAATGAAAGATTCTTGGCAAATTTGAAGGAGGGGATGTTTGCCATGTTATTTGTGTCTGACGCACATCCCTCTTGAATAACGAGTGCTGTGTTTTCAGATTAGTCCTATAATGCTTCATGAAAGCCTTAAGTAACTCTCTGGAAACATCTTCATTGCCCTTACTGTTCCTTACAGCTTTAATTAAATCATTTGTTTACCTCTTACATAAACTACCTAAAAATAAAAAGGTGTTCAAATGATTTAAATTTCCCACACAGTAACAGTCATGGCATCAGTAATTTATTCTTGAATTTTATCCCACTAAAGATTAATTCTCCTTTTCCCAGAATCCCTGAATCCTAATCTGTCCATGTCTGATTCTCTTCTTTCTAACGTTCAAGACCCCTTGTTTGAAAACGGGGAGCCTGGGAGAAGACTGAAATTCCCCGTTTTTAAACTTTATCCATGCCCTCATCACTGTTACAAATTGTTCTAGGTGAAGCTAGCTGAAATTAACAACATATGACTTTTTTTGACCTACAAAAATGGCAAGTTCACATAGTTTAAGTTAAAATTCTATCCCAGTTTCTCTTACAATTCTGCTCATCCAATGTCACTTTCCTCATGGAGTTTTCCACAGTAGCTGCCACCCTGAAATGATCTCCCTTTCTTAAAAGATGCTTACTTTGCGACAGTACTGTTGTTGATCCCTTATTATATTACTTTTGCGGGTATTTCCCTTGGAGAGAGTGTAAACTGCAGAATTCAGCCAGGAGAGCTGTACTGGATTCTTGAGTCTGGGTGAGTAGGGGTCAGCTATTTGGCCTTCCTAAGTCTCAAATTCCACTCTTGTAAAAGAGTTGTCTTAAGTATTGAGACAATGAATTTAATATTTTACATAGTGTCTAAATGGTTAAATGGTCATTTAAAAAAATGATTGGTAGCTGCATCAATGAACTCCTGACGCCATGCCTTATTCACTGCAGCCTCCCCATAGGGGTTCAACTCGTAACAATAACAACAACAATATAACAATGAGTAGGCATTTACATACTTACTTCGAGTAGGCATTTACTCTACCTAGTACTTTGCTAAGTATTTTCCTTGTATTTATCTCATGTAATCCTCACAACAATCCTGTGAGGTAGATACTGTTAACATCACCATTTTAGAGATGATGAATTTGAAGCAAACAGAGATAAGATAAGTGGAACACGGCCACACACATGGAGGAGCCAGGGCTGGAACCACGGTAATCTGACGTCAGAGTCCCTAATCTGTTCGATAGCTCCCTGGTGATGCCCTAGATCTACTGCAAAGGCCTCAGAGACTTCTTTCTACTTTAAAGAGTCCGTGATTCCAACGTGATGTTCTTGGAGCACTGTCATTTTTACTCACTAAACTCATCAATCTTCCCACTTTTTTCTTTGTCCTATTAACTGTTTGATATTTCATTTGGGTTCTAAGTAGCTAGAGATTTTTGTCAACGTAGCTGGGCAGGACTAAATCATGGTTAAAATTAAGAGTTCAGTTCATTTTAACAGTCTACCCCCTATTTGTGAGGTACCATGTGAGTCACTCAACAAATATATATGAATACCATACAGTACTTTGCTAAAAGTATTCATAGCAGTATCATATGAAAAGCCTAAGCTTGACATTTAAGAGCTGATGCCGTGGAAGACACGAACGTAACGGAACTTGGAGAACCATCGCAACAGATATTACATAACTGCCCCTGTGTGTCCAGCCTGCACTTTGCAAGGTGCCATGGGATCTAAACAAAAGTACAATGACTCTTGACTGCAGAGACCACACAGTCCTGTGAAGATAGCGACACTCACATGTGCAGTCAGGTGACTCTGCAAATCAGCATAATCATTCCTTTAAC
Source organism: Tursiops truncatus (assembly GCF_011762595.2). Taxonomy (NCBI): domain Eukaryota; kingdom Metazoa; phylum Chordata; class Mammalia; order Artiodactyla; family Delphinidae; genus Tursiops; species Tursiops truncatus. The sequence goes on along the minus strand of NC_047050.1, from coordinate 9,477,479 downwards.
AAGTATAGATTAAGAACCAACTACCAGCCAAGCCTATGCTGGGAACTGGGACAAGGGTAAACAGGTTAGGCCTGGCCTTGCCCCCATGAATTGAAGTTTGGGGGAATACATGACAGATTTTGTGGGAAGGACAGAAAATAAAGTCACAGTTTAGAGAGCTGACTGAGGACTACGGTAATTGGAAAAGGCCTCTTAAATGAGGTCAGGATTTGAGTTTGGTCTTCAACAAAGGATGGTAACATGTCACCTAGTGACTTAATTCCCAAACACGGCAATCAACACAAATGCATAATGTGGTATCATAATTTCATAATGGTGGTAAAAGACAGCCAGTGAAAGATGATTACACCTTCACAGTGTGCATTCATATTCACATCATCCTTCACAGCATTTTAAGCTTAGCATTCTTTTTTTTAATTTATTTTATTTATTTATTTTTGGCTGCGTTGGGTCTTCATTGCTGTGCGCTGGCTTTCTCTAGTAGCAGTGAGCAGGGGCTACTCTTCTTTGTGGTGCACGGGCTTCTCATTGCGGTGGTTTCTCTTGTTGCAGAGCACAGGCTCTAGGCGCTCAGGCTTCAGTAGTTGTGGCACGCGGGCTCAGCAGTTGTGGCTCACGGGCTCTAGAGCACAGCCTCAGTAGTTGTGGCGCACAGGCTTATTTGCTCTGAGGCATGTGTGAACTTCTCAGACCAGGAATCGAACCCGTGTGCCCTGCACTGGCAGGCAGATTCTTAACCACTGTGCCACCAGGGAAGTCCCTAAGCTTAGCATTCTTATTTCACTTACTGAAAGAACTAAGGCAAAACGTAACCTCAAATTTGAAAATGCTCCTTGCAAAGATTCTTATAGAACTATGTTAAAAAGCCAAAGTTCTGCACTATAGTTAAAATTGAGGTGTTTTCCTTTCAATTCAAAACCTCAATTTTCAGACCTTAATATCTTGGACTTTTCAACCACAGGCAGTGGGAAGTTGGTTACAGAGAATGGTTACTATGAAGAAGGGGGCTGCTAATAGCATACTTCTGAAGTCCAACTGTGGCCTGTCATCTTTCAGTGGTTAAGGAAGCAATCCAGAGAAAAATATGTTGAGGGGTAAATTGCTAACTCAATCAAGATGAATAACCTGGGCAGGTCAAACTGTATTTTTTTCCATTTCCTTTAATACTGGTCCATAGTGTGAGTAAGAAGCCCAGCTATATTTTCCCCCATATGATGGTTTAGAAAAGATTTCCACAATATAATTCACATGGTATCAGGGATCATCTTTTTATGCGCAAACTAAACAAGATGAAATTATGTCAGCACAAGCCTCTGCAGATAAGATATGTCAAAAAGATAAATTACATAATTTATATTTGCATTCCTTTGCATTTTAATATTGTTATAGTCTTTGCATTTCTAATTATATTTGCATTTTAAATATTGAATTCATTTTTAATTTCAGGAGTAAAATGATACGCTATAACTAGGAATGGATGGACATGAGACACTTTCAAATTCTTGTCTTTGCCACAGCTGCAAGCAAAGACTTCTTTCCTTCCCATGATCCCCCAGGACCCCCAAAGACCAGCATAATAATACTAATGCCTAGCTGCCCACTAATATGATACCTCTTGCTATTGCTCAAATTATTTCTCCCAGCCACGTGAGCAAAGTAGACACCTCTGCCCTGTGGCGCCCCCTTGCAAGGGGCATCACATGTACCTCTGCCTCACCATGAGGCTTGCTTACGTGAGTGGACGTAGAAGTTTTGACTCAGCCAGCACAGCTTGCGTGCTTGCCCTCTGCCGTGAGAACACCAACCATGTCTCACATAGGGCTGCACCCTCACCTTGAATCCAGAAGTGAGAAGACGTAAGGAGTGGAACCGCAGACAATCTGTACCACTGAGCAGACCTACAGTTAGCACCGGGCTGATTCCATGGCCCTAGGCGCTGGCTCGCAGGGGATCCCTCAACCTGGGCCCTGGCTCACCCCGGTGCCTGCTGGCTCCAGCAGCCCCAGGAAGCTCCCATGGCCCAAGGTGACTTCCCTGTCACCAGGATCCAAGTGAGTTCCTGCTACCCCAGGACTACAGTGGCTCCTGCCATCCAAGGTGGCTTCCGTGGTACCAGGCTCCCAGTGGACTCCCACCAATCCAGGCCCCTGACCCACCCCAGCATCTGCTGGCTCTGGCAGCCCCAAGTGATGTCAAAGAAAACGAGCTCCCAACCCACCCAGGCAGCTCCTGTGACCAATGTCTCCCCATGGACTTTACCCAACCCGGGCTCCCAGATCACCCCTGAGCTAGCCAACTCCTGTGGCACCAGGCTCCTGGTAGGTTCCTGAGAACTCAGAATGAAAAAGAGTAAAGAAATTCTGCATGTGTTATAGGATACCATGAAAAGAAACAATTTACACATTATTGGAGTCCCAGAAAAAGAACAGAGAGAGGGAGAAAGCACATAAAGTTTATTTAAAGAAATAATGCTGAGAACATCCCAAATCTGGGGAGAGATTTGGATATCCAAGTTCTGAAGCTAACTGGCCACCCAAAAATTTCAACTCAGAATGATCTTTAAGACACATTAGAATAAAAGAAAAGATATATTATAATGAAATTATCTAAATTCAAAGAGAGAGAATTTTTAAAGTAGCAAGAGAAAAAAATTCCTCACATAAGGAATTCCACAAGACTATCAGAGGATTTGTCAACAGAAATCTTGCAGGGCAGGAGAGAATGGGATGATATATTCAAAGTGCTCAAAGAAAAAAAAAAAGTCAACCAAGAATACTCTCCTTGGCAAAGCTATCCTTCAGAAATGAAGGAGAATCTATGAAACAGAAACAGAATCACGCACACAGAGAACAGACTGGTGGTTGCCTGGGGGTGGGGGTGAGAGGGATGGATTGGGAGTTGGGATTAGCAGATGCAAACTGTTATATATAGAATGGATAAACAACAAGGTCCTACTGTATAGCACTGGGAACTATATTCAATATCCTGTAAGAGACCATAATGAAAAAGAATATGAAAAAGAATGTATGTATATGTATAACTGAGTCACTTTGCTGTACAGCAATAATTAACACTACATTGTAAATCAACTATACTTCAATAAAAAAATAAAAATTGAAAAAATTGTTTTAAATAAAAAATAAGAAAAAAGAAATAATGAGTTTGAAGATGAATAAAAACTAATGAGTAAAGTGGGGAAAAAAAGAAATAAAGGGGAGATTAAGACTTCCTCAGACAAAGCTAAGGGAAATCATCACCACTAGACCTGCCTTTACAAGAAATGCTGAAAGGAGTCCTTCAAGCTGAAATGAAAGGACACTAACATTAAAAAATGTTAGGACAGTAACATTTAAAAAACATCAAAATATAAAACTTACTGGTAAAGCTAAGTATATAATCAAATTCAGATTACTCTAGTACTCAATATGGCAGTGTGATAATCAGATTATCACTTAACTCTAGTATAAAGGTTAAAGGACAAAAGTATTAAAAATAACTATAGCTACTATAATTAGGTAATAGATACACAATATAAAAAGAGGTATATTGTGATATCAAAACCACAAACTTATGGGGAAGAAGGTAAGAGTGGAGTTTTTGTATGCAATCAAAATTAAGCTATTATCAGCTTAAAATAGACTGTTATACCTGAAAAATATTTTATGTAAGCCTCATAATAATTACACAGCAAAAACCAATAGTAAACATACAAAATATAAACAGAAGGGAATCAAAGAATATCACTATGAAAAATTATCAATTCACAAAGAAAGACAGCAAAGAGGAAGACAGCTAACAGCATACTCAATGGTGAAAGGTTGAAAGCTTTTCCTCTTAAATCAGGAGCAATACAAGGATGCCCACTCTCACCACTCCTATTCAGCATAGTACTGGAAGTCCTAGACAGAGCAATTAGGCAAGAAAAAGTAAAATAAATAAAATAAAAGCCATCCAAAATGGAAAGGAAGAAGTAAAATTGTCTCTTTCCACAGATGATATAATCTTATATGCAGAAAACCCTATAGACTACACACATACACACACACACACACACACAAACCTGTTAGAACTAATTAAGGAATTCAGCAAAGTTGCAAGATACAAAATCAACACAAAAATCTGTTGCATTGCTATACACTAACAATGAAACAACTGAAAAAGAAAGCTAGTGGCAGGGCAGAAATAAAGATGCAGATGTAGAGAACGGCCTTCAGGACACAGGGCGGGAAGGGGAAGCTGGGACAAAGTGAGAGAGTAGCACTGAGATATATACACTACCAAATGTAAAATAGATGGCTAGTGGGAAACTGCTGAATAGCACAGGGAGATCAGCTCGGTGCTTTGTGACGACCTTAGAGGGGTGGGATAGGGAGGGTGGGAGGGAGGCTCAAGAGGGACGGGATATGGGGATATATACTTATAACTGATTCACTTTGTTGTACAACAGAAACTAACACAACATTGTAAGGCAATTATATTCCAATAAAGATATAAAAAAAAGAAAGTACCCAATTTACAATAACATGAAAAAGAAGGAATAAATTTAACCAAGAAAGTGAAAAAAATCTGTATGCTGAAAATTAGAAGACATTGATGAAAGAAACTGAAGAAGACAAACAAATAGATCCCTTCCTTATGGACTGGAAAAATTAATATTGTTAAAATATCCATAGAACCCAAAGCCATCCATAGAGTCAATGCAATCACTATCGATTTCCAAGGGGGTTTTTCACAGATAGAAAAAGCAATCCTAAAATTAGTATGGAATCGCAAAAGGCCCCAAATAGCCAAAGTAATCCTGAGAAAGAAGAACAAAGCTGGAGGCATCACAATTCCTGATTTCAAACTTTATTACAAAGCTATGGTAATCAAAACAGTATGGTACGAGCAAAAAACAGACGTACAGACCAATGGAACAGAATTGAGGACCAGAAATAAACCCACACATATTATTTGTTCAACTAATATTTAACAAGGGAGCCAAGAATACTCAATGGGGAAAGGAGATAGGGCAACAGGGAGATGTTGATCAAAGGGTACGAAGGTTATGTGAGATGAATAAATTCTGAAGATTTAAGGTACAACAAGGTGACTATATTTAATAGTACTGTATTATACTTGAAACTGCCTAAGAAAGTCTCAAATGTTCTCACCACACACACCACACAAAATCGTTAGCTGAGATGATGAATGTGCTAATTAGTTTGACTGTGGTAATTATTTCATAATATATACATAGATCAAAACATCACATTGTATACCTTAAATATATACAGTTTTTATCTGTCAGGTACACCTCAATAAAGCTAGAAAAAAATAAAAATGAAAATGAAAATAAAAGTCTTTCAAGTGTTGACAGCTACAGGCTTCACAGTACTTGGGATGCTAACAAAGCATGAACTACTCCCATCAGATGGTGAAGATAAAAACATCATTAGAAGCACATTAGTAGAACTATAACCAGAGATGAGGTTTGAATTAGCGGAGGAGGGAGAAGAAGAGGAAGAGAAAGGAGGAGGAGAATTTTAAAAGTAAGACGAGGAGGAGGGAGAAATATCTCAGCATCCAGAGAGAAGCGTAGCTAACATTTCGGTGTCAGCACAGACACACGAATACACACACACAGTAACTTCAGCGCTTTTCCTAAAGTTGGCAGGTGTACAAAACTTAGACGAGAGGCAGGCGGTTATAAGCATGTCAGGTTTGTCATAGTCATGCAGCATTTAGGAAGATGCATTTAAGAGTGAAATTTAGGTCCAACTATGAAAGAAGGGAAAGAAAACAGATGGGTGAGTGGTATTTCTAGGGCTTGTCAATCTCTCAGGAATCTTGAAATAGACATCATAGAAGAGAAGGAACTGGCTGGGAGGATTTGAGAGCATCAGTATGGAATTAGATGAGAACAAAAATGGCCTTGTAAATAGGAAAGTTGATAGAAGGGGACACTGTGATAGAACAAAATAAAGTAGATTAAAACTAGGGGAAAAGAAGCTTAAGATTTTAAAATATAGCCTCCCCTAACAATTAGTTAGAATATGAAAAATATATGTTACTTTTAAAATTGGTAGGCATGATACTGAGACTGCTTTGGGAGTGATTTGACACATGTATATCACGAAATTATTATTACAATAAGATTAGTTAGCACCTCCATCTCCTCATATAATTATCATTTTCTGCAGTGATAACATTTAAGATCTCCTATTAACAACTTTCAAGTACACAACACAGTATTGTTAATTATAGTGACCGTGCCGTATATTAGACGCCCAGAACTTATTAATCTTATAACTGGAAGTTTATACCCTTTGACCAACATCTCATCTCCTCTGCCCACAACCCCCAGTAACCACCATTCTACTCTCTATTTCTGAGTTCGCTTTTTTAGAATCCACACGTGAGATCACGCAATATTTGTCTTTCTTTGTCTGACTTACTTTACTTAAAATAATGCCCTTGAGGTCCACCTATGTTGTCCCAAAAGACAAGATTTCCCTATTCTTTATGGATGAATACCTATTTATTTATTTATATAACATTTTCTTTATCCATTCATTTGTCAATGGCCACTTAAGATTGTTTCCATGTCTGGGCTATTGTGAATAATGCTGCAATGAACATGGGAGTACAGAAATCTCTTCAATGTCCTGCTTTTCTTTCCTTTGGATATATACCCAGAAGTAGGATTGCTGGAATCATATGGTGGTTCTATTCTTAATTTTTTGAAGAATTTCCATACTGTTCCACAGTAGCTGCACCAATTAACATTCCCACACACAGTGCACAAGGGTTCCCTTTTCTCCATATCCTGTTATCTCCTGTCTTCTTGTTCTCTCTTGTCTTCTTGATGATAGTCATTTTAACAGGTATGAAGTGGTATCTCATTGTGGTTTTGATTTGCATTTCCCTGATGATTAGTGATGTAGAGCAGCTTTTCATGTACCTGTTGGCCATTTATATGTTTTCTTTGAAAAAAAATGTCTATTTAGGTCCTCTGCCCATTTTTTAATCAGATTGATTTGGGATACTGAGTTGTATAAGTTCTTTATTTTGGATTTTAACCCATTATCGGATAGATGGTTTGCAAATATTTTCTCCCATTCTGTAGACTGCCTTTTCACTCTATTGATTGTTTCCTTTGCTATGCAGAAGATTTTAGTATGATTCAATCCCATTTTTGCTGTTGTTGCCTGTGCTTTTGGTGTATATCCAAAAAATAGTTGCTAAAATCAATGTCAAGGAACTTCATCCCTATGTTTTCCTCTAGTAGTTTTACAGCTTCAGGTCTTACATTTAAGTCTTTAATCAATTTCAAGTTCATTTTTGTGAGTGGTGTATGTCAAATAATGGTTTTATTTCCTTCTTTGCATGTGAATACCCAGTTTTTCCATACCATTTATTGAAGAGGCTGTCTTTTCCCCATGTGTATTCTTGGCACCTTTGTTGAAGATCAGTTGGCCATATATGTGTGGGTTTATTTCTGGGATCTAGAATAGAGAATTCAGAAACACTTGCAAGTTTTATGCCTAGCACCCTACTACTTACTTTGATCTTACATGTTTGGTACCAAGAATGCTGATCAACTACAGCTCTGTATAGGAAAAAACATCCAGTATTCCTCCTGGGTTTCTCCTTTATTCTCACACTCATAACACTTCTACACTTCTAGTCACCAAATGTGTGGGGGGTTTTCCCACATCACGCAATTCTCTGTTACACGAGCTGGTCAATTCTGACACTATCTACTAAAGATAGCAGCAGAGTCCACAGGTTACGGGCTCAGTCTCATAAGACTGTCTCCCCGTCTCAGATGCCAGCTGCAAGGAGTAGGCCCCCAGGTTATCCACAATTTCTGTCTGGCTTGGCCACAAATCAGAGGTTCCCACGACCTCCACCCCTTGGATTTGATTTTTGCTAAAGCATCTCACAGAACTCAGGAATACACTTACTTACATTTACTAGTTTATAACTAAAGGATGTGAAGAGCCAGATGAAGAGATTATGTAGGATGAGGTCTTGGGAGGATCCCAAGGAGGAGCTTCTGTCCCATGGAGTTCGAGTCCGTCACCCTCCCAGTACGCGGACGTGTTCACCAACACGGAAGCTCTCTGAGCTCCATACTACTGGGATTTTACGGAGGCTTCCTCACATAGGCATGATCAATTATTAACTCCATTTCCAGCTCCTCTCCCGGATCTGAAGGGTGGGGCAGGGGGGTGGGGGGTTGAAAATTCCAAACTTCTAATCATGGCTTCCTCTTTCTGGTGACCAGCCCCCATCCTGGAGCCATGCAGAGTTAGCTCACTAGTACAAAAGACGCTTCAAATGCTCCAATCAAGGTGGACTTTACATGGGTTTTAGGAGCTCTCTGCCAGGAACCGGGGGCAGAGATGAAGAGATAGGTAGGTAGGTAGATAGATAGATAGATAGATAGATAGATAGATAGATAGATTATATAATCTAATGTCTCACAAGCTCCTTTACAATATTTAAGCTCCTTGGGTACCAATTCCATACACAGACCTGTCCTGTATTAAGTGGATATAGTGTTGGAGATTCTAAAATAAATTTGTATCTCCAAATATAAAAAAGATATAAGAATAAACAATTGATGACCCTCACATCTGATCAAATTTTCAAAACTCACCGTGTTAAGAACCAAGCTCTGTTTTGAAAATTGATCCTCAGAGGAAAAAAAAAACCGGGTAGGGGGGAGATTCTGAGCTGCTGACACTCAAACTGGAGAGACTCGATGTTGATAACTGAAGACTTCCTTCCCACCAAATCTATATCTAAGAGGGAGAGCAAGAAATAACGATGATTTTGAAGGTTTTGCAAAAGTAGAAATCCTATCCCTAAGCAGTTCTAAACAGAAGTTAAATCTTGAACAAATACAAGAAGTGAATATAACAATAAAGAAGTAAAGTGCTATGACCATTTCCAGAATGGAAATATAAGGTCCTTCTCTCCTCCCACATTTGTAAGAATCTCACGTTTTCACAAACCTCAAAATTCTGTGGAGAGGGTATAGTTTACTGATTTTTTGTACTTTAAATAGCACTTGAAACTCTTTTTTAGTACAAAAATAACACAATGATTTTTTCCTCTTAAAGAGTGGCTGTCCTTTTAGGTTTGCTTTCATCACTTTTAAAACATTTAAATGCCAAAGTTTTGTTATGATTTTGCCATAATTTTTTCAAATTTATGTTCTTCCAAAATTATTTTGAATGTGTAATGTGATAGTTAAGAAAGTGGGTTATGAAATCAGAACTGTCCAGCTCTCCTGTAGCTTGCCATGATCGTATAGTGGTTAGTACTCTGCATTGTGGAATCAGAACTGTGTTAAGTCCAGGTCCTGACAATTAATATAAAAAACTAACATATGCCCCTATGCCTAGGCCGTTATTTTTTTTAACCTGGGTGGATATAAAATAGTACATGTTCCATAACATTGTCATGAGTATTAAATGAGATATTGTCTATGAAGTGCTTAGAATAATGCCTGACAGAATAAGCTAAAGATTCTTGAATATTGTGGAAATGTTTATTAATTGGGTAAAAATTAATTTCAGCTAGGAGCAGAGTGTGCAAACAAGCATTTGGATACTCAATAAATTCTGTAGAGGGATTGCTAGAAAATACCTGCATTGACAAATGAATGAAACGTTACGCAAAGTAATGTGTTGATGCTTTTCCTACTCTCCCAGGCAAGGTTAGAGCTCCCTCCTCAGGATTCCCTCAGCATTACAAACATGCTTTTATCACAGGACTTAATCGTGCTGTCCTCTGGGTCAAAGACTGTCTTGTGTCTTGTTTAGGTCCGAACCCAGAGCCTGGCGCTGTGTCTGAGTCTCCATAATCTCTCAATAAATCTTCCATCTAATGACTGAATTTCAATTCCTTAAACAAAGGTTAAGACTCACGTGTAACAGAACCTCTGTTAGAATAATCCCCTGGCCAAACTTTGTTCCTGAGAGGAGGAGGGATGCTCTGAGAAATGCTAAAATGGAAAATTTTAAAATAAAAAAAAGGGTCATAACCTATGGCCTCAGTTATTTATTCAACAGTCATTTAACAGGCACATAATGGGTGAAAGGTACTGCAAAGGATACAAAAATAAAACAAAATGACATTTTCCTGTCCTAGGAGAGCTTATATTTGAGTAGAGAAAATAACATTTTTCATGTATCAGTAAAAGTAGCATATAGTAAATTCTGCACAAGCAAGTTTCTTTTAAAAGGACGGATTTCCAACTCATGTGATAAGGTTGTCCATCCTAAGAAAAGAAGTATTTAGGCTGGTTGTTGAAGATAGGTAAGGGCTCAGTGGGGCAGGTGGAGGAATAAGAATGAAGATGGAGAAAGGGCATGTCAGAAGGAACAGCGGGAGCGAAAAATGCAGAGAGAGGAAAATGCAACCTGCGTTTAGAAAAAGTCTAGCTTCCAGCTGCACTTGTAACATCTGTCGCATGAGGGAGGCAAGGAAGCCAGCTTAGGCGTGTACTGTTGAGCCTGAATGCCAGCCTGGACTGTTCTCAGCGATTTAAGGTCAATGTGGTACCGTGCGTGGAGTGGTCTGGAAGGTAGGGAGGGATCTAGTGTGAAAGCTCAAGCTCAGGTCCCTAGTGCCAGAGCCAGGAATTACAGAGAACTACCTACAAGGTCAGATAACTAATGGCTGGCAACTGACTATGGGCCTGAGAGCCCAGCGGAGAGGAGGCAAAGATGACTTATCATCATTAGACAGTCAGCCTCTGGCCAGGAGATGAAGTATTCCTTCCCTGTGACGCACACATTTCCAGAAGCTTTGGATTTCCTGGAAATTTTTATTAAATTTCTAAGTCTTTCAACAATAAAATTTTTAACCATTTTTACCACTTGTTCATGTTGTAGTATCTCTGTGACAGATTTTAGAGCGGAGACTTTCTTTTCCAACTCCTGACATGAATCGGACCCAACATGACCACTTTTGACTAATGGGTCTCCAAGTCTATTACCTCAGTATGAGCTGCTGTCGACTGTTTTGTCCTAGACAGGAACAAATGAATGGTCAGATGAGTGGTTTTCTGGTAAATAAGAAACTTCTGGGTATGTTCGTACCAGTAAAAGGCAAGATCTGTCACCTCGTCATACTGAGGGCAGGTTTCCAGGGTTTACTCCCAGTAGGTACTACTCACTGCAGCCCAGGGAAGTGGTCTCTGGTGCATAACAAAGGGGAGGGTGCCGTAGCTAATTCGCAGAGCCTGAAGCCACGTCTCTGGGTTAGACTTCTCTCCTTAGCTCTTCTCTTTAACATCTGAATACCTATTTAAAAATCTCCACCTAGGTGTCCCACATGCACCTCAAATTCAGCACGTCCAGAAGATCATTCCTTCGTTGTCCTCTACCCAACACCTTCTTATTTTCTTGTATCCCTTGGCACCTAAGTCTACAGCCATGTTGGTCTCTTCTCCTCCTCTCCTTTTCTCCATAAAGGAGCCACCTGCTTACCCTATACCTGGACCCTCATCTTTAGTCCTATTTTACTGCCTTTGTTCCTCAACGCTTGCCTAGGACTTCTGCAACAACGACAAACAAGTCTCTTGCCCTCATTCTGTCTCCTTAAATCTATTCACTATATTAGGACCAGAGTTATTTCTTCAAAATGGACATTTAAAAGTGTAAGATTTTGCTTTAAACTTGTCGATGGCTTCCACTTTCGAAAAAGGATAAAGTCCAAACTCTTCAATTCAGTCTTCTGTTGCAGCACTTACTACATTGCACAGTGACGGGTAGCACTTTTATCTGAATCCTCTAACACATTAAAAGCTTCTAAATGTTTGTGGAATGGAAGAAACGAAACAGTACTCAGTATATTTTTATGATATTATTTCATTCTCACAAAAACCCTGTCAGATAAATATTGTTCTTCCCATTCCACAGAGGAAGAAGTTGAGAATCAAAAGAGGATATTCAGCCTGTTGAAGGGACATGGAGAGTAACGGACAGAGACTGGGTTGAAGAGCAAATCTACTTGACCCCAAATCGCAACAGCTCACTGTCCCTCCATACTGCCCTTTACTTGTATTTGTTGTCTTCTAATTTGTGTAGCTACCCTAGGTAAGCCTGAGACACACCTTTTGCTAAAATTTGTGTGTGTGCATATATATGTGTATTATTAGATTATGAGCTTCTGAAATTCAAAAGCCATATTCACTTCCAGCATGATACCTTTTATACGTGCCTTTAGTTGGTTCTTAATAAATGATTTGTTAATTTAAATTAAATAATGCAATGGTAAAGGTAATTTTGTTATTTTAGGAAACAATGAAGCTTACACCAATTACAAAGCATAAAGTAATTTTTAAAGTATCATTTAAGCACCATTCTATATGAGATAAGTAGTATATAAAGAAAAAAATTGCTGTATGCATTTACCATTTGTAGCTCATGAATTTTAACTACTAAAGAAGACAATATGTCTCTAAAACCTTGGTGTAAGTAATAGCCCAATGTTCTCAGGGCAAATTTTTTCAGTTATATTATTAATAAGATTTCACTTTGCTTTGGATTCAGATAGTCCTTGGCCAATAGCATTATTCAGTCTTTCATCTTGAGTTCTCTATATAGAAAAATTTCTTTGGGATCATAACCCTTACCAGTGATGGAAACTTCCAGGTCAGGTGAAGTGGTAAGTTCTAAGAGAAGGAATCTCACAGGGGGTCTCCAACTTTTGCCAAGATGACCTTAACTCCATATTGATCAAATATATCTGTTGTGATGAATTCTAGAAGCTATATTTTTATGACAAAATTTTGAAAAGTTAAAAAAAAAAACAGGGAAGTAGTCTGCATGGAAGCTGAGTCATCTGAGAAAGGGGCTGGAGAAAATGGAGATATATAACCTGGTGATAAAATTAGGAGGAATATCTACAAATATTGCTGCATTCAAATATTTGTTATCTGAATGATATAACATTTGAATGACAAATAACAAACTATCTGAGTTTGCTTTGTGAGTTCACTGTGGGGCATTTAACCTCTTTGGCCAAAAAAGGAAGTATGTGTTTGTTTATTTTAATAGAAAACGTGGATCAAAACATCCTTTCCCTAAAATAATTTATTATAATCCTATTTGTTTGACTATGACTTTCTGTGAAACATACACGTTAAGATAGTGAGCGCTCTGGAACATCACGGCAGACTATCTATTGGTTATTGTGGAGGATAAACCATTTACTTTGTGGAGTTCACATGGTTTTACACGCATATTAATTGTAATAAACTATGCCAAATCAAAACAACGTGTTATTTGAATGACACTGAGACGCGGTATTCGTAGAATATACAGAATTACCTGCCTTATACTCTTTCTGTAGAAACTGGCCCTCTTTTTGCCCTTTTTCCACATGACTGCAGCAGGAATGGCCGTGTTCATATATGACAAACACAGATTTGCTCAGAGGTGGAACTTGATTCAAATAGAGCAGTAACCGGCCTCTCCAGGAATTATGGAAGAGAGAGAGAGGGAGAAAGAGAGAGAGAGAGAGAGAGATGAAAGACATGGAAAGAATCTTGGTGCTTTTGAGTCTCTGATTCCAGACCATTCCTCAAGCCTAATGCATTTGTGCATTTCTGTCCTTGGGTCCCATAGGAAAACTCTGCATCTTTCTTATTAAATTCCCCTTTATGCTTAGGCTAGTTAAGGTAGGGTTTGGTTACTTACAAATGAAAAAGTCCACATTAATACAGTTGTGACATGGAAAAGAAATTGGACATTCTTATTGTTTCCATAGAGAGATTAAACAAGGACCAAAGTACTGAGGTTACAAAAAGGCAGACATCAGTGAGAATATATCGGAGAACTTTAGAATAGTTCAGAGGAATCCGTAAGTGTGTTGCTGAATGCACTTTCTATCCCTAGAAACATTAAAGGAAACGCTGGCTCTTGATCTGATACAGACGTAGTAGAGAAGATTTCTGACTCCCAGGAAATTGGACGAGATAACCTGTTAGGATCTTTCCAACTGTGATTTTCAATGAGGAGTTACAGCGATACGTTATCACTCATCTTCAGGTCCCCTGGTACCCACCTCAAGTATGAAACTATGTTCTCTCACCTGCGATTATCCCAGTGCCCCCCCCCATCTCCAGGAGTTGAGCTCTACACTGTCACCATGTTAAAAATTTGGTGCTTGGTGAAATGGCATATGACAATTATAAATGTCAAGGTGGTTATGGGAATAAGAAAGAATTGCTAACCTGATACAGGGAGAAGAGTTTAACCACGGACAGTACGGGAGTCAGCCAACAAAGAGGCTGGTACTTGAATGAAAATGATGGAGGAAGCACAAACTCAAGGTGCCGGCAAGGCTCTGCCAGCTCCATGCAGTTCACCCAACATTCCCTGCATCGAGATGGTGAGTGGCTCATTACAGGAGTGCAATCAAGTCACTGAGTGGGTGGATGGATAGATGGAAGGATGACTGAGTGAGTGAGGAGATGAAGCAGTCAAGAAATTTAGGCAAGAAAATACGAGAGGAACCTGAGTATAGAAAGTTGAATTAACTTACAGAGCTCAGCACAATCAGTTGGAAAACCACCTCTTTAAGCCTGAATTGTGTGCATCAGGTCTACTTTGCACTTTCAAGGCTCCGTTCACTTGGTTTCAGAAGTAACTGTTCGGTTTGACCGCTAACTAGAGCCCTTACTGCCTTCCCAGATTCCAGAAGTATTCTCATCACAGCCACAAGCAGATTCTTCATCACCACGGCTCAGACTCATTCCCTCAGAGCCTCAGACTCACGTTAACCAATGTTACTTCTCTGTCCTTCAATCTGAAGCAAACTTGAAGTGGGAGAGTAATCTCTGAACAAAACAAGAGGTTTGAAAACAATTTTGATGGTTGGAAATAAATTAAGGTGCTTAAAGTGCCCATTAAATTCAGCAGAGCTTGAGTCGTGCTGGCAACAATAAAGAAACCAGGCTCTTTGGAATCTGAAGACTCTCGAGTTACGTAAGTGACCTGAGAGTTCTGGGAAGAGAAGCCTCAGGGGGCCTTGTTCAAGCCCCTCACCCAGGGGCTCTGAGGATGGAGATGGCAGGCTGCTCCCTTCCCCAGCCCCTTATTCACTCTTCACATGTTCAAGCTCTGTTTGAGGGATTAGACTCCTCCTCTCTCTACTTTCAGACCCTTGTCTTTCCTCTGTCCCATTTCTTGCCTGGAAGTGTTGGTGCTCTGAATTCCATTTTACTGGGTGTATCAAGCTCTGAAGGTCAAGGAGAATAGAGCAGAACAATTCCTGTGACCATGGACAGCAACCTGCTCCTCAAGCACTCCTGGAGGCCAAGCCTTCCACATACTTGGTTCGCTTCCAGCCCCTTGATTTTTTCTTTTTTTTTTTTGATAACCCACTCGTGATTTTAGGCTAATCAGGCAAAATATTAGCTCCAGTGTTGTGAAGAATTTGAGGTGGGGTGGGGTTATTTTGTTCTGTTGGATCCAGTTCACAGGAGGAATTACATCCACAAGTCATTTGAAAGGGAACCCGTATCTTTTACTTTTGCTCTTTGTGCTGGTAAAGGATTGACTCACACGCTCCAGAAGAAACAGCCCCCTTAGAGCATTAGCTGCATCACCCGTGCTTGTACCACCAACATGAACCAGCGTGACTCACTGAAGGACTGATTTTTTTTTAAAAACTCCTGAGGTGACCATGTCAGTGCCTTCATCTTAGTCCTAGACGAGTAAAGATTCTGATTATTTCCATTTGACACTATATCTTCCATCCACTTTACCACGTGGTAGTTTATTTATTAATTCATAACCAACTTTGTCTCAAAATTAAAGTAAGAAATTTTTCATACATGGATTTTCAGATTATTACTGTGTGCTCTGACAATCACATGAGGTCCTGTCATAAAGTGAAACTCATTAGTCACTAAACATGTTAACTCAGAAATCTCAGTGGTTTCACAGTCAAAGTCATTTTCTAACTCAAGTACAACTGGTGAGAGAGGTGCTTGTCTGCCAGGTGCTTGGCATCCAAGGACTCAGGCCCCTTCTCACTTGTTGGTCCATTGTCCCTTGACACTTAGGGGTCCTCTGATGGATCTCGGCATCCAGCAGATGAGGGCAGATGGAGAAAGAGAGAAGGCACGGAAGTTGCACGTGAGGCTTGATGGGCCAGATCCGGAAGGGGTATACTTGCTTCTGCCCAAGAGCCATTTCCTGCAGCCTAGGAAATGGTCTCACCTGATACAATGGAGGCGGGGGCAGATAGCAGCTATTTGTCCAGGGGCAAAGGAAAATGGGATTGAAGAAAACTAGCCAGCCTCTGGCACATCTAATTGCTGAAGAGGAATAATAATCCAATATTTTTGAGTACATACTCCGTACCAGTCACTGTGCCAAGTACGTGAAATTCATTACTTCATTAATCCTCTCAGAAACCTAGAACTAAGTCTCATTCTTACTATTACTAGCTTCTAAATGAGGATTCTGAGGCTGAGGAGTTCTGTCATTCAATCAGAGTCACACCGTCATCCACAGCGCAGGATTGGGATTGGAGCCCAGGCACACTGTTCCTGGAGTCATGTTCTACATCCACGGTCCAGACGGCCATGTCTCCAGTTGCCGCCCTGTCGTCCTCTACGGGGTCCGCACTCCAGCCCCGTGACTCCAGGGTCAGTCGCTGCCTACGCCACCCCTTCTACCTGCTCTCCCTGACGAATTCAGCAGAACGGACTAGTCCTTGTTTCACATCAAAAGACAGCAACAGGGCTTCCCTGGTGGTGCAGTGGTTGAGAGTCCGCCTGCCGATGCAGGGGACGCGGGTTCATGCCCCGAGCCGGGAAGATCCCACATGCCGTGGAGCGGCTGGGCCCGTGAGCCATGGCCGCTGAGCCTGCGCGTCCGGCGCCTGTGCTCCGCAACGGGAGAGGCCCAACAGTACAGTAACAGCTTTTTTAGAATGAGCAACCCACCTCTGAACCCACTCGGAGGGGAGCCTAAGCCCAGTGAGTCCTGCTCTGCTTCATGGGGCAGGTATGATATATACACAACCTGTGATTTAATTTTCTGAGCAGTTATCCTCTTTTCTACCTCTTGAATCCCCTTCTGCAGAGAACACTTACATTCTCTGCACGTCTGGCTGTCACAGATCAAAGTCCTCCTTTTCTCCGTTTTCTATACTCTTTCTCCCTCTCTCCCTTCCCCCTTTTCCCCCACCAATACACACATGCACAGGCACAGGCACACGCACACACCAAAACCACAAACAAAAACAAATAAAAATTCCATCTGGGGCTGGAGAGAAGGTCTGCAGTATTTTTTCAGTCCTCCAAATTTCCAAGGCCCAAACCACATACATACAGATTGCGTGGGTACAAACATGAAAAATAATAGAAAAAGTGATAGAATCATATTCATTCTAACTGCTATGACCTAGGTCCTCTGGAATGGTTCTTAAAATTTTGCAAATGGTGTGGAACCAACGTGGAACAACAGAAATTAGAGAGGAAAGGGAAAAAGTGGTTGCGGCTTTTGAACTAATTCCCCGGCTCCCATCCTGCTCCAAATAAAGATGGTGGAGCCTGAGGCCATGCAATTTCAAACCAGTTAAGTGAGCCTGGAGCATTCTCCTAGGAGCCCTGAAATTCACGGCAGGCTCAAGACAGATCTGTAATGGATTCAGTTTTTGGACTCAAATGCAATAGGTGAATTCACTTAGGCTTCTCTAAACCTTAAACTGTTAAACAGGCAAGAACAAAAGCTCACCAAAAGCCTCTTTCAAACTGCTCTCAGCTGCAAAACACTTTTTTTTCCCAGACAAACCTCCTTTTGGACTAATAGCCAAGGCTTCTCTGTTTAAACTCAAGGCATGATTTTTAGAAGCCATGTTTTGCTGTGACAATACACCAGTATCATATGGTAGACTTTGTGTGTGTGTGATTCTCTTCACACCATTAAAGGGAAAATGCACCAGGTTGCTAAAGCAGAATTTCAGCTGGATGTGTTTCAGGAGGAAACCATCATAACTGCCTTAAGTAGACAACACCCCAATACGGGCATTAGATAACACAATTCACTGAAGTAAGGAAAGAGGAGAAGGCAAGCCTTTGGAAGACTGTTCTTTAGTAGAGATATACACCCTGTGAACCCAAGCTGCTGCCATGGAAAGACTGAAGGGATCTGTTCATAAGGGAGGTCAAAATGTAAAATAAGCCACCTCTGAGGAGCCTTCGATGCATACTTAAGGAGCCCAGCAGTTGCTGGTTGGGTTCTGCTCTCCCCAGGCCCGAGACAGCTCATCATTAGACCGGCTGGGGACAAGAGGCGAAGTGGTTGAGGGCTCTGGCAAGAATCGAAGACCTGATTCAGAATCTCAGCTCTGCCTCTCACTAGCCAAATGACCTTGGCGACTTACTTTACCGCGTGGTTCCCACCTGCAAAATGGGAATAATGGTAGCACCAAACTCACAAGTCAGTTTTAGCAAGAGAGATGCTTGTATGTCTTGTGTGTGCTCCACTCCTTAGCAAATGGAATTTGGCAGCAAAAATTTATAGAAAA
This sequence comes from Tursiops truncatus, assembly GCF_011762595.2. Lineage (NCBI taxonomy): Eukaryota > Metazoa > Chordata > Mammalia > Artiodactyla > Delphinidae > Tursiops > Tursiops truncatus. The sequence goes on along the minus strand of NC_047050.1, from coordinate 9,458,930 downwards.
GTGATGTGAAACAGCACTGGCCGACTAGAACACGGACACTTGCACTGGAGCCAGCCTGGGCCCCCGAGGAGCACAGGAAGGAGAGTGATGGCAGAGACGTCCAGACACACGTGAGAACTGCAGTTTGGTGAGGATGAAGAAGGAACTGTTGAAACTGATGATTTGAGTCTTGTTTACCTGCATTTCTAGTGTCCAGAATATGGTAGAAATACTCAGTAAATGCATGGAGAATGTATGTGCGAATGTATGCATGCATGAACACTACTGTCATAAATGTCTCCAGCCAGTGTGCTAGTGGCCAAGACGGGGAATGTCCACGCTGCGGTAAAGAAAGCCTGTGGGAATGGTGAGAGTGTATCTGGCATCTTGAATCTATTTTATAAATTCTCCAGAGCATTAAAAAGTGTCTACTCTTTGAAGAAAATGTATTGCTTGATAAACACCCAGTGATTTTTTAAATGAATAAATGAAGATAATCAAACCCGATTTCATTAGTACCTATGTATCTAGCCTTCTCTCCCCAGCCAACTCTGTCCACCAAGCTAGCTGAGGACGCTTTTCTCATTATGTCCTGGAGCTGAGGGATCTGCTGAGTGGAGCTAAAAACAGGCTGCCTTTGCTGTAGCCCCTCCTCTCCCAGCCACCGGCCAACAGAGATTCTCTGCAAAAACAGGACAGCTGCAATGCAGTATTTCCTCTGGAACTCTGAGGCTGAATTAAAGATTTCAGACATACAGTGAAAGCATATTTGTTTTCAGTGTTCAGACGCAGTTCCAATGGTAGCTGCTGAAGGAGGCGGATGAATTATTGCCAGCTCAGCGGCACTTTATTGGGCTGGCCGATCAGAAGGGTGTTTTGCTGAACTAAATTATTTGAGGTCCCCTTGAAAATGATGTAGCTCTTCCCCAGAAAGAGGCTGCTGCTCATAACTCTAACCCTTTAGTACCACTGCAGGGAGCAGAACTGGAGAGGAGAGCTGTCCAGCCCTGAGCCTTCCAGACCCAGGAAAAGAGTACTGATAAAGCAGCAGCAGGAGACTCACAGCAAAACAATGGGAAATTGGAGGCCACCTTTCCTGTTTAAAGGTCATTTTTCTTACTCCTACTGATGCTAATCACAGAGATTCTGATTCCTCACTGGAGGCTTGCGTTATTCTGTACAATATTTCTCCTGGGTCCTATCTCGCTTCTGCACATTGTGTATTCCGGGGGATGTATTACTGTCTTCTGGTCTTCAGTACATTCTTTTTTCTTTCTTGCCTGCCCTCTCACAGACTTGCCACTAAATTCTCTGGTCTCAGTGTAACAGAAATCTGTCAACATCAACTAACAGACTACACCTCGGTCGCAATTCCAAAGTCCAAATTAATTCTTAGAAATCAGAAGAGAGTTAAGGCTAAAGACAGGAACTGCAGTGTTAGAGCTAAACGTCCCAGGTGAGGTGTGAGGGCTGGAGAAGGAAAACACAGCGTCCCTTGCCCACTCTTCCGTAGAATTTTATGGTCCAGGATGGAAAAGGGAGTCTGGTTCTGCACTTTGTAAGGCTGATATTCAGGACCGATGTAAGATCTCATTAACCCTCCTAGCCCCTCAGTGAGCTAAGAGCCAGCAGTATGAACTTGGCTTTATAAACAGGGAAATGGAACACCATCAGGTAAAGAAACACAGCCAACTACCTGCCAAATTAATGCAGGAGACAATACCGTGTGTGTGTGTGTGTGTGTGTGTGTGTGTGTTGTGTGTGTGTGAGATGTTTGGATTTAGATCTACTGTTAGGTTATGTTGCTTTTTGTTCTCAATGATTTTTTTTCTTCCTTTTCCTGCCCTTTTAAAATTATTTGAACATTACGTTTGGCTATATCTCTGTATTATACATATTTACATATATATGTAAGCTTTCGATAAGACTCTTACCAGCGTCTGACCATTTCTAGAAATTCATGCAAGCTAATTAGAGAGTAGATGAGTGAAAATGTCTTCCAGAGTTAGTCTCTGTCTTCTTCCTTCCCAGCCGACTTTATTTCCCCTCTTCTGTCATCTCATAACTGGTAAACCCCATCGAATCATTAAGCCCTGTCTATGACATTGCTACTTGGTTAGCTAATATTATCCTGCACTCAGGGGTGAAAATGTTGCATCTTTAATTTTCCTGAGCCCTTTCTGCAAGCAACTAGACTCTTTCATTCCAGAACATTCAATTCTAACTCCTCTTTTCGTAATGAACATATAAAAAGAGGATTTTCACAAAAACCAAACAGCTTCCTAAATAAGCTCTTTGCTCTCTTCTAGGGAAACTGCTTCAGCTGTGGGATACTTCGAATGTCCTTCTTATTTACCTCTCCTAAACTAATTCATCAGTGTTCTGTGAAAGCAGCCGTACAAGGGTCAGAGAGGGAGGAAATATAGTCCTTCACCCCAGGCACCGCAGAGGGGCGGCGATGGCTTAAACTAACTAGCCTGTAATAATACTGGCAAACGTATAGGGTTCTTTTATGAACAAGGTAATGACCATCTGAAATGGTCACCTTGACTTCTCCCCTGTCCCTCAATCGTTTAAACCTACTATTATGAGACAAAAGACATGAAATATCTGATTCTAAGAGGCATGTAAATCATTTGTACAGAGATCATAACAGAGCTCTGCCCACACACAGTGTGGGGAGGCATGTCCCCCGATGCGGACCACTGATCGGCTGACCATTTGCCAAGTTTGGGGTAGAGCTTGGCTCAGAGCCCATGACCTTTTTCACGAAACCTGGAGAACTGACTTCACCCCCACGGCATGCCCTTGGGAAAATCAGTCCACACTTACAGCAAGTAGGACCCCCTGAGTGCCAGTGGAAAGGAGGGAAAGGAGAGGACGGAAGGCAAGCCTTCATGACCTCAGCAACACTCCCCAGAGGCCTGGGGGCATGGGGAGGGAGGTGGGATGTTTGGGGGGTTGAAAACTAGCGCAGGAAGGGCAGCCTAAAAGATAGGCAGGTTTGGGAAATGTCTGAGAGGATGGGCAACAATTATCCAGGGAATAAACAAACTTCCTGACCTTTTGTGGATAAGGAAAATGTAAATTTGTGATTTTCCAGCCTTGGAAGCTGTGCCAGGGATTTTTCCATCCTATTTTTATGGATGAATCTCAATCCTGCTCCTTCACTGTGATCCGAAAGGTTTTTTCTTTTTTTTTTAAATGTTCTGAGAAATGAGGGTAGCCACACCTCCCATGGCAAAATATTTCCACTAAGATATGTATTGCTCTCCCTAGCTGTCTCCTTCACCCAGGGAGATAAGACAAAGCTTATCTTTACTTCAAGGTTCAGGCAATGTTTTGTTATAAGCTGAAAAACAGAAACAAAATGAATTTGCCAAAAGGAAAGAAACATACCATTGTCCTGGCATTATAAATTTTTCAACTATTATAATTTGTACTTTTCAATAAGTGGTTTTGGGGTCCCATCTGAACACATACAACTTTTTTTCTCCCTGGAAAATGGGCATAACTCCCACTTGAATCAAGAGAGATGTCACATAGATAACGTTCCCATTCCTTTCACTGATTTAGATTTGCTGTGCCCGTAACTGCTTTCTTTGGAGAAAAAGCAGAAGGGGAAGACAGAAGAAAGAAAATGAGTTGAGAAGAAAATGAGAAAGGATACAGGAAGGGAAAAGCATTACAGAACAGTAACATCAATAAAAAATAAGCCAGAGAAAGAGGATAGGTAGATTACATTTTCCCCATACGGGCACTGACAAGAAAACCTGGCTTTTGTGTCCTGGAAGTGTTGGTTTCCCAGATAATTAAGAATTGTTCTCAAGAATTCCCTGGCGGTCCAGCAGTTAAGACTCAGGCTTTCACCGCCATGGACCCGAGTTTGATCCCTGGCCGAGAAACTAAGATCCCACAAGCCGCGTGGTGCAGCCAAAAAAAGAAAAGAATTGTTCTCAAAACTAATTTCCTAACAGCATTACACAAGGTTTAATACAAGCTCTACTCTGAGTAGAGCTGCAGAAATGAAGGAAGTAGAGAAGATCTGTACTCCCCAAACAGTGGAGGACAGGGTCTCCCGAGGAGGACTCTGACCTGTGTACACAGCCCTTCTGGGGCCTGTAATAAATCTAAGAAGGATCCCTGTGTGTGTACCTAAGGAGTCTAGACAATAAGTACTAGAGTTTGGCAGCCTTGGCAAAGATGCTCATGACTGAGCAAAAACAGAAGAGGAAGCACAAGCTTTCAGACAATGGCAGGCAGGCAGGAAGAGACGAAAGCCTAGGAGACTAAAGCCTTTTTCTTTACAAACAAGAAATGGGGGGCACAAAGGGGCTTTTGTACCTGGGAGGGCCCTACAGGGTCCTGCTGGGTTTCAGCCCCCCCTTTTCTTTGATACCACTCAATCCTGAGGGGAACAGGGGCATGACAAGAATGGGAATAAAGTTTTGGATAGAGAGGTTAATCATAAACTCAGCAGGGGAACTCAGTGTTGGGGGGACTCAATTTCAACGTGAAATTTAAAGTATAGTTTAGGGGTCTTAAAAAACAAGTGAGGCTCTCCTGATCCAACCAAAAAAGGCTTCCTGACCCTCATCTCCACTGTTACCACCAGTAGGCTAGGACTCCTGGGTGGAGGGAATGAAAAAAAGCCTAAATGCCCATTAGTAATGTTCAGCAGGTCAAGGTGGGATTGGCTCCACCCTACTTCCTGACAATCCACTGCAGGTAGCAGGGAAAGGATTAAAGTGGGACTCCCAGATTGAAGCTGAGATCTACTTCCTCCTAATGTGGGGAAATCAGAGGCTGAGAAGAAGAATATGACCCTGCGCCCAGAAAACATTATAGTTAGTTAACTGGATCCTGAGCTAAGTTTCATTTGAAAATCAAAAAAAAAAAAGATGTGTCTTTTTTTAATGTCTTTAATGTCACAGAGCAAATTTATTCCATACTTAACGGCAATACAGGCATGCAGAATACATACAGAAAACAACATAACACAAATCCTCTGATCTGGAGGAATGAAGGAGTACTCAGATATGAAGAATAAAATGAATACTCAATTGAATTAAAGACTATCTGGTCTTAAACAATCCTTTCATTTCTCTGTGATTTAATTTCTCACTTCTCCTTGGGAAAAGTAATAGTTGTTATTAAAAGAAAGAAGTATTATGAGAAAAGTTTATGTTTAAATGTTGCTTCTGCACAGGAAGTATTACATAAAAAATTTTCTTTCATATAAGTTCTCTAAAATGCCTACAACACCATTTCTCCAGGAAACTTACTGGGCAGAAAAAGTAAACTGTAACTGAAACACCAAATAATGTCTGCTAAAAGAGCCATCCACCACATAAAAACAACCAACCATTTCTACAATTTATTTTATCGGAATGATTTAAACTCTAAATTATTTTGGACCATTAGTCAAGTATTAATTCCAAATTTAATTCTTCTCTAGTCTAATGTGTCAAGTACCTGGCATAAAAAAGAACAATAGCTCAGGTAAGAAATAGGAAAAGTGTATCTAATTATTAAAGATAATAGTATAATAATTTTTTAAAAGGATGCAAGTTAATTGATTCTTACATTTTATTCTCTACTCAGATTTTAGTTCTTTATTTTTTTAATGTTTTTATAACCATAGATTGTGGATTAATCTATTTAAATGGGATAGTATTTCACAGAAAATGGACATCCTCATGAATCCCAGAACTCCTTACCAAGATGAAAGGCTGTGTTAATAAAACAGTATTAAATTACTCTGCAGTAGTAATTGCTCTGCTTCTTTCTACCACAGTGAATGGTAATAAAGGAAGATTTCCCCATACAAACGTCCACACTATTTCAAAAAATGAGACCACTGGCTTGATTTAAAATTTGGCTGTAGGGCCTACCAGTTCTAATTAACATAACTAAATCTTGATTTAGAAAAGAGATAGAAAGAGGTTAAAAAAATACAGCATGTCCTAATCAAATAAGAAGATAATTCAAAGGTCTTCATTTTGCCCATGGAAATGACTGCCAGTTGAGATACATGAAAGGAAATTTAATCAAGTTGATATAATCTAATATATAGGAACTGACTTGAGCTTCATAACGTAAAAAAGTTTTCTCTGATTCAGGCATTCAACACAGTATGAATACCAGGTCAACAGAATCAATATCAGTAACTCCAGTCCTATATGGGAATTTTATTTTTATTGAAGTATAGTTGATTTACAATACTGTATAAGTTTCAGATGTATAGCAAAGTGATTCAGTTTTATATACATATAATATTTCTCAGATTCTTTTCCATTACAGGCTATTACAAGATATTGAATACAGTTCCCTGTGCTATGCATTAAGTCCTTGTTGTCTACCTGTTTTATATATAGTAGTGTATATCTGTTAATCACCTATATGGGTATTTTTAATTGTCCTAAAATTTTTCACTGGGGCTTCCCTGGTGGCACAGTAGTTGAGAGTCCGCCTGCCGATGCAGGGGAGATGGGTTCGTACCCCGGTCCGGGAAGATCCCACATGCCGCGGAGCGGCTGGGCCCGTGAGCCATGGCCACTGAGCCTGCGCGTCCGGAGCCTGTGCTCCGCAACGGGAGAGGCCACAACAGTGAGAGGCCCGTGTACCGGAAAAAAAAAAAAAAAAAATGTTTTTCACTGTAGCTTTTTACATTAATCAAATAAACAAATGAATGGTAAGTTATCAGCAAAACAATGGCTATCTTCTTAGAAGCCAGAGACTCATGAAGCATAGCTACAGAGGAGACAGATATATAGAAAGCGGAGGATACTTGGCAGTATGTATACACCTTAGATGACTCACTGGGATAATTTATTTCAATTTAGATGTCTTTTAATTTTGCGGATTCACTCTGAGCTAGGAAGAATTTATGGATAATTTCATTTTGATGATGACATGAATTAAGAGTTGGAGGGTAGAAATATTCTAATATGAATATTTAGAGTATTCGAATATTTAGAATATTAGAATATAGAATATCCTAATATGAATATTTAGAATCACTAAGTGATTCTAGGTGGTATAGTGATTTCCAAGTTGGCTAATCAAGTAATCTGAAAAAATGATCTGGAAGAAAGGAGACTGAAGACCACCTGAACCCAATAATCCATCTAATAGCGGAATAACCAGGAGCTATATAAATCCTAACAGTATGAATCATGAAAGATACATCATCACTTGGGATATATTTTACCAAGAATGTTTAATTTAACTCTAACCAAGACATTAGTTCTAACTTTAAGTTTATAGGAAATACAAGAGATAGAACAAGTTAACATCAGACAAATCCAGAATATGGGACACTCCACAAAATAGCCTGTTTTATTTTTTCAATGACTCAATGTCATTTAAGAATTAGGGAGAAGGGGGACTTCCCTGGAGGTCCAGTGGTTAAGACTCCACACACCCACTGCAGGGGGTGCAGGTTCGATCCCTGGTCAGGGAACTAAGGTAATACGTGGCATAACACATAACACATGGCATGGTCAAAAACAAAAATTAAAAAAAAAAAAAAAAGAATTATGGAGAAGAAAATTCCAAATAAGACACTTAAAAGATACAACGACTAGAGTCTGTGGGTCTTTTTGAATTCTGGTTTACCAACCATAAGAGCCATTTTGGGGACAAACGGAGAAATGTAAATGTGAACCAGTATTAAAAGATAATAAGGACTCATGTTAATTTTGTTAAATACAATAATGTTACGGTTAATACTTTAAGAAACGTCTTTATTTTTGTGGGCTGCACATGAAATATTTAGATGTAAAATGACATGTCTATAATTTATTTTAAAATATCTTTATGAAGATGGGGCTCAACTTCCAGTAATGGTGGAGAGGTGAGATGACAATGTGACCCCCACAGATAACGACTACAAAATACTGGCTAAAATTTAAATTTGGTTGATTAAAAAAATCTTAGAAAGCATCTAAACACAAGCAAAAGCAACAGGAAAGTTTGACTGTGAAAAAACTGTAGCTGGAAAAGTTAAGAATTTTGAGTCTGTGGCTATTCGATCCATGGCTCTAACCAACCTCCACAGCTATGGCTGTTGAACTGCCGCGGGAAACACAACAGCCTGTTGTAGCTAAAGGTGCCACAGACTGAGCTCAGGTGGGAAAAGTATTCAGAGACTAGAGAAAAAAATATTTTTGAAATTTAAATAGAACCAGAACTCTAAACTTGGTGCTTATCTTACTGAGGGCATTCCCCAACTACGAGTGGTTCAGCTGAAGAAAGCTGAATCCGCATCAGTCAGAAGAATGCGACAATAGAGCCTGAATCAGGTAGAAACTGGGGAGACAGGGGTCATAGACAGGAAAAAATCACAGAAGCAAGGCAGCACAGAGAGGGTGAGCTGCACCTCAAAAAGGATTTTCTTGGCTGGCTGCCACATTTTATAGCTATGGGGATAACTACAAGGGACAGGTAAAAAGGCTGCGTTTGGAAGCCTTAAAAACAAATAACAGGGCTTCCCTGGTGGCGCAGTGGTTGAGAGTCTGCCTGCCAATGCAGGGGACACGGGTTCGTGCCCTGGTCCGGGAAGATCCCACATGCCACGGAGCGGCTGGGCCCGTGAGCCATGGACGCTGAGCCTGCGCGTCCGGCGCCTGTGCTCCGCAACGGGAGAGGCCACAACAGTGAGAGGCCCGCGTACCGCAAAAAAAAAAAAACAACGAATAACAGCTGTTGACAGAAGAGACAAAGTCTACAGTTTGAATCCAGACAAGGTGATCACCTACTAGAACAAAAACCCAATAATACACAGGAGAACATGACAGAAGCCAGAGTTCATTACATTTTCTATAATATCTAGTTTCAGTGAGAAATTAGTACTCATGCAAAGAATGAAAACTGTGACCTATATTCAGGAAAAAAGGTAGTCAGAATGTGACTCCAATTTGGGCCAGATGTTGAATTTAGCAGGTAAAGACATCAAAAAAGTTACTACAAATATATTCAAAGAATTAACAGAAAATATGTTGGAATAATTATAAGAAAGTTTGCTAGCAATAATTGATAAGATATCTCAAGAGAAAAGTGGAAATTATTTTTTGAAAAGGATATCATAGAGCTGAAATGTAAATAACTAAAATTACAAAGGGCTAAATGGGCTGAAAAGCAGACAGGAAATGAGAGGATATAATCAGTGGACTTGAAGATAGATCCATAGAAACTGTCCTAGCTGAAAAAGACGCAAAAAAACATTAAATAAAAAAGTAGCAATACCTCAGAAAACTCTGGTAACATTATGAAGTGATCTAAGCACGTGTAATGGGAGTGCCAGAAGGAGAGAGAGAGAGGGAAAGAAAATTTTTTTTAGGAAATGTCTGAGAACTTTCCAAATTTGTTGGGAAACATTAATTTATAGAACTAAAAATCTCAATGAATCTCAGTCAGAATAAATGAAGAGAAAATCATCCCTAGGTACATCATAGTCAAACTGCCATTAGTCAAAGAAAAACTGCAATTCTTCAAAGCAGCCAGAAAAAATACATTACACACAGGAAAGCCACAATATAACTAATGACTAACTTCTTACCAGAAACTATAGGAGTCAGAAAAAATTGAAATAAAATGTTCAAAGTGCAGAAGAAAAAAAATGTTAATCAAGAATTCTATATCCAGCAAAGCTATTCTTCAAACTGAAAGAAAATAAAAACATTTTCAAATAAACAAAAATGAAATGGATTTATCCCTAAGAGAAAAGAGTCACTAGAAGTCTGAAGGAGAATGCTATTAAACTGCAGCTACTGATATCAACAGGATGAAGACCCCCAGAAGTAAATATGTGGTAAATACAAATATATATATACTTCGTACATATAGTTACATTTTATATTTATGTATAAATATATGACATACATACATGAGTCATATATGATAAAAATAGCACTGGGAGTTGGCAAACAAAAATACACTGTTTCAAAGTTGCTATATTTTACCTGAAGTAATTCAAATATTAATTCTGAATTGATCGGGGCTAATTTTAAGATGTATGTTGTAAACCTTAGAGCAACCACTAAAAAAAAGTAATACAGAAAGACAAAGCAAAAAGTCAATCAAAAAATTAAAATGGAAAACTAGAAAATACCTGATTACCACAGAAGAAAACAGAAAAGAAAGAATAGAGAACAAAATGTTGATACAAGTAAGACCAATAAAAAACAAATAGCAAAAACGGCAGACCTAAAGCTACCACGTCAATAATTACTTTCAATGGGAACAGACCAGATACTCCAATCAAAAGGGAGAAATTGGGACTTCCCTGGTGGTCCAGTGGTTAAGACTCCATGCTTCCACTGCAGGGGGCACAGGTTCAATCCCTGGTTGGGAATTCTGCATACCACTATGCAGCATGGCAAATAAATAAATAAATAAATAAATATTTTTTAAAAGGCAGAGATTGCCCAACCAGATATAAAAGTAAAACCCAACTATATGTTCTCTATAAAATATGCACTTGAAATATAAACACATTAAAAGTGAAAAACTGAAAAACTTTTTTTAAAAAACGGATTATTATGGGATTATATGAAATCATGTGTGTGAAACTTTTGAAAATTATAAAGCATTACAGAATTTAAAGAATCTTTCATTCAATAAAAGAAAGTGAAAAACTAGAAAAAGATATATAATGCAAAAAGAAAGCTGGAGTGGCTATATAAAATCAAACAAAATAGACACCAAAACAAAGAGTACCACTGTGGACAATGATAAAAGGTTCAATATATCAGGAAAAGATAACAATTATAAATATGTATGTGCCTTACAAAAGAACTTCAAAATATATGAAGTAATGGACCTAAGGGGAAAAAACAGACAAATCCACAACCATCATTAAGACTTTAACACGCATCTTTTCTGCAATTTATTTTTAAAAACTAGACAAGAGGGCTTCCCTGGTGGCACAGTGGTTGAGAGTCCGCCTGCCGATGCAGGGGACACGAGTTCGTGCCCCGGTCCGGGAAGATCCCACATGCGGCAGAGCGGCTGGGCCCTGAGCCATGGCCGCTGAGCCTGCGCGTCCGGAGCCTGTGCTCCACAACGGGAGAGGTCACAACAGTGAGAGGCCCGCGTACTGCAAAAAAAAAAAAAAAACTAGACAAGAATATCAGTATTTCTGATAGAAGGCCTGAATGATACTAACCACTATCTTCACCTAATTGACATTTTTAGAAAACTAAACCCAGAAACTGCAGAACACACACCTTTTTGAAGTGCACATAAAGCATTCACCAAGATGGAACACATGATGGGCCTTAAAACAGGTCTCGACAGATTTCAAAAGATTGAAAACTTACAGAGTATGTCTTCGGAACACAAAAGAATTAAATTAAAATTAGCAAAAATAAAATTTTTAGAAAAACTTCAAATATCTGAAAATTAAGCAACTCTATTCCAAAAAACCAATGGGTCAGAAACAAACACACACAAAAAAAATTAGAAAAAATTTAACTAAATGAGAATTTGCTGTGATGTGTAGAAAAATGATTATTTAGAGGGAAAACATTACATGCTTATATTAGAAAGGCACAAAGTTCTCAAATCAATAATCTAAACTTTAATCTTCAAAACCTAGCAAAAGAAGAGCAAATCATATCTAGACTAAGTAGAAGAATAAAAAGATAAGAACACAAATCAGTGAAATAGAATATAGAAAAAACAACAGAGAAACATCAATGAAGCCAAAAGTGGTTCTTTTCAAATATCAATAAAGTTGATAATCTAGCTGAACTGATCAAGAAGAGAAGAAACAAATTACCAACAGAGAGGGGAAATATCACTTCAGATCTTACAGACATTAAAAGGATAATAAGGAAATAGTATGTATAACTTTATGCCAACAAATTTATCCAAACAGATTAAATGAATACATTCCTTAAAAATAATAAATTATCAAAGCTCTCTCAAGAAAAAGTAGACAACTTTAAAAGTCTGTACCTATTAAATAAATTAATTTCTCTGTGCACAGATTCTGACTGTGAAAAGTCTTAAGTAATCTACTACTAAAACCAATAAGTGCATTTAGCAATGTCAGAAGATACAATATACAAACATTACTTGTATTTCAATACACTAGCAATAAAAAATTGGAAATTAAAGTAAAAATAGTACTATTTACATTGAATAAAAAATTATGATATAGTAAAGTATAAATTTAGCAAAATATGTGCTATACTTCTCCACTGAATACTACAAAACATTGCTGGCAAGATTAAGGAAGCCCATGTAAATGCAGAGAAATACCTTTTCAAGAATCACAAGACTCAGTATGTTAAAATGTCAAACCTATCCAAATTGATCACCACAATACCAATCAAAATCCCAGCAGACTTTTTTTTTAGAAATTGACAAGCTGATTGTAAAAATTTATATGCAAATGCAAAGGACCTAGAGTAGCCAAGTGATTTTGAAGAAGAACAACATTGAGGACTTACACTACATTATTTCAAGACATATTATAGAACCATAGTAATCACAACACTTGTAGTATTGCCATAAAGGATAGTCATAAACAATGGAACAGACTAGAAAGTCCATAAATAGTCCTACAAGTAAATTGATTTTGAAAAAGATACCAAAATAATTTACGGGAGGCTTCCCTGGTGGAGCAGTGGTTAGGAATCCACCTGTCAATGCTGGGGACACAGATTCGAGCCCTGGTCCGGGAAGATCCCACATGCTGCGGAGAAACTAAGCCCGAACGCCACAACTACTGAGCCTGCGGTCTCAAGCCCACGAGTCACAACTACTGAAGCCCACAAGCAGCAACAAAGACCCAATGCAGCCAAAAATAAATAAATGTTAAAAAAAAATTATGGGGAAATGATAGTTTTTTCCAACAAACAGTGCTAGAACAATTTGATTATCAGATGCAAATTTTAAAAGATATTAGACATTCATCTAATATCATTTACATAACTTGAAATGGAAAATTATAAAACTTCATAAAGAAAACACAGGAGAAAAATCTTGCTGATCTTGGCTTAGCCAAAATTTCTTTACTATCAGCCCACGTGCTGCAGAAAGGTGCCACGTGCCACAGCTAAGACCTGACGTAACCAAAAATAAATAAATATTTTTTTAAAACTTTCTTTACTATCAGAAAGCATCAACTACAAAAAATTTGATAATTTGGAATTTATCATAATTAAAAACTTCTGCTCTTCAAAACTGACAGTTAAGAAAATGAAAATACAAGCCACAAACTGGGAGAAAATATTTTCAAAATCCACATCCAATAAAGGACACACTGCCAGAATTATATAAACAACACTTAAAACTCAATAATAGGATTACAAACAACTAAATTTCTTAAATGAGCAAAGACTCAGAAAGACACCGCATAAAATACGGTATACAAGTGGCAAATAATCATGTAAAAAGATGTTCAATATAATTAGTCATTAGAGTAATGCAAATTAAGATACCACTACACACTCACCAAAATGGCTAAAATTTAAAAGATTAACATAATCAAGTACTGGTGAGGATGTGGAGCACCTGGAACTCTCATTCATGACTGATGGGAATGCAAAATGGTACAGCCACTTGGAAAGAGTTTCACAATTTTCTATAAAATTAAATACACACAGTATGACCAGAATTCTACTTCTAGGTGATTAGCCAAGAGACATGAAAAAAAAATCTACACAAAGATGTGTACCCAAATGCTTATAGCAACTTCATGCAGAATACGGGGAAAAAAAAAAACCTGGAAATAACCAAAATGTCCATCAGCTACAGAATGGGAAACTTCAGTATATCCATACAATGCAACACTAATCAGGAATAAAAAGAAAAAAATATTGATAAGTTCAACAACATGGATAAATCTCTAAAGCATTACGCAAAGTGAAAGAAGCCAGACATAAAATACTATCTACCTTATGATTCAATTTTTGTGAAATTCTAGAAAAGATAAAACTATAGAGGAAGAAAAGAATTCAGTGGTTTACTGGGGTTTTGGTGGAGGAAAGGAATTGGCTGGAAATGGCCATAAGAAAATTTTAGGGTGTAGAATGTTCCATATCATGAGTCTGCTGGCTGTCACGTGACTGTATATATTTGTCAAATCTCATAAAATTATTCACCTAACACTGAAATTTTTATTGTATGTAAATTACACCTTAATGAAAAACCTTAGGATTAATAAAGGTGTATAAATCTAAAACATGGAATAAATATATTAAATGTTAATAAATTGTTAAATCTGTACAATGGATATATGAGGCATTACATTCTTCTTTCTCTTTCTCTGTATTTTGCAAATTTTCTTTGCAGAAATATTTTTAAGGAAGATGTTGACATGCTGGGAACATCATGATGGTGAACATCAGGAAATTTTTTTTTTAATCTTAAAAAAGCTTTCTTTCCCATCAAATGTAGCCACTACCACATATAGTGGCTCTCTGGCATAAGTTTACAACCCTGGCTAAGACTGAACTGCAATCTCTCTTGAGGCTACTTTCACTGCCTTGAAAAATAAAGTCTCAGGAACAAAGAGAAAACCAGTAGTAAGATCAGTGGTGCTAGTTTCACAGAATGAACAATTTCTTACTGGCTTAGACTCCTTTATTCTTTTTTCCTTTCTTTCTTTTTTTTTTTGGTGCAATATTTGTTAAAAGATTTTTTTGGTGTTTTATTTATTTTGGATAGGTTTCTTTTTAGCATGGTAGTTCACAGACCATTTTCCATTTTTATTTCCTTTTTAAATGATCACTTGGTCATCCTACTTTTAGAAAATGAAGGAGCAAAAAAGAACATGTTTCACTTCTCTCACTCTCTAAAACAGTTCTAAGAAATTGAGAGAAAATACTAAGGCTGACATTTAGCAATTATTAAGAGTCTTTGTTTTAAAAACAAATTCCCTGAAACTCTATGATACATTAAATACTCACTAAAATTAATGAGAATGCTTTCATTCTTACCTGTGAAAAAAATTTTTTTTAATGCATGGTTTAGATAGGAAAATTTTTAGTCTTGCAAGTGATCTGTAAGTGTTAAGAAGTCTGGAGGGGCCATATGAGAGAAAGTGAGAATGTGGAGAGCTGTGTGGGAAAAAAAATAAAATTGTTAAGAATATGATGGGTAAGAAGAAAAAAAGATATCACAGCTTCTCTGCTTCTCCCTTTCTACCACAGCCTTTCACTAATGTTCTCAAGTGAAACACTCTTCTGAAAGTTTAAACAAAATCAATATTTTCCTTCATGTCAAATACATGAAAGCATATTTTCAAAGGCAGAAGTTTCTAGTTATCCATTTGTCATGGCGGGAATGATCAATATTTGATGTTAGGGAGAAAATCATTTATTTCTGTACATGTTTTCAAGTAAACAATTTTCGTTTTTAAAAAAAGTCATGTGTATATATGTACAATTATCATTCTTTCTGTCATCTTTCTCTGACCTAATAAAAGGAAGAAAGGGAGGAAGGAAGGAAGGGAGGGAGGGAGGGAGGGAGGGAAGGAGGAAGGAAGGAAGGAAGGAAGGAAGGAAGGGAGGAAGGAAAGAAGGGAGGGAGGAAGGAAGGGAGGAAGGAAGGGAGGGAGGGAAGGAGGGAGGGAGGGAATTTCTTCTAACTTATTTACTATGGAGAGAGTTAACTACAGCACTTCCAACAGAAGAGAGAAAATAAATACTACCACCTGAGAAATGAGGACGACTAAGAGAATAGCTAAGACTGAAAGTCTCTCAATTTAGTCTGTGAATTCCCACTCAATGGCACTGAATCCTGTTAGCAAATGATTTTACTATGATGTCTCAAGCACAGGGTAAGCATTCTTGAATTCTCTTCAGAAATCCTTCACTTGTACCCTGAGGCTGTCAATATCTAACAAACTAGAAATTCAAAGGCCACTCAGATAACTTTCTCCCTTGACAGTAACCAACCACTGCTATCTTTTACTTACCTCCTTTTACCAAACAATGTATCACCAAGAGAGATATGGGAATTCCAACATCACGGATTTCATATTTGTGTATATATACTGTCTTTTTATTAGATAAGTATTTACCACATGCTAACATTATCCAAGAAATTGCAGAAAAATCACATGCAAGGCACATATTTTAAGTGTGTGTTCCACATGTAATTTACAAGATAACATCAGAGATAGTTTCATCTCACACTATGATAGAAAAAAAATAACCAAATATTTAGTAAGAACACCATGCAGACGGCACTAGGCTAGGCACTGTCTGACTTACAGAAATGTATAGGACATGGTTCCCACCCTCAAGAAAAGCACTATTTCATTAAAGAGAAAGACTTAAAGACATAAATCTCCAGGCAGCAGTGTAAGAGGAGCCATGGGGCAAACCCGTGACTAGATGCCAAAAGGATGCACCAATAAAATGCAGTGCTCCCTCGGAGGCAGTGAGTACGGTAATTTGTGGAAAATTCTGTGCAGTGACTTAGCGTTAAGTCAGCACTGACTGAAAATCCACGCTTTTTGAGTAGTTTGTCATGCTGAGAAGGACACAGAATTCAAATTTGTCCTGCTCTGGTGGTGTGAACTCAGGCTCTGCCATCTAGAATCTCAGGTTCAGCATTCATAAACTGGAAATAATAATACTTTTTCATTCCCTTGTTGTGAGGATTCAATCAGACAACATAGAATTAATCTCAAATACACAGAATATGATTTTTAAGTTGTAAGCTATTTTATTTTCCATTGTTATTGGATTTTAAGTATTGGCTGTGAGATTCCTATCCCTTGGGAATCTGCTTATCCTAGACCCAAACCCCAGCTCCCTAGCTGTGCAAATTAGAGAAGTCCTCCCATGATTGCTCTTGGATTCTTTCTCATGCTTCTCACCCCCATCAATCTGGGCATGAAGCACAACCAATACTTCGCCCTTCTTCTAGATTTCCACGTTAAAATCCACTGGCTGCTAAGCACAGGCTGTGCCCAGGGATGGCGTGGGGAGAGAAGAGGCACAACATCCCAAACTTCCGAAGTTCCAGCGTCCAGTTAGAAGTCCCTCCAATAATCACGCAAGCTTAGTAGTAACAGTCGACTGGTCTACCAAAGGTAGCCTCAAGCCAAATCCCTTCCTCTTGGCATTTTTTTCCCCCTCAATCTATCCTGTATATGCTGCACCCCCCCCGCCCCCAGCTACCAGGGGTGGGTTTGCAAGTGGTTCCAGCTCTTATTTTTTTTTTTTTTTTTTTTTTTTTTTTTTCAGCTCTTATTTTTGTGACCATTCTCCCCTCAGTGGAAGCTCATGGAAGGTTCCCATCTCCAACCAGGTCCCTGCTCAGAGGAACACTGCTCAGACCTCACCCTGAGATGCACCTCCAGTTCCCCGAGTCTAGTTCAGGTAATCAAGTTTGCTCTGTCTTATTCCCCAAGAGCTTGGCTGCCTCTTTTTGGCCCTCTTATTATTAGTTTCACTAACAGCAAAAATTTAAGGTTTCCCATAAATGTATTGGAGCTTCTTCACTGGTAAATGTTTCTGTAAACTTTTTATACCCATAGCCCCAAGTTCTAGCAGAGCCTGATTTTTTCCAAATGACATTCTATAGTAATTTCTGGTACAGTTTGCTGCAAAAACATCTTAAATGTGCACATGTATGAAGAAATCTTTTCTCCTAGTCTGTGGTCAGGAATTGACTGAAAGAATATCCCAGAAACTTCTAGTTTACCGAATACTGAATACACTGAATAGCACACATTCTGCCATAGAAACAGAGCCTGGCAGACATGAAACCATGTAATATCAGACCCAACACACTGTAACTGCAGCTGCTTCTCCACCTCCAAGGCCTCTCATGCTATATCATTTCAGTGGCATGTTTTAACAACAACTCAAATTACCCTCTGCTACCTGAGGCACCTCAGTCTCCAAAATGTCTCCAGTTTCTGCAACGGGATCCCAATTATCTGCCATTTCCCAAAAGCTTATAGGAATATATTTTATTTTTAAGCTTATGAGACATGCATGGTATTTATGTGAATTTATATGAAGTTTGGGCTTATAAATTTGTGTACAGAGCTATAATATCTTCACTACTTTTCCACTCTTTCCAAAGCAACAATGATATAGCATCTGATTTCCATGGCTCTCAGTAATTTGTTCATATATGCTGGAAATGTTTCCGTTTTTAGTTAAAATTAATATTGTACCAGAGATGGTCTTTTCTGTATTACACATATCATATTTGAACAATGTATTCTATACATACAGACACCCCCTGCCATTCTAACATCAACCTGAATTCTATTATTGGACTCATTTGGTATGGCAGGCTGATGTACTGAGGGTCCTGAAGATCGGCCTTATGCTCCATGATTTGCTGGAGGGACTCACAGGACTCAGAAAATCTGTACACACTGTTACAGTTTACTGCAGTGAAGAGGTACAGATTAACATCAGCAGGAAGAAAAGGCTCAGAGGGCAGAGGCCAGAAGAAACAAAGCACAAGCTTCCAGCTGTCCTCTCCCTATGAAGTCATGCAAGGACAGTATATGATTCTCCCCTTAACAATGTGTGACAACCCATGCTAAGTGTTGCCAACTCGATCATCTCACCTGAGTCTTGGTGTCCAGGGATTGTATTGGGAGTCTAAGACATAGCATGCGGTACCTGTATGACTGGCCTTAGCTACTCAGTTTGCAGCCCCCCTCCTCCAAGAGGTCAAACACATGGTACGGTCCACAGCCTCAGGCATGCCAAAACAGGTGCTCACCATAAATCATATGGTTAGCGCAAACTATCTCCTGTGGCCCAAGATCTCAGGTATACAAAGAAACTTAGCAGGTAGGATACGCCAAGGACTCAGAGGTCATCTTCCAGAGGCCAAGCCTAGGGTCAGTTCTGAAGACGCTGGGAATGTATAGGGTTTGAGCAACCCAGACCTGCTGAGTTCATCCTTTCCTGTACAGCTGAATAATAATTCCCAAAGATATCTTGGCCCTCATTCCTAGAATCTGTAAATGTTATCTGATATGGCACAAAGGACTTTGCAGATAAGATTAAGCTGAGAATCTTGAGATGGAAAGAATATCCTAGATTACCTGTGGATCTTAAATGTAACCACAAGCATCTCTATAAGATAGAGGCAGAGGCAAATTTTACTACAGTGAGACAGAGGGCAATATGCCTGAAGCAAGATGCTGAGGTGCTGGCTTTGGAGATGGAGAAAGGGGCCACAAGCCAAGAAATGCAAAGAGTGCAACGAGAAGAGGCAAGGAAAGGAAGTCTCCCCTGGAGCTGGCAGAGGGAGCATGGCCCTGCCAACAACTTGGTTTCAGTCCAACAAAACCGATTTCAGACTTCTGTCCAGAATTGTAAGCCACTGGGTTTGCAGCAATTTGTTACAGCATCCGTAAGAAACTGATACAGTTGGGGACAAAACTTTGTAATGAGATGGCTTTGGCATTTCATATACTAAATCTTCTTAGAAGTCACTCTTTCATTTCATTTAGCTCTAAAAGAGTGAAATATTATAGCAGGATGTCAGTATATACATGAACATGCATGCACACATTTAAAATGCAAATGATCATAAGCACAAAACATTTCAAGAATTTGAAAGCCTAGAGAAATAGCAGGCTAGCTACCCTAAACCAGATGGCTAACTAATGGATTCAGCAGTTGTCCTGTAAGGATATTAAATTCAAATATCAAAAGCTGTAATATCCTGA
Organism: Tursiops truncatus; assembly: GCF_011762595.2. Classification (NCBI taxonomy): domain Eukaryota; kingdom Metazoa; phylum Chordata; class Mammalia; order Artiodactyla; family Delphinidae; genus Tursiops; species Tursiops truncatus. The sequence continues at coordinate 9,439,276 of NC_047050.1, read as the reverse complement.
GTACTGTGACTTAAATATAAAAAAATAATTGCTAACATGGAAATTTAAAAAAAGCAAAACTGGCATCACACGAAGGGTAAGATAATCAAATGACGTGGGAAGTATCAGTGAACTTTACTGGGTTCTGGGTCTGAATTCCATATTCTATAATAAACCTTCAAGCTACTCACACTTCCTTATTTCCTGTTTTTATAGATGATAATATGGTCATCTTCTGCCTCTGGTGATTTCCCCAGCTTCAATTAACATACACATTTACTCCTCTGTGAATGTATACTTTTCAGTTCTGATTCACATATACATATTTTAACCATTAGGTCAGAACAGGGTTTTTTTCCCTCCAAGTATATTGGTAAATCTTTAGAGTCTTTTTCTCACCAATCAGATTTACCTATATATAATTATATTTATTTTTATAGTTCATTAATTTCTCTTTTAGTCATGATGTGAGCCAGTGGAACAGTCAAATAACCAGCACGATTTTCCTGAGCTCTATTTTTGTGGTAGATAAAAATAATTTTTTAAATTAAATTAAAATAATAAGAGTTAGGAAAGAAGTCTATCCAATCTCTACCATTTTGTGTGTTCATTGTGCTATACTCTGTAAATTGATTATCATAATATACTATGTACATTACACAAATAGTGACTTCTAAACCATCAAAATGTGTAGAATAACTTTAGAATCTACCACACTGCACCATCTTGTTTGAAAACTGATAAGCCATATATGGGCTATATGTCTACAATGAATAAGGCAGAATATTCATTTGTGAAGAACAGTCCAATTTATGACCATTCACAGTAGTTGTTCAATAAACGTTAGTTACATTTACATGTTAATATACTTTAGTAAACAGCCACTCTGTCATGAACTTTATAACCATTTGTGTCAGAATAGAGCTCAGTCTTCATTATGTGCACTTCATTGAAACTTTATGTAATAAATTAGGAAACAACAGTGTCAAGAGATTAGGTAGTTTGGCCAATTCTCTCAGCAAGTTATTAGCAGAGTCTAAACATGGTTACAGAGTTTAATAAAAATTCTTACACATACTCCCAATTTATCATGAAATATGTGAGAATATAGTTCCCATTGATAACTCTTGAGATACAAAATATTCAGGTTTTCTTTCTCCCTAAATAAAAGATTGGAGAATTTTTAACAATCTAGACAAATTCATGTTTATAAAAGTCATGCACCAATTGCTACATCAGATATATGAGTCTAAATTAAATCAAAGTATTAATATCTGATCCAATTAACTGGAGGTCTAAGAAGATATTCAATCTAAGTAATTTTGTTTCTGTAAAGTTTTTCAATTAATTACCATAACTGTTAGCCAAAATATCAGATTTCCTCCGAATAACTGTAGCTTTGGGGACCTGGCCAGAGGTTGTGGCATCCTGCAATGCTTTCCACACTGATGACTGGCTCTAGGTATCAAGGGAAAATGCAACTCTTCTCAGAGCTCAGCTGGCAGCTCCTACTCAGACACATAGAGCCATTTCTACTGTTATTTCCATGGAAACCACTAAAAACGTAGCTTAGTGAACCAAGAACCAGGTATGAAGCCTCTCAGCTAACTGTACTGCGAGTTCAATCTCTGATGGACAAAATGAGGGTCATGTGGTTACTTAAAACCTAATATCCTCCATAGTGACCAAGACCCAGGCGAAGATTTTATAAAATTAAACTGGTGTGAAGGTGGCCCAAAGCCTCCCTTTCCCTACTGAAGGACAGCTGCTTATAACTGTCAGAGCAAGGGCTTTACAACAGCTAAAGAAGTAATAGCTATAGTCTTGTGTGACTATATCCAGCCTTTATATGCTACTTTGTTCGAAAAAGACAAGTAATCATATAGATTCTTACTTCAGTTCTATGAGTACTATTATCTGCACAATTATTTAACATTTTTAAAACGAATTTACATTAAAATTTCTCACTTTAAATCAACAAAAATAGAGTTACCAGTTTGTCATAATCAAGTCTTTAAATCAGTTCTTAGTCCCTGAGTACATATGACCTGACACAGATACGAAGTGGACCAGGAAAATTCACACCTACATTATGGTCACTTGAGGTGACTGCTTCATCCTCAAAGTATTTACTGAGCACCTACAATGTGCCGTGCACTATGTAGAGTGCTAAGGATAGAGTGGAAGTAAGAAAGGCCTAATTCCTGTCTTCAGGGAGTTTCCAGCCTAGGGTATTCCATACTATAGGTGACCCAAATCTGCTGATTGTGGGACAAAGTTCACTCAAGTAACCATGTGTGTAGAAAAAGTTGCCTCTGCTAGCTGGGGCTGAAAATTATCTAAGGTAGTTATCCTTCTAGTTAACCCATAAAACATGCATTGCTTAGGATAAGTAACGCTGCTGTTAAAGAAAGAAAGAAACCCTGAAATCTCAGCTTCTCATTTACCTCGTCATGGGGAGGGGTGAGGGTGCTCTGTTCCATGCTGTTCCTCGGCAGCTAGGCTACTACCACCTTGTGGTTCCACCCTCCTCTAGGTCCTTGGAGTTTTTATTCTGGAAGTAAAGAGAGTGGGACGATTTGATAGACCAGGCCTGGAACTTGGGCACATGACTTCTGTCCACATTCCAGTGGCCGGAACTCAATCTCAAAGTCACACTTAACCCCACCAAACTCTAGGAAATACAGTCCAGCTGGTGCCCAAGAAGAGGAGAGCACCTCTCCCTCTCTCCACCCACGAAGTTCTCTCCATTCCACCAGTGCACTGGAAAGAGAGCAAAAAAAGTGTACAAGAATTTTTCTCAGCTTGGCTGGCACTGAAACACATGACCCACTCAAATTCCATTGTCAGAACTCAGTCTTGTGGCCACATTTAACCAAACGAGATCCTGAAAGTTTGAATATCGTTCAAACTTTCAGGATCTAGTGTCCATGGGTAGAACACAGGCACTGGGATTACTCGTCCAATCTTACACAAGCTCCCTTTCAGTCATTACTAAGACAAAGAAGAAAAGTGCACCCTTACTTGTTCACATGCATTTCTTTGGCTGCCCCTATGGGATTCTTCTTTTCAGAGAGTCCTTGAAGTCTTTTATTTTTCTGTTTTAAGTAAGAAATTAGAGGACTCAAAAGGTAAAATCTTGAATAAACTGTAGTCTGATAGCTAACCCAAAGCACACTTGTAACTAAATTTTAGATCTTCTCATTCATAGTCCATTTAGTTGACTTTTATTAAATACATACTGTGTATGTAGCACTGTGCTAAATATTTAGGGAATAAGAAAGAAAGAAAGGCCTAATACTTCCCTTCAATGAGCTTTTATTTATTTTTAAGAAATAATATATTTACATAAAAGAAACACATATATACATAATTATTATTTGGAGAAATGCATGCAATTGCACATAATGTGATGCTGGAATCAGAATAGGGACTCCAGGACAGTTTGTAGACAAGAAGGAATTGTGCAGAGAATAACTCCCAGGAAGAATTTCACTGAATTGCAACTTGAAAACTGTAGGATGTGGATGAATAGAGAAAGAGAGAGGACTTGGAGAGATGATACTGAGGTGGCAAGAAAGCATGAGCAAAACTCCGTTCTGAACAGCAAGGAGACAGGTGTGACTGAGGAGAGCCGGTACTGGGAACAGGAGAAGTGGGGAGATAAAGCATGAGGCCTCATTGCTGGTGATTCTGAAGACATCATCTCTAAATGATGTTAGAGAACCACAGTAGGGACTTGACCTGGCCAGCACATGCCTGTCCAAGTGCTGAAGAAATACTGCCCTGGTGACAATATGCAGAGCACCCTGCAGAAGGCAGAGATGACTGACAGTGGTCAATTCAGTGGACCCTGACAGAGACTAAGGAACAAGAAGATGAGAGACTGAACAATAGCCGTGCTGGAGAAACCTTACAGAGAGAGAGTGAAACAGCCCTTGACAAAAGAATCTTACATTCATGAAACAACATACAAAAAAAACTTTAAGATGTTACAGAATAAATGCCCAAACCAATAATGTAGCCTAACATCCCCTACATGGTGGCCCACTTCTAGTAAATCCATGTATTCGTGTCCTGTTTACATTTTTGTTGTGAGAAGAAATTATATTACTACCTACATAAGACCCTGTGCTCTTCCCTCAAGACAGTAATTTTTTGGCAAAGAGATTAAGTAAAGCCACAACCCTACAAAGAAATGCAAGACTACACACATTATCTCTTACAGGCAGGCAGTGATGTTTGTAATACACTAAGGAGATATCTTCTCAAAAGAAACAGATGTTCTTAGTTGACAATGGAAATGTAAACAGAACCTTATGGAATTTTCTCATTTGACTTATTTATTTATACACCACCTTTGCTAAAAAACAAATTAGACAAGCTTAGAGAGGTAAAACAAGATAAAGTAAAAATAGGTGATGAAATCAGGTCAGAAGAATAATACAAGTAGAAAAAATAAGATAGAGCCAAGAGTAATGCTGACACTTTTTTTTTAATGTGATAAAGCTCTATCCACTGGCTGGAAGCAAATCCAAAATTTAGTTCTGAACTTTATGCCCAAAACAGAATTGTTTTCATGATAACATAGTGTTCATAAAACAAAGCATTTACTCAGAAGAGACAAAGCCATGTCTAGATGTAAGAACCCCCAAAAATTTCTCTTGTGGATTCTTAAAAAAGAGGTAACAATTATTAATATTTTGTATTGGTCGGAACTCTTTCCATTGCAAATGATAGAAAGTCTGACTCAAACCGGCTGAAGCAGAAAAGATAATTGACTGACTGGTGTACTGAAAATCCGAAGGGTTAATCTATGGTTTCAGGCATCACCAGATTCAGGTGCTCAAGTACTGCTGTGAGGGCTCTCTTCCTATACCTCAGTTCTGCGTTCCTGTGTGTGGCTTTATTTTCAAGAGGACTCTCCCCACTTAAAGGCAACAATGGGCACCAGCAATTCCAGATACACATTCTATCAGATTAGTACCTCTAAAAGGAATAGAGAGCCCTTTCCCAGTTGATACAACAGAAGTCCTGGGACCAGTTCTGGTGGTCCCAGCTTTGGTCACATGCCTCCATCTGAACCAATCACAGTGGCCAAGGTAAGGTCCTCGTGTCTCGTGGGGTTGGGGTGGATCACTGCCATCCAATCCACATGGACTCAGATCGGAGATGAGTGGATCCTTTAAGGATACCGGCCAGGCTAAGTCATGTCTCCTATACATCCCAACAACATACTTCTAGAAAAATAGTTAAGTATTTATTTAATAAGGTTGTTTCTTATACATTTTCCTTAATGGGGTTAATGTTCTCACACCAAAACTCTACAATTCTATTAAGGTCACTAGAGTGTCAGCTAAGCACATACCTCTCTTTTGGTATGGCTTAGTTGGGTTTTCTGTGTTAGGTTTCTGGAATAAACTAGAATTCACTCAGATGGTTTAAATAAATAGACTTTAGGAAAACAGTTACTTAGGAAAATGTGGGCAGGAGTAAGGACGCATATAAGAGGTATCGAGGCACCCAGAACACAGCAGCTTTAGGAAGTTGTTAAAGGGGACATGATTTTGGCAGTGGGTCTGTGGATTTGGAGCTGTCCAGTGAGAGCTATGGTTGTGGAGGAAAGTACTTGCTCCCAGGAAGCAGCCGAAAAGCCAGGGGGAAGTGGGAAAGAAATATCTGAGATCAATATTGATCCCCACATTGAAATCCAGGACCATTTCACCTCAAGAGACTTGATTGGAGCAGAGCTTCAGAACACCACCGTCCCAGTGATACATCCATCCACCACGCAGCATCGTCACTTTCTATTCCCACAACCCTCAGGTACAATAATGGTTAGCCAACTAAGTAAGACCCTCTGGGAACACCTGAAGGAGAATTCCTAATGGTGACCTTGCTGAATCTTCTAGAGTTGAGCATGGCTTTGTTTAGCTCTTATTTAAAAAAAAAAAAAAAAAAAAGCAGCACTCAGCAACTCGCTTACCATCCTCTTAATTTACCCGTTAAATTACCCGTTGTATCATATGTAACACTCTGAGCATCACAATTCAAATTAATCCTGTCAATGACTTGAAGCTCAACACGGACCAACAATCCTCCTATGACTCATGCCACCGGGCAAAACACCTGACACAACTCCTCAAGGCAGGCTTTGCATGGTGAAACCTTGAATGGAGACCAGATGGATTCTGGACACAGACTCTGCTCCCACACTGCTCCCAAATGCCAGCAGTGGACAGCATTCTCCAATGGGTACTGAATACCTCTTGATGTGAACTCCACCTCTGTCAGATGACCCACCTTTCTCTTTCCTTTCTAAGGCCTCCTCCACCCCTTTACCTTCCCCCATCTAGGGAAATCCTTTCAAGTCCCAGAGGATGAAAGCTTGCTTTTATTTGTTATATATTATGGTCTAGCTCAGAGTTGTCTAATTCCAGTCATGGTAGAAATGATCTGTAATTCTGAGCTATATATACAGTAGCTTCCCTAGCCAAGTCTGGCTACTGAGCACCTGAAATGTGCAAACGAGTAACTGACTTTTCATATGTTTAATTTTAATTCATTTAAATTTAAATAGCTACATGGCCATGAACTAGGGGCTACCAAAAGGACAGGTTTAGCTCTTGATACTCAAAAACTAAGAACTGACTTCCTTTTATTTTTGCTCCTGATTCCTTCTGATTCCCCCCTCTTTTTTTTTTTGAGGTTGGAAAACGAAGTTTTGTTTGTTTGTTTGTTGTTGTTGTTTTTTGCGGTAGGCGGGCCTCTCACTGCTGTGGCCTCTCCTGTTGCGGAGCACAGGCTCTGGATGCGCAGGCTCAGCGGCCATGGCTCACGGGCCCAGCCGCTCCACGGCATGTGGGATCTTCCCGGACCGGGGCACGAACCCGTGTTCCCTGCATCGGCAGGTGGACCCTCAACCACTGCGCCACCAGGGAAGCCCTTTTTTAAAAAATTTATTTAATTTTTATTTATTTTTGGCTGCGTTGGGCCTTCGTTGCCGCACGCAGGCTTTCTCTAGTTGCAGTGAGCAGGGGCTACTCTTCGTTGCAGTGCGTGGGCTTCTCCTCGGGCTCCAGATGCAGGCGCTTCAGCAGTTGTGGCTCGCGGGCTCCAAAGCGCAGGCTCAGTAGTTGTGGCGCATAGGCTTAGTTGCTCCACGGCATGTGGGATCTTCCCAAACCAGGGCTCGAACCTGTGTCCCCTGCATTGGCAGGCGGATTCTTAACCACTGAGCCACCAGGGAAGCCCAGAAAACGAAGCATTTTAATAGTCATTTCAGATAATATGGACATTCTTTTTTGATATTACATAGCTTAACAAATGGTAGTTTCTTAAAGATCAGTTGCAACGAGAAATCTGAAACCATACCTTTTGTACTGTTAACCTTAAAATTTATTGGTTTATCTTGCAGTTTGAATTGATCTTTTACCCATGTGTGATTTTGTAACATCGTGTATTGGTCAACTGGAAAATACTGATTCACTAAGTTATATGACCGTTCCAACTGTACAGCGGAAAACCCCACCATATACTCCTGCATGATTAAGAGTAAAAAAGACAAATAATGTCTTTAAAACATTGTAAAAACAGCTTTGGCCTTCTGTACTCTCTAAATGGGTGGGTGGGGCTCTCCACACCTACTATGAGAACCACTATCCTAGGACGGCTACAGCCAACAGCTTCTGAAAACATAAAGGACGTTTAAGGTATCATTTTATGGCAAAATAACTCAATTGGATAAGTCTACAGTTAAACATAAAATGTTTTTCAAGATTGTGAACACACTTCACAAATAAAGAAAAGCCTAAAGAAAATAAAAGTCACTTACACTTCTGCCTTCTAGAAATAACATGTTACTCTTTTGGCCCACTGGCACCTCTCCTTAAGGGCAGGGACTGTGTTTTATTGATCTACAAATTTAAGATCTAGCACAGTGCCTGGCCCTGACAAGCACTCAAAAAGTACCTTCTTTTTTTTTTTTTTAAATACCATACATAATTTTGTACTTAATTCTTTTTACGTATACTGTACATAATTCTCTATCTTTTTCAGCAGCCTTGCAGTGGGTCCATTTCCAAATATGTATTCTTTAACGACTGCATAACATTAAAAGTTATAAGCTCAAACTCACTTAAAAAACTGTGACTTTGCTTTAGAAAGGAGTAAAAACTTTGCAAAGAAACATAGAAATTAAAGATGATACAAATATATATAGAGATATACCATGTTCTTGGATTGGAAGTAGTAACATTGTGAAAATGACTATACTACCCAAAGCAATCTACAGATTCAATGCAATCCCTATCAAACTACCAATGGCATTTTTCACAGAACTAGAACAAAAAATTTCACAATTTGTATGGAAACACAAAAGACCCCGAATAGCCAAAGCAATCTTGAGAACGAAAAACGGAGCTGGAGGAATCAGGCTCCTGGCCTTCAGACTACACTACAAGCTACAGTAATCGAGACAGCATGGTACTGGCACAAAAACAGAAATATAGATCAATGGAACAGGATAGAAAGCCCAGAGATAAACCCACCCACATATGGTCACCTTATCTTTGATAAAGGAGGCAAGAATATACAGTGGAGAAAAGACAGCCTCTTCAATAAGTGGTGCTGGGAAAACTGGACAGCTACATGTAAAAGAATGAAATTAGAACACTCCCTAACACCATACACAAAAATAAACTCAAAATAGATTAAAGACCTAAATGTAAGGCCAGACACTATCAAACTCTTAGAGGAAAACATAGGCAGAACACTCTATGACATAAATCACAGCAAGATCCTTTGTGACCCATCTCCTAGAGAAATGGAAATAAAAACAAAAATAAACAAATGGGACCTAATGAAACTTCAAAGCTTTTGCACAGCAAAGGAAACCATAAACAAGATGAAAAGACAACCCTCAGAGTGGGAGAAAATATTTGCAAATGAAGCAACTGACAAAGGATTAATCTCCAAAATTTACAGGTAGCTCATGCAGCTCAATATCAAAAAAACAAATAACCCAATCCAAAAATGGGCAGAAGACCTAAATAGACATTTCTCCAAAGAAGATATACAGTCTGCCAACAAACACATGAAAGAATGCTCAACATCATTCATCATTAGAGAAATGCAAATCAAAACTACAATGAGATATCATCTCACATTGGTCAGAATGGCCATCATCAAAAAATCTACAAACAATAAATGCTGGGGAGGGCATGGAGAAAAGGGAACCCTCCTGCACTGTTGGTGGGAATGTAAATTGATACAGCCACTATGGAGAACAGTCTGGAGGTTCCTTAAAAAACTAAAAATAGAACTACCATACAACCCAGCAATCCCACTATTGAGCATATACCCTGAGAAAACCACAGTTCAAAAAGGGTCATGTACCACAATGTTCATTGCAGCTGTATTTACAATAGCCAGGACATGGAAGCAACCTAAGTGTCCATCGACAGATGCATGGATAAAGAAGATGTGGCACATATATACACTGGAATATTACTCAACCGTAAAAATAAATGAAATTGAGTTATTTGTAGTGAGGTGGATGGACCTACAGTCTGTCATACACAGTGAAGTCAGAAAGAGAAAAACAAATACGTATGCTAACACGTACATATGGAATCTTAAAAAAAAAAAGGTCATGAAGAACCTAGGGGCAAGATGGGAATAAAGACACAGACCTACTAGAGAATGGACTTGAGGATACGGGGAGGGAGAAGGGTAAGCTGGGACAAAGTGAGAGAGTGGCATGGACATATATACACTACCAAATGTAAAATAGATGGCTAGTGGGAAGCAGCCGCATAGCACAGAAAGATCAGCCCGTTGCTTTGTGTCCACCTAGAGGGGTGGGATAGGGAGGGTGGGAGGGAGGGAGACGCAAGAGGGAAGAGATATGGGAACATATGTATATGTATAACTGATTCACTTTGTTATAAAGCAGAAACTAACACACCATTGTAAAGCAATTATACTCCAATAAAGATGTTTACAAAAAAAAAAGGGACTTCCCTGGTGGCACAGTGGTTAAGAATCCGCCTGCCAATGCAAGGGACACGGGTCCAAGCCCTGGTCCAGGAAGAGCCCACATGCCACGGGGCAACTAAGCCCGGGCACCACAACTACTGAGCCTGCGCTCTAGAGCCCACGTGCTGCAACTACTGAAGCCCAGGCGCCTAGAGCCTGTGCTCTGCAACAAGAGAAGCCACTGCAATGAGAAGCCCACGTACCGCAACGAAGAGTAGCCCCCGCTTGCCGCAACAAGCCCAACGCGGCCAAAAATAAATAAATGTAAAAAAAAAAAAAAAAAGAATTACTGAGGGTAAACGTGGATATCCTGGCTGTCATCACAAATTCTAAAACTCTGATGATTGCAGTCTTCATATAAATTCTTTTCAGAAAATAAGTTTTTGCAAAAAGAGTGTATAACACATACATATAATTCTTTAATTTGTAATGTGGGTTAAAAATAAAAAGGATAGGAGGTTTAAAAAAAAAAAGTAAATGGCTTGGGTCCAGAAGGGCTCTAGAGCAGAAGTTTGGGGAGTGGGGTCGCTCCACCACAGACTCACCGGGCCTGGGACGCCTGGACACGGGCCACCGCGTTGGGGAGGGTCCCGGGACCACGACACGTGGCGCTTTCTGTGGGGATTTCGTGGGAGACGAACATGGGAAATATACGGTCGAGCTCCGGCGCCCCTTCCATCCCCGGACCTGCCTCGCACTTGGCTGGATACCGGAAGTGGAGACAGTTCTCACGTCTACAGCCCGGCAAAGCTCGCGAGACGCCCGGAAAGACTGAGCATGCGTGCACCGTGCGTGCGCCGTGCCCGCCTCCCGTCGTCGCGTCAGGGAGAAGGCGGAGGTTGTGGGAGTGTTCTCGCGCCGGCTTTCCGGGGTAGTCTGCGGCTTTGGGCTTTGAATGCCAGCTAATAAAAGTGACTCGAATCCGGGGCAAAGGGTGTTATGTGCCATGTAAGGTTGACTTGATTAGCCTCAGTGCTGGGACAACATTCTGGCCCCTCTCACGTGTCACTTCCTAGTTCTCCCGGGAGCATCTCACATGGTAGAAATGAAGAACTTAGCAGAGTTGAAGAAGGCAGAGAGAAGTCAACATCATACCCATGACTGCACATCGCTTTTCCTGTGCCTGTTCCAGGTAAGGAGGTGCCTGAACCCCATATGATTTTGTGGGGTCTGTCCGGGTGGCATAGGCCCCGGACTGTCTTGGAAGTTGATGGTTGTGTGCCCTCAACGGTGCAGCAACAACAGTCTTGGACCTGAAGAGGCCTGTGGGGCAGGAACAAAGGATGACTCAGCAGTGACCTTCATAGACCATCTGCCAGGAGCAGGTAGGTCAGCAGTTGCCACATTGGAAAAAATGTGGACAGATGACAGCTGCCAGATGTCTCCCCTCTGTCCAGTTCCGTGGCATCATTTAAATCCCCCAGAGATATGATGGAACCAGAGGGAAAAGGAGAAGTCCAAATGGGTTGAAATTAGGTTTTAACAAACCCCAACAGATTAGCACACAAAATTAAAATTTAGTTTTATCTATAGAAAAATGAGTTGACATTTATTCCTCACCTAAGTTTGTGAACTGTTATATTATGATAATATTATTATTGTTGTGTATATATATCATATATGTTATATAGATTATGTATAATATATATTCCCCCAAAAGTACCCAGTGAGAGTGGACTTGAAAATCTACACGGTATTTACAGTAACCCAACTCCTCTTTAAAACACCATCTAGTCCCAGATGTGGCCATGAGTTTCTAGCTCCAATGAAGAAAGATAAATTAAACTCACCCTGGAAGACTAAACTGCACAAGCACTTAGAATTTTTCCTGACTTGATGGAAGGGAGAACAATACTTCGTTTTAAATCAAGTTTGAATGTGTCTTGGATTTATTTAACTAGAAATCCGTCTCTGCTTACTACTGATATTTAACTATGTTCATGTTGCTGCCTTAGTTTAAGCATCCAGCAGGTTGCCTCTAACATCCATCCTTTTCTCCTTGTCTACCTGCTTTTTACTATGCTGGCAAAGCAGATCAGACTCAAGAAATTAGTGAAGTTTGTCTTCAAGTCCTCCCAATAGCACATCTCCCAGCACCCTGGTACCCACTCCCCACACCCCGGTGTAACTTGAGGAATCTAATATGGGCTAAGGTGTTAGAACACTCTGCCAAGGTGACATGCACGCAGGGTCCCCTGTGCCTAGTGCCTTAATCATGAGGGTGGAAATGTCAAGTGCACCAAAAGAATGCAGGGAGTCGCCGAAGCTCAGTGGAGACAACAGACCTAAACAGGAGGTCCAAATACATCACTTCTAATATGACACAACCATCAACTAGCTGGGAAACTTTAAGCAAGCCACTGAATCTTTCCAGGCCTCAGTTTCCTCATTTGTGAAGAGCTAGATAAACTCTAAGATTTTTTCCAGTGAAAACACTGGATGATTCTGATTTCATCTGTCTACACATGTGTATGTATGTGAGTAAATTACAGTCACTTACTTCAAAAATATCCTGTGCCATTTCTAAGATTTGTCTTATGAAATATCTTATAAAGCCACAATAGTAAAGAGTTTGCTGCTAGTGCAGAAATAGGTAAGCAGAACAGAACAGAAAGCACAGAAATAGACTCAAAGATATAAGCTAAAAGCTAAACATTGTTTAACCACTGCACATGTGCCAGATACTGCACGTTGCTTATTATCATTATTCAACTTATCACTTAGTCCCTGCAACATGATAATTGATGTAAGAGGGTGACTTATTGAGAAAGTCGTGGGTGTCTTGTTATTTGTTTCCTTACCTTGTTATACACTCCTTGGAACAAAATCTAAAGGGTTTTTTTCACCCTTTTTCCATCAGAAGAGTTAGCAGGACCTGTGTTGCCAAATCCTACCCAGAAGTTATAAACCAGTGACCCACGGTGCAAATCTGGCTTTCAAATGTAAAACCCACAGTGTGATTTTTTTTAAATATGTTAGTTGCCAATATTTTAAAATAGGGATGTTTCACTTTTTTAAAAAAATCCAAATTGTCATCCTCTCTTGAAAAATCAGAAGATTATGCAACACTGAACATTTATTTCCAAACAAGATCAGCAACACAGGAGTAGCAGCTGCCCCTTTAGGCTGAGCACGTGCTTGCAGTTCACCACAGAAACTCCCCACTCTCTGCTCACCTCCATGTTCCCACCTAACTGGCCCCTGAGGGCATTTCATTTTGCACTTTCTGATCTCCTTACCTCCAGCAGTAAGTTACCAGCTTCTGTGGTTTAGGCTTTGAAGGGAAGCAACATGGATCGCCTCAGACTGGAGGGTATAGAAACATTTGTGCACTGGGGGTCAGACAGGAAGGCGTGGCAACCCACCCTGGGCGGTCGTTAGGTGCAGAACACTGGAGCCTGGAGACTGCAGCTTCCACGGGGCCATGAGACCCAGACAGCTTTGGGGGAGCGCATCCAAAATACCGGAACCTCCTGAGGGGATCAGGGAAGGACTCAGTACTAAGCCTCAGGAACTGACAAGCCTTGGCAGTGTCTGGGGTTGGTGCCCTCCTCAGAAGCTGCTCGTACTAGAGGAACCAGACGGGCCCAGGCAAGTGGGATGGCAAGCCATACCCATCCACGTGAAGACAGAGTGATCGATGATCAATACCTAAAGGCAGTGCCCTGGGCTGTGGAGAAAATGGCATGTTCTCCAAGAGACTCCTTTCCAAGGCCTTTTGGAGCATTGAGGGCTTCTTTACCCTCCTGCAGAACTGGAGAGTGCCCACGAGAGCAACTCATCCTGAACCTCCCCTGGCGTTTAGTGAGTGGGCAGGGGTGGGGCTGGGGGAAGGGCTGGCGTCCCTATTTTCAACAAGCTTCCCTGGAGATTGTGCCACTCGGACTGGTTTGGGATCCCTTGGACTAGCCGTTTGTTCACTAAAGTCCCCTACAGCTCAAAAATTCCATGATCCAGAGAGCTCTTTTGCATAAAAAGGTGTCCATGGATGGGGAAAGGATAAAGGATGAGAAGACTAGTGCAGAGCACATGGACTGATGGGAAATTGATAACCATGAGGTTCCCTACCAGGGTACAGGTCCAACCTAGGAGTTCTGTTGTAATTTGCCGATATATCAGTGCTATCATCAAAATAATTCACAAAATGGTCTGTACCTCATAAGCAGTGCAATGCCACTAGCAGCAGAGGACATTTGCCATTAGACCGCCAGGTACAAGCAGGTGTTTCCCCATCCTGGTGGCACCTGATTTCTTTTTAAGGCCTTACCTTTCCCCCAGTGGCTGTAGCCTCAGGACACAGACTAGGCTGCTTCAACGAGAACTTGTTTAAGGTTGAAGGAGGCTTATTTCTGTCTTATAACATTTAAATTATTTCTTGTATAACATGGAAGTTATATGACATAGAAGTTATTTCTTATATAACACATAAGTTATTTTTCACTTATAACATTCGAGATGGTGGGTCCAGGCCTGAGTGGTGGCTCAATGGTTTTGAGCACACAAGCTCCTTCCATGTTTTGGCTTTGCCATCCCAAGGGTATGGCCCTTGTCCACAAGGTCAAAGATGACTTTCCACAATCTTTACATTCAGCTATAAAAAGAAGGAATGAGAAAAAGGGAACATGAGTACCTTCCTTTCCTTTTAAGGGTACAGCCCAGAAGTTGCACAAACCATTTCTGCTCATATGATCTCATTGACTAGAATTAGGATACATACTTTTGTATGAGAGAGGCTGGGAAAAATGCAGTCTTTAGCCCGGCTAAAACTTTTATTACTAAAAAAGAAGAGGAAAGCAGACAATGGGGAAACAGTTACAGTCTCTGCCACAAAAGGAAAATCCCCGGTTCCTACCCTCCATTAAGAAATTCAAAGGGCCCCATTCTTCATTTACCAGCATCAAAGCAGCCAGGAGTTGGGCACGTAACTAAGAATGGCCAATTGAATGATCTCTCTCAGGGTTTTGAATCTTGAGTTAGTGAGGCAAGGATAGAAAGTTAATTGGGGGCCATATATTGTAGTGGCTGTGTGCTGACCCAAGTTACTGCTAGGAGAATGTTGCCATACTTTTTCCTAACTCCTGGGACTCTGTGTGCCCCTCCCTGTCCCCAAACCTGGCCTCGAAGCCTTCTGTTGATTCGACAGCATCCTTCTCCATACCTACCATACCCTAATACCTTTCCAGTAAATTTCCTTTTGCTTTAGTTGGCTAGATTCCATTTCCATTGCTTTCAGTGTAGAACCTTGAAGGCAGAGGGTTAGCCTCAGCATAGGGAAATGAAAAATCTCAAGCTCAAGAGGTTGGATAACCCCTGACGTGTGCTCTCAGAACCCCACACAGTGGAGCCTACAGGTCATGTCATTATGCACCCTGTTTTCAGAGACCTGGGGCCTGGTCTAGAATCCATCATTCCCATTGTACTCCCCATCTGTATCAGTTACCTAGTGCTACATAACAAATAACCCCAGAGTTGCACAGTCTAAATCAACAAACATTTATTATCTTGTAGTTTCTGTGAGTCAGAAATCTGAGTGTCACGTGGCTGAGTGCCTCTGGCTCAAGGTTGCTCATGAGGGGACAATCAAGCTACCAGCCAGGGCTGTGGTCTCATCTGGAAGCCCAGCTGGTGGAGAGAAATGTGCTTCCAGGTTCATTCGTGTCGATGTCTGCAAGCCTCAGTCCCTCCTCCTGTGGGACCTTCCACAGGGCTGCCCACAGCATGGCAGCTGGTCACCCGCAGCTGAGGGATCGAAGAGAGAGCAAGAAAGAGCACGCAGAATGAAAGTCACAGTCCTTTACCGTCCAGTCTCAGAAGTGGCATCCCACTATTCCTGCCGCACCCTGTTCGTTAGAAGTGCATCACTAAATCTAGCCCACACTCAGGAGGAGAGGATTACACGGGGCATGAACACCGGAAGGCGGAGATCACTGGGGCCACCTGTCTGCCTGCCGCACCAAACCATCATTCGCTCCATATAAATAAATCATAACCGGGGGCTGAAAGTATGATTCTTTTTTTTTTTTTTCATGAAATGGCCTAAAAATGTTTAAGTGACTATTTTGCTTTCAGAATATCAGGCAGCAGTTGTCAGGCAGAACCCACCACTGCCAATTTTTTTTTTTAGTGTACTATAATTTAGGGTGCACTGCCACAAATGCTATTTTATATGACATCCCCAAGGATATTTTTAAAAAGACAGTTATATCAATTTTTTGAATTTTATTATTATTATTATTAACAATAATAACAACCAAAGGAGCGAAAAGAGGTAATGTGTCTCTTTCTCCATTTATCCTATTTCTGTCCTCTATTATGATCTCCTTGGCTGCCATAGTAGCTTTCAAAAAGCTAGTTCAGTTACTGAAGTACTGCCCATTAAATTAGAAATGATGGGTTTGCCAAAGAAAGCAGCTATTATTTCAGAATAAAAAGCATAGGCAAAGGTACTGCCCACTCTCAACGAATTTCCAGAAGTCTTAACACCTTTTCAAAGCCATTGTGAACAACAGAACTAAGTTGATGCTTTTGAAATCTAACGAATTGTTAAAGGCACAAAAGTGAAGACACCTGTAAATAGCTAGATTTTCTCAATTATCTAATAAAAGAGCTTATGTGCAAACAAAGTCATGTTTAAGCATCTTTTTGCCAATTGTTCAAGCCCTGGAGTCCTCGTGACTTTCCATAGCTTTCGACTAAACAGCAAGATGAGGTCTGGGCACACACCCTGGGAGTCTACCTCTTGGGGTGGCCAGAAGCAGTGGGAGGTGACGCAGGGTCCAGAAAATGTTTGCAAAATTTTATTTCAATGCGTAAAAGAAAAGGAAGGGGAACGTTTATTGGCACGATGCTCAGACTTCCCTTTGACAAACACGTTATCTCATTTAATGTGAGCTTAAATGTCACTTTTCTCAAGGAAAACACCCCTCACCACCCTCTCTGAAGGATCTCCAACACCCCTTTCCCCTTGTTCTCTGCCACACACCCTATTCATTTCCTTCATAGCACTTACTTTAGTTTTATATATGCATTTCTTTGTTTCCTTGCACGTGTACTACAATAAATTGTTAGCTCCACTCACACCACAAGGCAATGCAGCAGAGAAGCTAAGCCCACGCACGGGCCCTGAGACCAGGCTGCCTGGGTTCTGTCCTGGACATGTTCATCACCAGCTGTGTGCCCTCCACAAGTTTCTTAAACTCTTTGGGCTTTACTCTTGCCGTTTGTAAAATGGAAGTAAAAGTAGCCCCCTTTGCTGTGAGGATTTAAGTAAACTAATGTAATCATCACTGGAAGATCACGTGCCACTTAGCGGAAACTGTTAAGGTTTGAGTTATCATTGAATGCCTCCCTTGGGGCTCAGTAAATATACATGAATAAATCCATTTCTCACAATAGTTCTACCAAATAGACGTCATTGTCTCTAGGTCCGCAGATGAGTAGACTTACTGACCGAACCTCAGAAGTCAGCCAGGTTCACATACTAGTTAGTAGTCCTGGGACATGTCTGTGAAACGCCAAGCAATCTACATTTCCCAGCCCAAATTACCTAGTTTTGTGTTACCCTTCATGTTAGTTTTATTTTCATTGTTTCCTAGCTTTCAGTGAAGGTTCCCAGCCTTACATTAACTGTATTAGGCCGTATTTACAGGAAAATCACTCGCTTATGCTTGAGCCCTAGTGTAAAACCAGATGGGTGGTGCCCCTGCTGGAGGCCAGCAAGGGTCCCCCAGGGAAGGGATGCAGGAGACGAGAGTCGGAGTTTCAGGATCCAGGCACCCTTCCCCCAGGTTAAGGTTCTTCTAACTCCAAGGCGAGTTTGGAGGAGCTGGGCCTTTTTCTATTGAGGACTCGGCAGTTTGCTTTCAATATTTTTGCTAATTTTCCCAAGAATCCTACTAATAGGTACTATTATTCTCATTTTACAGGAGAGACACTGTGGAGAGGCTGCGTAACTGCCCAGTCCCTGTGCATCGCAGCCGCGGAGCAGGAGTGCGGCTGAACTGATGGCGAATGCGCTCTGGGCGCGGAGCCCCGCAGCTCTGAATCCTGGCCCACCCTCATCCCAGCTGAGGCAAGGTATTTACTGTCTCTGAGTTTAGCTTTCTAATTTGGAAATGGGAAGTGATAATAACTATCTCATCGGCTTGTTGTATAATTTAAACAAAGTCTGTGTATGGAAAGTGCCTTGCGTACTCCCTGGCGCACAGTGTGCTGGATGTAGGGGGTACCAGGTGAGGCTGTGGATAGTGTCGGCATTTCCACCGTCAATGCAGTGATTCTTCACGCATAAGATGAGTTGCCCAGACGGACAAGAGGAAGGTGGGAGAGAGGCCGTTCTTACAGAAGGTATGGCCTGGGAAGGCATGGAACGGATGTGCTTGAGCAGCATGGCTGAAGGAGAGGGGGCGGGAAAGATTGGGATGCTGTGAACAAAGAGTTTTAAGTGCAAGAGAGACACAGGCAGATTTGCATTTTTAAATGTTGCATCGAGCTGCAAGGGTTGAATCAGAGGAGACAATAGAGGCATAAGGAAGACCAGGACCCAGTCCACGGTGAACATCTGCATTGCGGCTGGGCTTGCAGACAAACAGCAAGATGGGATGCAGCTTCCAGCCCGGGCTGGGGGGCAGACCTGACAGCATTTGACTGTAGTCTGAGTGGGCTGGAGAGAGAGGAGGCGGGAGCCTGTGTGTCCAGCGAGGCGACCGAGCAGATGGACCAGCCACGAACAGACCTCCAGACCAGACCGCCAGAAGGAAGACCAAGTGTTAGAGGTGCGGCAGAAAATGAAGAAATTTATCAACAAACGTAAAGCGCTTAGAGGGCAGATAGCAGACGGCTGAGTCCTATAGGATGAAAGATCAAACCCCGGGTAGACAGTCATCTTCCTGTGCTTGTGCACAAACAGCCTGACTCTGCACCATTTCCTCAGCAGGGCTCCCGTCCCCTCGTACCTGGGCACGGTGCCTGGACCCCCGCAGCATGGGTGGGAGTTAGGTTCTCAAATAGGTGCTTTTTCTTCATTTGAGCATCACATGAGCTAGCTGGCTTGTGTTTAGGGCCATGACATGAGAATCATGTGTATGTTTAAACACTAAACTAAAAGCGTGAAAAAGCACTCACCCTCCAAGAGCTACCGGGACGTGAGATGCGTGTCACTCCCCCTCAGGACACACCTCTGTTGAGTTGAAACCAGACAGACCTGTTTAGTCAACTCAAGTTGTTATTTCCCTCCCCTGTTTCTCCACATTTTAATTTGCTGAGTGAGAATAGTTGGACTCACATAAGTTAAACATATGATGTGAGTCCTCTATAGAGGTTCAGTTGGTCTTTAGTAAACTAGTTAGTACGTGATTAAACCTTCTAAGTTTCATGTGCTTCCCCAGATTCGCCCCAACCGGAAGGTCGTGCTGTGTGGGAACCCAGAAAATGGAGTCCTACCAGCCAGTGGTCTTTGAACTTCCTTGTTTTCCTATTCCTTACAGGAATTTTGAAAGTTTATATGCCCCTTGCATATTTTTTAAGTTGATATCAAAATTTGTTCATTATCAGTTTAAGTAGTTGCAAAATGTATAGTTTCCAGCATAGTGTAAATAATGATTTTTTAAAATAAAACTATGAGATCTCCCTTTCAAATATAGCCAGTGGAACGTAATACTGTATGATTTGGATACCCTTCCTTATCCATCTGCAAAATGGACACTAACAAGCTCTTCTTTAACAGTGAAATTTCTTATATTATTCCTTTCCTCCTCATCTACTTATTGCCATTCCACTGCATTTACAGAATTCTATCCTAATGTAATATATTTTATCTGTAATGATTTTTTATTATTTTATCATAGTATTCTACTAAAAAACTGTATACTGAAATTAAACTTTATCATTTTCTGTGACTACATAGTTCTAAGTGTTAAAGATATTTTTCTTTCAGAATGTTATCAATGTAAATATCACCATTGATTACAATTGATCAAAACAACGTAAAATACATTAAGTAGGTGGATTAAATGTCATTAAATATTACAAGCTCCTATCCGTTTCCTGTTGCTGCCATAACGAATGACCATAACTGTAGCAGCTTAAAGCATCACATCTGTTTTCTCACTGTGGGTCAGGAGTCCAGGTATAGTGGGGCTGGGCCAGTTCCTCTGTTCAGACTCTCAAGGACTTGGCAGGGCTGTGTTCCCTTCTGGAGGCTCTAGCGGAGAATCCGTTTCCAGGGTCATTCAGGTTGTTGGCAGAATTCGGGTCCAGGCAGCTGTAGAGCTGAACTCCTATTTCCTTGCTGGCTGTCAGCTGGGAATCACTCTTAGCTCCTACAGGCTTCTCTCTGGTCCTTGCAGGGAGCCCCCTACATCTCGAACTAGCCACTGTGCAATGTGTCGTTCTCACCCTCCACATCTCTTCTGCTTCCCTTCTTCTGCTGCGTCTCTCTGACTGAGGCTTCTGCCTTCTGCTGCTGCTTCTAAGGGTTTATGTGATTATTGGGTCTACCAGGTAATCCAGGACAATCTCCCTATTTCAAGGTCAACTTATTAGTAAATTTAATTCTGCAAAGTCTCTTCAGAGCAATACCTGGATTCGTGCTTGTTGATTAACCAGGGGTCAGGGACCTTGGGGGGACATCTCAAGAATGCTGCCTATCACAGTGACTTCTCATCAAAAAAACATCTAGTGAGATACATGAGGCCATTTTATTTTTTCAAAGAAATCATGTGTTTGTGGATGGATATTACTCACAGGATGAGATAGGATGAGATATGTTCAACATAAATTATATTTCTATGTTTCATTTTCAGATACGCAAGTGTTGAGAAATTTTGTCCACATAAATAAGCAAGTGGGAACAGAAGTTTTGTTACAGAGATGTCAGATGTCTTTAAACCCCTCCTAAATTATCCTCCAAAAATATCACGAAGTAATATATCTTCAGAAATCTTTTTTTTTTAAACGATCCGTCAACTAAAAAGCCACTGAAAGTCCCCTTTAATTCTGTAGAAAGCAAAGAATTAAAAGCCATCTGACTTGCAGTAGGGTTCTTTACCCAATCATCCTTATTCTCAATTTCTGGGACTTACACCAAAAAGTATTTACAAGACTTATTGAGTGACTTTACCATGCTTATTACTCTTTCACTTATGAAGATAATGGAACTAATGTTTTTGACACAAACAAGCTTGGGGGGAAAAGAAATGTTTTGTTCCCCAGCTGTGTCATACTATGTAAACAATATTTTTAAATTAAGTACTCAAATTCCAGAGGTTAGAATGGTCCCCCCAAATAACCAAAACCCTACCTCAACAGAACAAAGGGCAAGGCTGCTTTTATTACATAATGAGTACCAAGAAAAGACTCAGAAGTGGCTTAATCACAAAATCTATGTTAACCTACAATAAGAAACATTTTTTCTCAGGCTGTCAACAATAACAGTAATAGACTTTTCAACCCCCTCGCCCCAAATTAAAATGAATATCTCGACCAACAGGCTAATACACAATTTCAAAGGCAATGTAAGCTCAATAAAGAATAACAGAACAAAACAGAAATAGACTGTTAGGAATTGCATGGGATCTGTTATACAGCCCAGCCTCTTCACTGCATCCTGAGAGGTCACACAGCACCAAAGCCAGAATTCTTCCCTTAGCTCACCTTACAAATTAACTTTCACTATCTCAAAAATATCCCTGTGCCATTTATCAATTTATTGCCTGCCTCATCTGCAAGATCACCCTTCATTGCCTGCTCAGCAAAAATTGTTCTGGATCCTTTAGTTTTTCTCGGCCAAGTGTCATGATACTAAGCTTTGCCAGTAGACGGCACTGGAGACATATTACAGGAGGGAGGGGCTTTCTTGCCCATTCAGGTGTGCTTTCTAGAACTCTCCTAAAGATGTCGTCTTTAGGTGGCATCTCTGGCACTCAGCTCCCACGATACCTGCAGCCTCTTCAGGACACAGTTCATGCAGCACTGCCAGCCCGGGCAGTACCAGCAGCCAGCAGCTCCCTTGGCATCCCTCTCCAGCAGCTTTTGTAACCTGCTGCTGTAGAGTACCTCCAGTGAGGTACCTCCCAATCAACAGATTCCCTGCTGTCCAATAAGTTCCAGAGGGGGTGTTTCCAGCCACTTCTACCAGAAGTCACACCTCAGTGACTTCTCTGCCAGTCACTGAACTATATAGCGATTCCTTCTCCAACAAGGACTGGATCTCCAGCTGGGGGTCAGGGCGAGGTCCTCCTCCTTGGGTACCCGCACTCAGCCTCAGGAGCAGTGACTGTGGCTTAACAACCACTATTTCTACGTCCTGTGACATTCTCTTTACTTCTTACCAGCCAATCTTTTGTAACTCCAATTCACTGTTATTTATATAATTATAAACAATAATTATATATAATTATAAATAACTATATTTATATAATTATAATTAATAATTCTTTACATTAAGATTTCCTTGTTCAAATTTCCATGTGGTTTCCCTCTTCTGCTGGGACCCTGATATAGCCCTGAAATCAGACACCTCCAAGAGAACTTCCCTCAGCTCAGCTAAAGACAGATATGTCTCTAAGTTTTACAGAGAAGGAAATTTTTTTGAAAATGTTATGAGTTTCTCTTTTTAACAGATCACATTATCTGAAACAAATTAATATTATTTTTAGCAAATTCCCTTATTATACATGATGAGTAATCCCTATCCATTTAACCTTTCCTCACGGACTCTCATTGATTCATTCAGCGCTCTTCACTGGTCTTTCAGGATCTCCTAAATGTGAAGAGGGATTCTGTAATCTCACGACATGCTGTTGTGCACGTCTGTTATAATAGTTACATTTTCACAAGTGATGAAAAGTGAGAAACATGCTGATGCAAAGGTAAAATCATTTTAATAGGTAGAAAAGGCACTCTTTCTTTCATCTTTCTTTATTAAAAATGCAAGTGTGGAAAGCAGAGAGGGAAAGAAGAGAGACCACAAAATGTTAAGCAACCTAATCAAAAATAGAAAAGAAGCTGGTAATGAATGCCTAAATAATAAAATGACATGAGAGTGAGAATAAGGGCTCTATCGAGCTTTTAAATCTAAATTCAGACTTCATAAAAGATTTCTGGTTGCCCTTGGAATTACCTGAAGGACCTTAAAATATATAACCCATCATTTGAATTAATCCTGCTTTTGCTGTTGTCTTCTGAAACAAGCCCAGAGAGTTCTTCAATACTTCAAGGTCATTTTCTGCAGCAAGGGCAATAGAATTCTGCAGCCAATGTAAGTCGATTCAGCAGCTGTAATAACAGGAAGCCATCTGCAGGCCTGCATTTAGTATGCAAATGAGAGAAAGCAAAGGTCTAGCATTCGATGTAAGATCTTAAATTTTATACCTCTCCCCTCCAGCTTTCTATCTGTTTACCTCTAGTAAGATCAGATTCATTCCTTCCTTCATTAAATAGTTACTGAGTATCTGGGGAAGAAAGACACGAACTTGAATGACAGGAGAAACCTGCTCAGGCCACTTTACGTTTTCTTATTCCCTTGATCTACCAATGCCCTTTTGGATTTACTTGCCTCCCTAAAAATCCGGGACGAGTCAGTCATATATGAACTGGAGCTGAGTAGTAGCTGCTGCCCCTTTAAACCGGCCCTGTCTCCCCAACTGCCTTACCTCTCCACTCATTTACATTACTTACCTTACCCTGCAAGCATTCAGATTTACAAATGATGCCTTAGAATAACTGAGAGGATTTTCAAAGGAGGTAAATGGGAAAAGAAGATTCTAGAGTGTAGACAAACATGAGCAAGATTAGGGATTCTCTCCCCATTCCCACCTCATCCTAGAAGGAGGTGTTGCCTGGCTGAGAGGAGAAGTGAAGAACAATCTGCAGATCAGAGAGCAGCAGGGATGCAGCCCAACTTCATGGCCATATACCACTAACGAGGAGAAGCCCCCGGAGAGGAATGGTCGGCTGTGCGTCTACAGTCAGGAAGCACTGAGAACTTAACCAAAGCCTCTACATCCCAAGGATGGTGTAGAAGTAACACAAAGCTGCTGGAGATGCTGGGGCTAAAAGGAAAGGGACACAGCTGCTTGTCAGCAACCTGTAGTAACTAGGTCATACCCCAAATGGTGACTCAACTCTAGAGAAGGAAGGGAGCTCCAGGGACTGTGATTAGGTTTTCCACGAGCATGGTGTCAATGGAAGAGGGACATAGAGACAGAAATACGCTTGAGGTGTAGAAAAATATTTAAGTGACCACACTCACTCATCTGAGTTTGTGGACCATTACGAAAATTTCACAGAGGACCTAAAAATAACTAAGTATTCACTTTGAAGCCAGGAAGGGAAGTGGTTCTGAGGACAGGACATGGAAGCATGAGCTTTATGTATTTAGATCAGTGCAGTCAGGTCATTTTGGCTGTAGTACAAAGGTCAAGATGGGGCCTGTCAAGATCAAATATTGGAAAGGCAGCCAAGAGTGTGACCATGGAAGATATAAAAGAGAAAGGATTTTATCCTGCACGCAAGAGACGTAATTGAACAGGACCCAAGATGTTGAGCCAGTTGGAGTAGGTGGAGAGGAAATAAGTTCAGTTGTAGACGTGCTGACTTGGAGATGTCTCTGGGACATCCAAGTGGCAATATCCCCAGATATTAATGTTGGATACATTAATCTGGGACTTGGGAGAGAAATCTGGGTTGTCAATACATACGTGGACATCAGCAGCCCATAGATGGTAACAGAAGCAATGGGGGTAGGTGGAATCATTCAGGGAGTGTGTCAGGTAGAATAAGGTGGGAGAGGACCTTGAAGAAAACCTAATTATAGTGATGGTCAGAGAGAAAGGACTCTGCAAAGGAGACTGAGAAGGAGCTTCTAGAGGAGAGGAGGAAGTAAGGGAAAGCATCATCCTGGAAAACAAGGGAAAAGAGATTTTCAAGAAGTGGCCAAACATCTCAAGTACAGAGGAACAAACAAATAAGATTCTTTTTTTTAATGTGTATATTGAGTTCCGTGACCTGAAGCATGGATTTTCAGGGTAAGATCAGTTTCAGCTGATGGTGGGCAGGCATCCTTTTCTTGTGAGTTGAGGAGTGGGTGGGCCGTGAGGAAGTGGAGACCGTGTGTGCAGATAACCTCCAGGGGATTTAGCTCTGGAAGGAGGGAAGAAATGGAGCTACAGCTGGAAGAAATTTGGAGGTCCAGGAAGGGTCACTTTTAAGATAGGAGAGAACTGAGTATGTCAAAAAGCATCAAGGGGAGAAAAGTTTGAAGATGAAGGAGAGGACTTTTATTCTTTGATTTTATTAAATAAACATTTGTATAGCACATACTTATCACTTTACCAATATTAACTTATTTAATCTTCATGGCAAGACAGTGAAATAAGTAGTGCTATTATTACCCCAGTTTTCAGAGAGGGAAACTGAGGCCTGGGGCAGTTAAGAGGCTTACCAAAGTCACACAAGTACTAAGTGCCAAAACTGGGATCCAGTCCCGGACAATGTCTCCAGGGCCCACGCTCCTCTCACAGGTTGGTGCTACCTCTTGAGAGGAGGGGGTAGTCAGGTTCAGTTCTGGGAGGGCAGGAAGAGTGGAAGCCAGGGTGCAGGCGAGGGATAAACATTAGACAAGGAGAACACCTTGTCCTGTTAACAAGAGGCACAGAAGGGACGGGAGAAACACAGTTCATCTGGTAACTTCTGTTTCTTTTTCTCTAAGTAAGAGATACCGCTGTCTGCTGAGATGAAGGTGGAGACAGAAGGAGCATGCATTTGGGAAGAGTAGACAGTGTTTAGCCATGTGAACAGTGGGAGACAGCTGGCTGGAGAAACACTCAGGCCTGGCTGCCTAGCTATGCCGACAAACCAGCTGCGGTCGGGAACCGTGAATTCATGGTGGTTGTAATCAAAGCAGCTACGTCATTTGCAGGGCCAAGTGCAAAATGAAAACATGGGGCCCCTCCTTCAAAGAGCAGAAAAAAGGACTCCTAAGCGTCATAAAATATACAACTTTTTTATAAAATAGATAATAACTAATGAAAAAAATAGATAATAACTAATGAGAACCTACTGTATAGCACAGGGAACGCTACTCAATGCTCTGTGGTGACCTAAATAGGAAGGAAATCTAAAAAAGAGGGGACATATGTATATGCATAGATGATTCACTTTGCCGTACAGCCGAAAGTAACACTACATTGTAAAGCAACTCTACTCCAGTTAAAAAAAAATTACAACTATTTTTCCTTTCTTCTGCTGTCTCATCTTATGTTCATCTGGTCACATGCAGAGCAGACACATTGCTTCCAAGAACTAAGCAGGAAGATAAGCCTGTGGACTCTCTTCTGGAAATTCAGATGGTAACTGAACTGGTCATACTCATCTGTGTCTCAAGTGTCTACTTGGGAAGTTCCCATCCAAGTCCAACAGTGATTACTTCACATTTACTTTACACCATTTTAACCATAAAATCAGCTTTTATTCTCAGACAATTTTGATAAACTTAATCCACCACTGGTTTCCACTGTGAAG
Organism: Tursiops truncatus; assembly: GCF_011762595.2. Lineage (NCBI taxonomy): Eukaryota > Metazoa > Chordata > Mammalia > Artiodactyla > Delphinidae > Tursiops > Tursiops truncatus. The sequence goes on along the minus strand of NC_047050.1, from coordinate 9,412,738 downwards.
GAAATTCCTTCTGGAACGTTCCCAAAAGTCATAGTTTACAATATACTAATGATAAAGGAGTCGTTGTTGAGGAGGAAACTTCTGATCTAAAATTCTGAGAGGTTCTGCCCAATTTTAAAATCTCTTTGAAGCATTAGAAAAGAATTGACAAGTGGAAAGACCTCTCTGGCATCGTGTCATCTCCATGCTTCCTCTGTGGAGTCTTAAAACCGACACGGAAGAATTTGGGTTGTAGTATCCCTCTTTGAAATTGGCGATGAAAAATTAGTAGTTATGCAATTTAAAGTAAAAAAATAGCTTTAAAAATTATGGGCCTTTCAAAATTGATTGAATTTGAAGAAAAATGTGTATCTTTTTATTACCTCTGAACTCAAGGATACTGAACTGAATGAACACCTATATGGAACCGAAAAGAGCAGTCTATTTAAACTATATGAAATAGTGCTGATTTTCATGGCTCTTAACTAAAAATTCATTTCCCTCACTCTTAAGACTAAATCACATTCAATTCTATTACTCTATGGAATGATTGTGACTTGAAGACTTTTATAATCTAACTTTTACTGATGACCTATATGCTTTAAAAAGCTGAGCTGCTTTTTCCCTGAGAGAAATGGCAGTGGGGTTAATCTAGATTATTTGAAGGGCTACTAACTCCCAACCCCCATGCAGCTTGGCTTAACACAGACCACTGGTATAAGCATTATTCTTAGAAGCTTTGAACTGCGTGAGTCTTTAGAGATCATCTAATACAAGGTTCCATTTGCTTCATGAATTTCACACACTTGCAAATGAATGATTCTTTTTCGAAATGTACAACAAGGTATAAAAAAGAGCCACAGAGAACCAGAAGTACATGGTTGGATATGCATAAATAGCAAGCATCTTCTACATCTAGTGTGTGGAGGGAAATCGCTTGTGTTTTGGTCAAAGTTCAAAGGATATGTTCATAGTCAATTATTTAACTTAAAACACCGCATTGTGACCCTAGTCAAATAAGTCAGTATTTATTACATAAGTACCAAGTTGTACCAAGCTAAACTATATAGGCCATCATGTGAAAGGTACAAACTAATGTGAGTCCACTGATATTTTCCCAAAGAATAAAGAAAAAGAAAAGAATATCTTCCTTCCTACCCCCTTTGTAGAGAAAAAAATGCTTGGTTTCAAATAATATTTTTGTTATAGCAATCTTCACCTTTTTAATATTGATAATTTAAATGTCAAATACAGAACAATCTCTAAATGTTCAAGACAGAATCCCAAGAGATGATATTCCAAACATCAGCAGTTTGCAAACAGTTGATCACTCTCCTTCTGAAACAGTCTTCACTTGCCCTCCGACACCACACTCACCTGGTTCCGGCTCCCCTCGGGGTGCCCCTTCTCACACCTGTTACCAATCCTTCCTCATCTCTCAACTCCTTAACTTTGAAACTCCTCAGGACTCTTTCCTGGACTTCTTCTCTTTTCCACTTGTTCCCTCATTGATCCGATCCAGGCTCATGACTTTAAATGCCATCTCTTCGCTGGGGCACTTAAACCTCCAATCCAAAACACTACCCCGAACTTCAGACTCATATAGCTAACTACCAACTTGATATCTCCATTCAGATATCTAATAAACATCTCAAATCTAACATACACAGCATGGAGCCTCGAAACCTCCTTCCTCTAGAATCATCCTCATCTCAGTTGTGGGCAATTCCATCCTTCCACATGCAAAGTAAAGACTTTGGAATTGTCTCTAACACTCTCTTTCTCTAATACTTCATATCCAATCTGTCAGCAAATTCTGTTTACCTTCTCAATAAAAATAGAATCCAACCCCATCTCATCATATCCATCACTCCCACCCTGGTCCAGGCCACCATCAACTCTTCCTGGATTATTGCAATAGCTTCAAAACTGGTCTCTCTGCTTCTACCTATTCTCAACACTGCAACCAAAATTATCCTTTTCATCTTATCTAGTCTTGCTAATCTGTGTCTCAGGTGTCTACCTGTGAAGTCCTATCCTGCTCCAAGAGTGAATACTTCAAAATTACTTAAGTCAGGTTATATTACACCTCTGCTTAAAGCCCTCCAGGGACTGCCCAGCTCACTCACTCAGAGTAAGCCGTGCCTCACAATGGTCCTTAAGGCCCCACACGATCTGCCTGTACCTGGGTGCAAGCATACACACACACACACACACACACACACACACACACACACACACACACACACACACACACACACACACACACACAGTTCCTTCTGCTCTTCCCACATATTGACAAGACCCACACTCTTACATGCTTTGCTCATTTCACAGCGTGAGTCTTTCCTGATCCCTCGATTGAAAGTTGCAGTAGCCTCCAGCTCCCAGAACTCCCTAGCCTTCTTCCTTGCTGCTTTCTCTTTTCCTCCTTATCACTTATCAGTTTCAAATATATTTTATGTTACATATTGAGTTTATTATTTTCTCTCTTGCCCACTAGAATGCAAGCTTCATGACGGCAGGGATTATCTGTTTTGTTCACTGATATCTTTAGTAACAGTCACAATACCTAGCAGTGCTCAATAAATGATTGTGGTAGTGGATTCAGATGGACTTTAAACAGCTAACATGGTATTAGATAACCTTCGGGCAATTTTGTTTTCTTAAAATTAGATGCTTTTACAATTTAATCCTTGATTTTTGTTACTTATGCATATTCTAAAGACTTTCAGCTACACACTATGTAAAAAAGATAGATATAAGATAAAGACTAGACCTTAAAAAGATGAATACCTTTTTTTTAATTTCCTTTGGTTCAATTTTGTACCTCTACAGAGATCAATGAATTGGTTTTTTCTGACCTTGGACAGAATTTTATATATCAATTACAAGCCTTTTCCACCTTTAAAAAGTTTAGTTCCTATTGAACAAAAATATATGGAAATATAAAGTCACTTTCTCTAAAGGTTTTATTTAATAAAAGACAGTCGTGAAGATTGATACAGTTAATGTGGATTTGGTTTACTTACTTGTTCCAGAAATCTCTCTGCCAATCAGTTTAATAGAATTATTGTGATTTTATAGAGTGTATATTGAATATTCGAGCTTAAATCAACTGTGTTGTGCAATTATCTAAAAATCAATTGACAAAGTATTTGCATATTACATTGACTGCCAGGTATTATGGAACCAAGGGCAACAAGATTTTACTGTCTGTCTCACATACACACGTGTGTACACACAGGCACAGACACAAATATTTTGAGAACTTTTACTACAAAAGGAAAACATTTAATTCCATTTTTGAAGGGAGTAAAGACAGGGAAATGAATTACACATTCAAATGCAGAAAGGTAATTAGAAGCAGAATGGGACCGTTATCTGACTTTCAGTCTAGTGCTCAGCCGATGACTAGGCAAAGCACTGTTCTTTCAAGAACAATATAAAGAATAAACGATGTCAGCACTGCTCCCACTACTTGCCATCCACTCATAGCTCACAAACACAGTGGTCATAAAATTGTAAGACAAGAAAAATCTGGGTGGCTGCAGTAAGAGGAGAATTTTTGGAGAAATCCAAAGTGGAAATCTCAAAGAATGGATGTGTTCTTTGGGGGTGAAGGGAATTTTTCAGGTAATGTTCAGTCTAGAAGTTGGTTTCTTCTACCCCTAAAAAAAGAGAAGAGATTTGCATAGTCTAGCCTTCTCCACCACAGGACGTAGAGAGGAATGATCCTCAGGAAAAAGAAAAAAAAAGACGTCACTTCTACAAGTGAGCATCACTGAGAAAGAATGTGGAAGGAAAGCAGAGCTTATTTTCCTGTATCGTAGCTGAGCTAACGCAAAGGATCAGGTGGCCAAGGCATTCACGTGAATCAAAGATCTTACCCAGTGTCAAGCTTTGCTAATAGTTGCAAGAATACAAGTAGCTAAGATGCACAAGACACAGCAAGGCGAGGTCTGAATCCCACGTACAGCGCTCCAGGTCTTTACTTTTTGGATCAGTTGCATCCCCTGGCTCAGCGCAGTGAGCGAGTTCTCCAGGTAAAGTATGGTTTTCTCTCTTGGCGGGGAGCATTCCAGGTTATGACATATCTCTGAATAATATCCAGAAAGTTAGACCCCTGACATTTTCTAAGAAGCCGTGTCACATAAATTTTTAGATTCCAGGTTTGTTTACCATAAGCATTCTAAATCAGACATCTTGCTAAAATATTCCACAGTTAAGGACTCTCCTCCTGAAAAACACCATGAATTATTAAGTTGGCTTTTAGCATTCTTACCAGAAGATACACCTCATCACCTGTCTTCTCTCTCTTGGGCATTAGCAAAGATTGTCTCCATGACCAAACTCTAGTCAGCCTCTTCTGAGCTCTTTCTCAACTAGACCTTGACTTTTGGACTTCTGTGTTTGTCTCTGAATTGTCCTATTTTAGCAAGAATCCTGCCAAGTCAGTTTAACCAGAAAACCTCCCCCTTCCATCCTCCATATTTGATCGCCTTTGATATCTATTCAAATTCCTTATCCTTTACCATCCCCCAGGTGACATGTGATCACACTGGCCTGCTTTCAGCAAGAATCCTGCTAGGTCAGTTTAGCCAGAATCCGCTTATTCCAGATATTTATTTCCTCTTAGTAATTTTCCGCCCGCCGACCTCCACCCTGCTCCTTGGTTGTAAATTCCCATTTTTCCTTGTTGTCACTGGGATTGAGCCTGATCTCTGTGCCTTGCTACAAAACCCCGTTGTAGTAGGTCACCCTTGAGTAGAGTCGTCCGTACCGCCTTTAACGAGTGTCATGAATAATTTTTCTTCTTCAACAGCAACCACCCTCAGCTCCCCATAAAGGGAAAGAACTAGATCACAGTCTGTCTTCTTCCTCCCCGGGTTGATCTGTGTGGCGGCAAATTAGAAATAGCAGTGAGTATTACTATGGCAATATAGTTAATGATCACCCAGTCCTTATAGTGTGAACCTTAAACAAACATAGACAAAATATCTGGCAATTCCTTGCAATTAGTACAGAAGTTTTGATATAAGGGAAGAACTTTCCAAAGCCAATTAACACAGGTTTGAAATAGCATGACAGATCAGTAAACAACTTCACAGAAGAAAACCAAACGTGTGGTCTTGACAGAACCAACACAAAGCTGATGCTCCTGGCCTCTCCACTATACGTTACTTGTAATTTGCTGTCTACAAAATTATGCTTAAATATTTATTAATTTGTATCTGTCGTGTGGGTTCTAGTTTTCTCAAGATGTCTTCTCGTCGTCGTTAATATGGTTCAAATGTAATGACCCCCTTCTGGAATTGTTAAGCTGAAACCAGATGATTCGCCACATTTGCAGCATCAAGATTATGGTACCCAAAGTTGGTTTTAAAAAGTAATGCTGTCTTGCTGCTGGAGTGCAGTGCACAGTCTACACTCATTGCTTTTTTGTTTTAATAAAATTTATTTATTTATTTATTTGTTTATTTATTTTTGTCTGCATTGGGTCTTCGTTGCTGTGCGCGGGCTTTCTCTAGTTGCGGCGAGTGGGGGCTACTCTTCATCGCCTTGCGCCAGCTTCTCATTGCAGTGGCTTCCCTTGTTGCGGAGCACAGGTTCTAGACGCGAGGGCTTCAGTAGTTGTGGTGCATGGGCTCAGTAGTTGTGCCTCATGGGCTCTAGAGCTCAGGCTCAGTAGTTGTGGCGCACGGGCTTAGTTGCTCTGTGGCATGTGGGATCTTCCCGGACCAGGGCTCGAACCTGTGTCCCCTGCATTGGCAGGCGGATTCTTAACCACCATGCCACCAGGGAAGTCCCCACTCTCATTGTTTTTATAAAGTCTTCCCAGGCAGCGTTCGGAGCAAAGTAAACACACAAGGACTTTGTCCTTAAGGAAATTACAGTCTAAAAGGGTCAACAAACAGAAAAATCAACAAGGTGACTATTCCCACTCTGACCCCACTGAGCTGATGGATGTCATTAAAACAAATCATTAGTCTACAGAAGGACGTACTGTCCTGGCTCACATAGACCTAAATCCTGGCTCTGCCGTAACTCTCTGTTGGACCCTAGCGCACCACTTCCTTTTTCAGGATCTCAGTTTTATCATTCATGAAATAAATGAAATTTGGATTAGATGATGCAGAGGCCCTTTCAAAGTCTAAGTTCATGGAGGAAATACATACGATAAATGGATGGAGAGAATTAGCATCCCTGATGTCGGTCTTATGAGACATGTCATTAAGTCCCAAGAACTGAGTGCAGCACAACATGCATTTCATTTGGCAGATTCCTATGACTCACTGCACGGAGAAAGGATGTGCAGCGTCTTGACTCTAGTGCTTCTATAAATATAATATGATCCTGGTTCATATTTTGGTCCCCAGGTATTTGAATTCTTGAGTCCTGGCCTTAGCCTTGTACTCAAAGTCTATTTAGGTAAAAATGTCTGACAAGCTTTATGCCTTTAGTTAAGTTGCATACAAAAATGGCTTGTTTGAAAGAAAAGCAAACATCATTTCAAACTTTTAAAAGGAAAATTCAAAAATTTCAGAGAATACAGTCATGCTTTCTGGTCAAGGCACTCCCATAAGGAGCTGGACAATTTTTGTGAGCATTTGAAGTTTCATTGTCAGAGTACCACGTGGCACGGCATTCTGAAGGCTTCTTCCCAGCCCTGGCCAGAGTGAAAGAGACTATTATGATGAGTGAAATAAGCCTGGCACAAAAAGACAAATGCTGTGTGATCTCACGTACATGTGGAATCTAACAGAGTCAAACTCATAGAACCAAAGAGTAGAATGGTGGTTCCCAGGGACTGGGGGGGTGAGGGAAATGGTGAGACATTGGTCAAAGGGTACAAACTTTCAACTAAGAGATGAATAAGTTCTGGAGATTTAATGTACAGCATGGTGACTATAGTTAATAATACAGGATAATATACTTGCAATTTGCTAAGAGAGTAAGGGTTCTCACCACACATACCCAGAAAAAAATGGTAGCTACGTGAGGTGATGGGTGTGTTAATTAACTTGGTGGTAATTATTTCACAATGTATACACATATCAAACCATCACCTTGTACACCTTAAATGTATACAATTTTTACTTTTCAGTTATACCTCAATAAAGTTGTTGAGGGGGGAGAGAGATTATTATTGAGAAGCCAAGATGCTAAACCTTGAACCTGGCAAAGCCTAAGCTGACTGCATAAGTTATGTAATTTTTTTCCTGAGTCTTCCATAACTCTTAAAGAGGAGAGGGGAAAATCCAATTTGAGTCTTTTTCTGAAGTACCTCATAATGGCAGAAACATTTGAATTTCTTAACTGGTGCACAAGCTAGGAGAAGAAAACAAGATGGGTAGAGATTTAAATTCAATTCTTTTCTTCTATTGTGTGAGGCTGCAGCATCAACAACTGGCAATTGAGAGAAGAGATACATCATTATACTTATTTATAGCATTAACTACTTTACATTCATCCTCACAAGTGAAACTGTAAAAAAAAAATTATAAAGGGAGTATGTGGTTCTTTCATTAGCTTGTCTGTAATACTGGATTGGTCCATAAATTAATGTGTATTGGGGGGGGAGAGAATTCAAAGCTCTGCCATTGTAATTACAGCTCTTTAAATATCAAAAGACACAAAGAAAGATTCCTTTTGAAAAGCCTACTGACTGTCTTGGCAAGACACTATTAATTACTTGCATAAATCTGCAGTTTGTACACCCAGAGCTCTGGGTGACATTATATTACATTATCCGAGCTTTTAACAGTCCCCACTGGTCTCAGCATGTGTTTCTTTAAATTCTTGTTTACCTAGCGATCCCTCTGTAAACTTCAGCCTCCTGCTTAGAGGGAGGGAGCAGAGCTCTGGGTCAACAGGTAGATTTGAGTCCCTAGTATTGTCTATAACTAACACGATTCAATTAGAGAAACTGTACCAGGCGAATTATTAAATTAGGCTGGAGATTGCCACGAGCAGTAATAATATCACACTCTGATTTAAAACCAAGACATTTAGCTTCCATAAACAAACTGTTTATAAACAAACCACATGGGCAAGTGGAAGATACAAAGTGGGCCTCGGATCTAAATTAATAGTTAAAGCCCTAGAGAAAGGACACTAGAGAACCTGTTATATCTTAGAAAATATTTGCCTCCAAATTTCTAGCCTTTATATATAAATTTAATCAACATTTCTCTTCTGAACATCTATCGCACAGGAAAGTTAATAGAATTAAAGTCTGGCCTGTGGCTCTATATTTTTGCAATAAATACAGACTCTAGGGAACATCCTCCAAGCTGCTTTGGAGGAGAGGGGAGAGTGTGTTACTTGATAAAATGAAAACCTAAATTCAAAACAGCGAATGTGTCCCCTGCTGTGCCCAAGTGCCAATTTTCAGCTTTAGCCATGCCTAAGCACCCTTTGCAAAATTTTTTTAAAGGAAAATGCATTTATGACCAAGCCAAATTGGCCCACTTCGTCTATTTGGGGAGAGAGAATCAGGAAAAGCAAACGAATGTCACAAACTAAACTACGCGGAGAGCATCGCACCCAGGAGAAAGGAGGGGATGCTCTTCCTCAAGTCCAAGGCAGGCTCAACACAGTGGGAGATGAGGCTCACTCAAGTCAGACCTTTGCTATGATCTCAGAGGTAGCCCTGCTCTCACAGCCGTGAAACCTAACATGACACCATTTAATAATACAAGTTGTTGTATTCCTCCTAATGACCAACAAGCCAATTAATTATAAGACTTGGCTGACAGCCAATTCTATTGCTCTCATGAAGCTTGATCATGTAATAGAATGGAACAGCTCCTTTACATCTTCTCAATCTTTCAACTCTTTATTTTACAGACAAGGAAACAGAGAACTCTTTATTTTACAGACAAGGAAACAGAAAGAGCAGGTACATGATTTTTTTAATTTTCACAAATAATTAGTTGGTAGAGTTAAGCTTCAAACTCCTATTTATCTCTTACTCAATGATCCTTTTGCTATTATGCTTGAGAGTAAAAAGTACAGATGAGTGAATATGTACTTTCCTTAAATCTAACAACTGCTTTTTGCTGTGGTAGCCATGGTCCAGCTAAATAACAAGAAAAGAAATTTTAAAACAAACGTATTATGTGGGAGATGTTTTAAAGAATGTTTGCCTGGGGCTTCTCTGGTGGTGCAGTGGTTGGGAGTCCGCCTGCCGATGCAGGGGACACGGATTCATTCCCCAGTCCGGGAAGGTCCCACATGCCGCGGAGCGGCTGGGCCCGTGAGCCATGGCCGCTGAGCCTGTGCGTCCGGAGCCCGTGCTCTGCAACGGGAGAGGCCACAACAGTGAGAGGCCCGCGTACCGCAAGAAAAAAAAAAAAAGAATGTTTGCCTGGAAGGAGGATTAAGAGTCACAAGCTGGATCATGTCACTTTCTTCCTTAACACATTTCAGTGATGGTCCTTGACTTGCAATGGTTCGACTTAATGATTTTTTGACTTTACGATGGTGCAAAAGCAATAAGCATTCAGTAAAAACTGCCTTCAAATTTTGAATTTTGATCTTTTCCAGGGCTAGCAACCACCTCCGATCCTCTCTCACGATGCTGGGCAGTGGCAGTGAGCCACGCAATCATGAAGGTAAACAACCGGTACACCTCCAACCATCCTGGACCCAGACAACCATTCTGATTTTCACTTTCAGTACAGTATTCAGTCAGTTACATGAGATATTCAACACTTTATTATAAAATAAGCTTCGCGTTAGAGGATTTTGCCCAACCGTAGGCTCATGTAAGTGTTCTGAGCACGTTTAAGGTAGGCTAGGCTAAGTCTATGATATTTGGTACATTAGGTATATTAAATGACTGTTCAACTTATGATATTTTCAACTTAGGATGGATTAATGGGGATGTAACCTCATTGTAAGTCAGAGAAGATCTGTACTGAGATTCAGGCTCCACTGTGACCTTCAAGACTCTGCCCTGGGCTCTCTCTCCAGCCTTCTCCCATGCCCTTCTTGTCCTCCACTGCATTCCTAGGTCATCTGACTCCTTTCTGTTCGTGGTTGTCTCTCATCATCTCCCTCCCTAGATCATAAGCCTCATATTTGTCTTTCTTGTTCTTCATTTTATTCGTGATGCCTAGCACAGAGCCTAGCATATGGTGTGTCTTTAATACATTTGTGTAGAATAAATGAATGAAGTCAAGCATGTAAGAATGCTTGGAAATTTTCTAGGATGTAAAGCACTATTAAAATGTTAAGTATTTCTTCATTTAATTTTTAGCGCATTTGGAATCTGACACTTTCACACAGTTGCTAAGGGACAGATTTATGGCCTAAAGCTGCGCACATTGTATTATACAGTGACATCTGGATGAGCCAGAGTAACTAAAAATACACCACTTTAATCACCTATCACCCAACTCCTTGTACTCACCAAACTGAATGTTCTTAACTATACCTCTTATTAATAAAAAAGAGGGCTATTTCATGTGCAGTAAACAAAAATGAAAAGGCATGACCTTTCACCTCCTCTATTATCCTGTCCCTGGTTGGAGGGCAGGATACTCTCAGATCACACACAGTCATCCTCTGGAGACAGATGTGTGCGATGGCAGAGATGATGTTATTGGTCCCTCTCTGACCATTATTGACTGAGCTGAATTTCTGCCAAGGGCCTCTCTAGAAAACGTAGCAGGAGCCTCGGGGCATTATCCCAACAGAAAACCTGGGGCAACCAGGTCTCCAGCTCTGACGGGGGTTGGTCCTTCTGCAGACTGGTTCCTCACCTTCAGAGTAGAGGAGGCTGCCCATTGGCACATATATAGCAGCTAAAGTCTCTATACTCATGAAGTTTACATTCTAATTAGGAAGACAGAAAAATAAATAAGTAACTATATGTCAAAAGTGTAAGTGCTGAAGAGAACAGAAAAGGGGAAAGCAGGATACCAGAAGGGTGACGATGGGGCTGAGGCGAAGGACCCAGACTGCATGGGGTGGAGGTCAGGGAAGGCCTGAGCAATAGGGTAATACTGAGTAAAGACTGTATGGGTGAGCAATCCATGCAAACCCCTGTGGAAATGACCATCTACACACAGGGAGCATGTGAGTGCTGCTGTACATATGTGGGGAGCATATGCCGCATTAACTGTATTTTCTTATTTTCTGTATTCTTGAAGCTCTGGCATCTAGAGCCTGCTGATCCTGGAAAGACTGACACCCTACCACCACCCACCCCCGCCCTGTGGGGTTAGCTAATTCCTAGAGGTAGCAAACCACTCACTCCTGGAACATGCATTTCATATGCAAACCAACCAATCCAAAGCTGACACCCCAGCCACCTTCTTGAATGGGCTTTTACTCAGGGCCAACGTTCCCCTTTGCTAGTCATGCCAAGAGCAGGTATCTGACAACTAAAGACAGCCCCTGTACCCCAGAGACCACTAAAATTACGAAAACTGGCTGGTCCTAAGCATGCTTACCCTGTCTTGCCGTGCTTTTCCCTGCAGAAACCCCAGTAAACACTTTTACCCCTGCTTTGCCCTCACTCCTCTGCCTCCTGATGGCCCCAGTGCTTCCTTGTGTAGCCCTGCATGGCCTGTGATGCTTCTAGGGAACTGTGAGTAAAAACTTCTTCCTTCATGACAGTCTGACAGTCATCTCCATGTCTGCATGTCTTGCCATGCCAGATTAAAACAAATCTAAGGACTTTTAAAACCCATGCCTAGTGTGTTCAAGGAGCAGCAAGAAGGCCAGTGTGGCTGGAGCAAAGGAAGTAAGGGGATTAGGATGAGGAGAGAAAATGGGAGAAGGAAACAAAGGAGTAAGTCATGTAGAGCCTTAGATACAGTTATAAGAATGTTGGCTCTTCTGCCGGGTGAAATAAAGAGCCAGTGAGAGATTTGAAACAGAAGAATGACATGATTTGACTTAAATTTCAACATGATCAGTCTGGCTGCTGTGTTGATAATAGACTAAATGGTAGCAATGGCAAAAGCAGGGAAATAACTTGGGGATTTTTTACAATAAGCTAGGCAAGAGGTGTTGGTGCCCTGGACCAGGATGGTCGTAGGGGAGATAGCAAAAAATAGTTGAACTCTGGATATAAATTCTTTTGAAGGTAAAGTCAGTAGAATTTGCTGATGGATTGATGTGGGTGTGAAAGAGAGAGAGAAAAGTCATGGATGCCTGCAAGGTTTTGGGCATGTGAAACTATAAAAATGTGATTGCCATTTACTTAAAAGGTAAAAAACTGCAGGAGGAGCGTATTTGGGTTGGGGACGTGGGTCACAAATTAGGAATTCATGTTAAATTTGAGATGCCTAATTAATTATGTTTAAACATAATTAATTTTATGATTAACTCGCAGCGAGCAGCAATAGGTACGAGTATATCTTATGTAAAGAATGATAGAGTAATTTCCCATGTGAGTGAGGCTCACATGACAAGAAACTGAGGGTGACCTCCAGCCAACAGCCAGCTAGGAACTGAGGCCCTGATTCCAACAGTTCAAAGGAACTGAATCCTGCCAGCAAGCCTGTGCAGGACACACATCCTTCACCAGTCAAGCCTTCAGATGAGACCCTAGTCTCTGCTGACATCTTTATTGTAGCCTCATGAAAAATCCTAAATTACAGGACCCAGCTATGCTGTGCCTATATTCCTGACCCACAGAAACTGTAAGATAATACATGTGTATTGTTTTAAGCTGCTGATTTGGGGATAATTTGTTATGTAGCAATAAATAACAAATACAAGATCATTAGAATGAATGTGTACATAAGAGAGAACTGGGGTTTGGCCCTGGGCTCACCACTGTTCAGAAGTTAGGAAGGTGCAAGGGGTTGGAGGACACTCAGGGAAGCAGAAGGGCAATGAAGAGACGGGAAGACAAAGGGCTCAGTGAAGAGGGGGAAGTGATCAACCAGTAAATGCTATTGATGAGTCAAGTGAGATGAGGGCTGAGAATGTGTCGCTGGAGTTGAATGCTGAGAAAATAGTGATACTATAAAAAGGATAGGGCAAAAAACATATTTAAAAACTTAACTTCTTTTATAAAGATAGCCAAAATTTCACAGATGGGGTTTCCTTTAAGTCAGATATAGCTCTATCTATTCCTGCTGCCGCAGTTGATCATAAAATTCTAACACTGAAAAAGAATTTAGCGACTTTCAACTTCAAATGTCTCTTGCATCGATGAGCACAGTGAGCTAAGTGAATTATTCAAGGTCACATAGTTAACTAATAGAGGACTTAGGAGTCAGAATGAGAGCAAAGATTCCTGACCTACTGCTCTTTCTGCTACATCACATTCCTTCTTCGATTTCCTACTGCAACGTGGATGATTAAAAACCCTAAAATGCTGTATAGCAATATTAAGTATAGCTAACCTTTCTTACCCGAAGTCTGGTTTATTTGTGCTCTCCTATATTTAAAAGTTTGTAAACGTCTTATTAAGAGCAAGTGTGTGGGATATTCTTTAAACCATTGAAAGAATCAACATGTAAAAGACACAGGGATACTGACGTGGGAGGTGGCAGAATTTAAATTAAAAGCTCAGTAAAGCCAATAAAATTCTTTTAGTTAAAACAACTGCCAATGACCGCACTATTTTAATGAACATTCTACAAAGTTAGTCTTTAACATATAAAATAATTTGCTTCAGAACATTTTTCAGAAATCATTACCTTGCTTATTTAATTATCACTCTTGTTTCCATTGTATTAAAATATCGGCTCCATGAGAGTAGGGATCTTACATGTCCTGCGCACTTCTGTTTCTGGGTACATATAACTGTCCCTGGAAACCGGTAGAAAGTAAGATATATTTGAAGGATGAATGAATGTTTGAACTGGGCCTTGAAGAACATAAATGGAGGCATGTAAAGCAGAAGAAAAGCCATGGACATGGGCCTGGAGGCATAAGAGTTCCTCACGTGTTTGAGGATGGGGTGGGGCTCTGCTCCCTGGACAGTGGATGATTGAAAGAAAATGATGGGAAACGTTAGAGTGGAGCCAGCTCGCCTGATTCTTGAATGACCGGTGGAGAGTGCTGGCCTCCATCCTGAAAATTCAGAGGACCCTCCAGAGATTACTGATAGGAAGAATGATAAACATCATGAAACCTGAATTTTAGAAAGGACTTGTATTTCCATGTGGACGAGAAGTTGAGAATGAGACAGGAAGGAGGACAGTTTATTAGAATGCTTTGGATTGGTTTTTAAAAACATGTCATCTGTGTGCTTGAGCTACAACCGTGATCAAGATATTTGCCCTCAGGGAAATGACAGTCCAGTGGGAAGGCAAATGCATAAGCAAGCGACTGCAGCTCAGGGTAATGAGTACAATAGATGGAGAAAACCCAGAATGTGGTGGGTGCATAAAAAGGATTCTGAGCTCAACTTTAATTGCAAGTGACATCTATCGTGATGGCAAAAATATGCGAAGTATCAGCAGTGTAGGGGGGTGGTCTAGGAAAAGGGAAGAGCATAGCCCAGGAACAAAAGGGCTGCTATCCCAGAGGCGAGAAATGATGCTCCCTGGACACACACAGCAAGAAGGCAGTAAGGGCCATTCAAACCACAGGAGCACAGAGATTCTGTTAGTGCACACACCGGTGGGGAAGATTTCCAGAACCCCGTAACTTTCTTGCAGGCCCTTTCCCCAGTCTGAATGTTGCATCCCCACTCCCATGCCCACCCCCAGAGGTAACCGTTATTCTAACTTGCATCATCACAGGTTAGTTTTGCCTATTCTTAATTTCATATGAGTGGAATCACAGAGTAAGCTCTATAATTGGATCTGGTGGTAGTTACACAGGTGTGCGTGTACATAAAATCACACTGTACGTTTAACATTTATGTGCTGCAGCGTTCACAAGTTATATCTCCATTTTTAAAGCAAGGGAGGAGGAAGAAAGGACAAAGCACAGATGACACCTAGGCAGCGTTTCTCAAGATTTCCACCAGAACCCCTTAGAAAAGGGATTCCCTGTTCAGATAAGCAGGGAAATCGAGTTAAAAGCATTTTCTTCTGCAGATCTTCTCTGAGCTTTTACTACAACAGTAAGTATTGTGAATCTCCAAAGCTGTGATAAATAGCCAGACTTTCTCCAATCTCTTCTTGTGGAGTATCTCTCAGGACTCAGATATTAAGGAACTCACTGTGGACCCGCCCTCTAACCTGTATATGTGGGAAGTGGATTGTGTGACATTGGAACTGGTTCGTGAGGGAAATGATCTCCCGGGCATACTGCATTTGAGATGCCGGTGAATCCTGCAGGTACCAAGAGTCCAGGAGGCAGCTGAAATGCAGGAATGGTGCTCCAAGAGCCTTTAGGCCTGGGAATATATTTTGAACTCTGATATATGGTTGAGGCCTGGAACTCTGTGGGTAGACATGGATTACATCCCCCAAGAAGAGATATCAGGTGAGATGCTCCCAGGACCCAGGGGGCAGTGGGGCAGAGGGAAAAGGGACAGGTAAGTGACAAATAAGGAGGAGCTGTGGGATAATAGGGCTTCCGTCTGGATGAGACTGATGCAGCAGGAGAATGCGGCTCCTCCCGGCAACAGTACAGGTCCAGTGCCTTCAACCCCATTTCTCTCCTTTCTTAAGCCTCTACTCAAAACTCTCCCCAACAACCAGAACTCAGAGCTCCTTAAGTGTCTTTCAAGGTTCTCCAAAGGGACAAGATTTTACAGGATTCTTAACCTAGTGAGAAGAGAAGCCTAGTATTCAAAATACAACATTTACTCTTTTGAGGTGTTTATAAATTGTAAACACTGGTTCTAAAATAAAAACACTTCTTCCAGTCTAAAAGTTGGTTTTCAAAAAAAAAAGACGTACAATATGAGTGTGGTTTGTTTATATACCTTGTTCTCAAAAAAAAACAAAGAAATTTCATTTGAATTAAATATGTTATATGCCTAGTACTACTTAATTAATAATAGTTCTACCAATGGTTGTACACTTTGCTTTCATTACTAGCAGATATATCAAGATTTGCACATAGAATACCACAAAGGTGGATTTAGATATGGAGTTAAAAGTTAAGCAAAGGAAAAAAGTTAACTAGTCGAGAAGAGGCAGCAGTGAAGTGAAAATAATATTGCTAATATTTTATGAAAAATTTAGAAAGACAAGATTTTGTAAATACCAAAGAGACAACCAATAAAGATCTTGTTTCTTCCATCTGACTAATCTGGGAGCAGCAGAGAATATCGTTCATTTTAACCATCTTAAAAAAATGATCTTATAATATTGCCATCTGTTGGCATATGACAGATACAGCAATCCAACAATGCAGATAATGAAGCAAAAATACGGAAAATAAGGGACAGATGTGAGAAACTCACACACTCATTTGGCTTAGCGTTTCACTTCTGTAATCTCAGAAGCCTTCCCAGTGACACAAATCTAATTCCTGGATGCAATATCTTAAAATGTTACGCTGTGCAGCAAGCAATGTGCCCATGACTTACTGAAGGTCCACTCATTCCAACACATCATGTGTTCCCTCATCAATATTGGGACTCTTCTATCCAAAACTCCGTTTCTGTCATCAAGGGAGGGTCCATGAGGTATACATAGGTGTATATTACACTGAATGTATTTATCCATCCTTCTAAAAATTGGCCTCACTGGCGTTTGAAGTTAACTGTGACAAGAAATGCAAAAAAGGCTCTCATCCATGTGTTCTACACACCATTCTGAGATCATTCACATTTTTGATTGGCAGAGAAAAAATGAAAAGTAATACAAATATTAACCAATTCCTGCATAGCGTATAAATCTGTTCATTTAAACACCACGTCTCCTTTTTACCCTTTTAAAATTTTGGACCGTAAGTTGCCTATTCAAAACTGTTTAGTTTAAAATGTGATGAAATAGGGACTTCCCCAGGAGTCCAGTGGTTAAAACTCTGCGCTTCCACTGCAGTGGGCCCAGGTTTGATCCCTCGTTGGGGAACTAATATACTGCATGCCACACGACACAACCAAAAATTAAAAATATAATGTGATGAAATAAATATTTAATTATTCCACAACACTTGCTGCACCCTTGCCAGAGCATCACAGCTTGCAGAGGTCCCCGACCAGGGCTTGAACCTGGGCCCTGGAAGTGAAACTGCCGAGTCCTAACCACTGGACAACGAGGGATCCCCGCCAAACACTTTTCTATGCAAAAAGGAGACCCCAAACACAGTAACTTAAGCAAAATGAGAAGACAGAGAAATACACAGCAGATGAAGGAGCAAGGTAAAAACCCACCAGGCCAAACAATTGAAGAGGAAATAGGCAGTCTACCTGAAAAAGAATTCAGAGTAATGATAGTAAAGGTGATCCAAAATCTTGGAAATAGAATGGAGAAAATACAAGAAATGTTTAACAAGGACCTAGAAGAACTAAAGAGCAAACAAACAATGATGAACAACACCATAAATGAAATTAAATATTCTCTAGAAGGAATAAATAGCAGAATAACTGAGGCAGAAGAACGGATAAGTGACCTGGAAGATAAAATAGTGGAAATAACTACTGCAGAGCAGAATAAAGAAAAAAGAATAAAAAGAACTGAGGCAGTCTCAGAGACCTCTGGGACAACATTAAATGCACCAACATTCGACTTATAGGGGTCCCAGAAGAAGAAGAGAAAAAGAAAGGGTCTGAGAAAATATTTAAAGAGATTATAGTTGAAAACTTCCCTAATATGGGAAAGGAAATAATCAAGTCCAGGAAGCACAGAGAGTCCCATACAGGATAAATCCAAGGAGAAACACACCAAGACACGTATTAATCAAACTATCAAAAATTAAATACAAAGAAAGCATATTAAAAGCAGCAAGGGAAAAACAACAAATAACATACAATGGATCCCCATAAGGTTAACAGCTGATCTTTCAGCAGAAATTCTGCAAGCCAGAAGGGTGTGACAGAACATATTTAAACTGATGAAAGGGGAAAACCTACAACCAAGATTACTCTACCCAGCAAGAATATCATTCAGATTTGATGGAGAAATTGAAAACTTTACAGACAAGCAAAAGCTAAGAGAATTCCTCACCACCAAGCCAGCTTTAAAGTAGCAGGATACAAAATTAATGCTCAGAATCTCTTGCATTCCTATACACTAATGATGAAAAATCTGAAAGAGAAATTAAGGAAACACTCCCATTTACCATTGCAACAAAAAGAATAAAATACCTAGGAATAACCTACCTAAGGAGACAAAAGACCTGTATGCATAAAACTATAAGACACTGATGAAAGAAATTAAAGATGATACAAACAGATGGAGAGATATACCACGTTCTTGGATTGGAATAATCAACATTGTGAAAATGACTCTACTACCCAAAGCAATCTACAGATTCAATGCAATCCTTATCAAACTACCAATGGCATTTTTCATGGAACTAGAACAAAAAATTTCACAATTTGTATGGAAACATAAAAGACCCCGAATAGCCAAAGCAATCTTGAGAAAGAAAAACAGAGCTGGAGGAATCAGGCTCCTGGACCTCAGACTCTACTACAAAGCTACAGTAATCAAGACAGTATGGTACTGGCACAAACACAGAAATATAGATGTATGGAACAGGATAGAAAGCCCAGAGTTAAACCCAGGCATATGTGGTCACCTTATCTTTTTTTTTTTTTTAATATTTATTTATCTTTGGCTGCGTTGGGTCTTCGTTGCTGCGCACAGGCTTTCTCCACTTGTGGTGAGCGGGGGCTATTCTTCATTGCAGTGCGGGAGCTTCCCATTGCGGTGGATTCTCCTGTTGTGGAGCACGGGTTCTAGGCACGCAGGCTTCAGTGGTTGTGGCATGCAAGCTCAGTAGTTGTGGCTCGCAAGCTTTATAGCGCTGGCTCAGTAGTTGTGGCGCATGGGCTTAACTGCTCCGCAGCATGTAGGATCTTCCTGGACCAGGGCTCGAACCCCTGTCCC
Organism: Tursiops truncatus; assembly: GCF_011762595.2. Classification (NCBI taxonomy): domain Eukaryota; kingdom Metazoa; phylum Chordata; class Mammalia; order Artiodactyla; family Delphinidae; genus Tursiops; species Tursiops truncatus. The sequence goes on along the minus strand of NC_047050.1, from coordinate 9,393,824 downwards.
CTGCATTGGCAGGTGGATTCTTAACCACTGCACCACCAGGGAAGTCCCTATGGTCACCTTATCTTTGATAAAGGAGGCAAGAATATACAGTGGAGAAAAGACAGCCTCTTCAATAAGTGGTGCTGGGAAAACTGGATAGCTACATGTCAAAGAATGAAATTAGAACACTTCCTAACACCATACACAAAAATAAACTCAAAATGGATTAAAGACCTAAACGTAAGGCCAGGCACTATAAAACTCTTAGAGGAAACCAGGCAAAACGCTCTATGACATAAATCACAGCAAGATCGTTTTGACCCACCTTGTAGAGAAATGGAAATAAAAACAAAAATAAACAAATGGGACCTAATGAAACGTAAAAGCTTTTGCACAGCAAAGGAAACCATAAACAAGACGAAAAGACAACCCTCAAAATGGGAGAAAATATTTGCAAACGAAGCAACTGACAAAGGGTTAATCTCCAGAATATACACGCAGCTCATGCAGCTCAATATCAAAGAAACAAACAACCCAATCCAGAAATGGGCAGAAGACCTAAACAGACATTTCTCCAAAGAAGATATGCAGATGGCCAACAAACACATGAAAGGATGCTCAAACACATGACAGGATGCTCAAACACATGAAAGGTTGCTCATCATTAGAGAAATGCAAATCAAAACTACAATGAGGTATCACCTCACACCAGTCAGAATGACCATCATCAAAAAATCTACAAACAATAAATGCTGGAGAGGGTGTGGAGAAAAGGGAACCCTCTTGCACTGTTGGTGGGAATGTTAATTGATAGGGCCACTATGGAGAACAGTATGGAGGTTCCTAAAAAAACTAAAAATAGAACTACCTTACGACCCAGCAATCCCACTACTGGGCATATACCCTGAGAAAACCATAATTCAAAAAGAGTCATGTACCAAAATGTTCATTGCAGCTCTATTTACAATAGCCAGGACATGGAAGCAACCAAAGTGTCCATCAACAGATGAATAGATAAAGAAGATGTGGCACATATATACAATGGAATATTACTCATCCATAGAAAGAAATGAAACTGAGTTATTTGTAGTGAGGTGGATGGACCTAGAGACTGTCATACAGAGTGAAGTAAGTCAAAAAGAGAAACAAATACCGTATGCTAACACATGTATGGAATCTAAAAAAAAAAAAAAAATGGTTCTGAAGAACCTAGGGGCAGGACAGGAATAAAGATGCAGACGTAGAGAATGGACTTGAGGACACGGGGAGGGGGAAGGAGGGGGAAGGGTAAGCTGGGACGCAGTGAGAGAGTGGCATGGACATATATACACTACCAAATGTAAAATAGATAGCTAGTGGGAAGCAGCTGCATAGCACAGGGAGATCAGCTCGGTGCTTTGTGACCATCTAGAGGGGTGGGATAGGGAGGGTGGGAGGGAGACGCAAGAGGGAGGGGATAGGATATATGTATACGTATAGCTGATTCACTTTGTGATACAGCAGAAACTAACACACCATTGTAAAGCAATTATACTCCAATAAAGATGTTAAAAAAAAAGTCTACTCAGCAACTTTCAAGTATATAATACAGTATTGTTAACTATAGTCACCATGCTGTACATTCATTATATGTCCAGAACTTATTCATCTTATAACTGTATTTGACCAACATCTCCCATTTTCCCTACTGCCCGGCCCCTGGCAACACCAGTCTATTCTCTGTTTTGACGAGTTTTGTTTTTGTTTTTTTTTTGGATTCCACATATAGGTAAGACCATACAGTATTTGTTGTTCTCTGTCTGACTTATTTCATTTAGCATAATGCCCTCAAGTTTCATCTGTGTTGTCACAAATGACAGGATTTCCTTCTTTTTAAGGCTGAATAATATTCTACTGCATTATTACAGTGTATATATCAGATTTTCTTTATCCATAGGTACTTAGGTTGTTTCCATACTTTGACTATTTTGAATAATGCTGCAATGAACATGGGATTGCAAATACCTCTTCAAAACAGTGATCTCGGGCTTCCCTGGTGGCGCAGTGGTTGAGAATCTGCCTGCTAATGCAAGGGGACACGGGTTCGAGCCCTGGTCTGGGAGGATCCCACATGCCGCGGAGCAACTAGGCCCGTGAGCCACAACTACTGAGCCTGCGCGTCTGGAGCCTGTGCTCCACAACAAGAGAGGCCGCGATAGTGAAAGACCCGCGCACCGCGATGAAGAGTGGCCCCCACTCGCCGCAACTAGAGAAAGCCCTTGCACAGAAACGAAGACCCAACACAGCCAAAAATAAATTAATTAATAAACTACCCCCAACATCTTAAAAAAACAAAAACAAAAACAGTGATTTCCTTTCCTTTGGATATATACCCAGAAGTGGGGTTGCTGGACAGCTCTATTTTAAGTTTTTTGACAAACCTGCATACTGTTTTCCATAGTAGCTGAACCAGTTTACATTCCCACCAACAGTGCACGTAGCTTCCCTTTTTTCTCCACATCCTCACTCAGCTGTATTCTTGATAGCTTGAGGATTCCTAACAGAACATATAAATTTTGTGCCTCTGTTAAGTTAATAGTCTTTCAAAAAGTAATAAAAGCATATTTTTCACGTTATGGATAACAACCTTATAACCTAATAGGAGCAAGAAACCCTGTTTTTCCTTTAAAAGGATCTGTCCATTACAAAAATTTGAGAACATTGGTAAAGTACCTACCTTAGCATTTGTTTTTATGAATGTGTCAGTACCAAGTTGCTTTGCATCAAAGCCTAATGTAAAACCAACAGAAGTGAACTTAATCTGGAAATCCTGCTTTTTAGCCAAATGACATCAAGAGCTGCAAGACAAAAGGCTTTACAGCAATTCACAGGGAGAAAAGTGGCAGAATTAAACTATCACAGGGCTTGTGATAGGAGAGTTGTGCTGATCACAAAAGCTTTTACACCTTTAGTCATCAGCACCGTATTCACACGGGAAAGAGTAAAGCAACAATATGTCTCCTATACTATCTAACATATACTTAATCTTCAGCTTGTGGAAATTTACAACATTGAAGAAAAACAATTCACATCCATAATAAGGATCCGAGAATCTTCTCCCCCAGCCTCCCACGCATTAAAAGGGTTAGTGCTGTTCTCAAGCTTGAGAAAGACTCGTGTCAATGTTAGGACCACACCTTTGGGACACACCAGCCTGGTTTCCCCCAGGCTCTGGCTCTCACTTGCTGTTTGATATAACGGAAGTTCCTCAACCCCAGTAAACCTGCTCTCCACTTGTAAATGGGAATAACAAGAAACCACCCTATTGCTCATCAGGATGAAATGCCATCATTTGTTTAAATCACATGTGTTTATAAAAGACACAGCATGGAGCTGTTTTAGAGCAAGATCTCAGTATGTTTTCATTAGTTATTTTTCTTATTATCGATTCCTCACAATAAAGTGTCAAGGTAGAAATTATGGAGCCTATTTTACAAGTGATGAAACTGAGACTTAGGAATTTCTAGTAACTGTTACACAGCCAGGAACTGGTCTGGGGGCTCTGGAGCCTGGAATCTGTCCGTTCTACCACACTGCCCCTCAGGCAGTAGCCCAAGAATTCTCACGCTGTGGCTGAAGGTACACGGGCCCAGCCAAAGGCAGCGCCACCAGCTAGAGCTTCCTGTCCTTTGTACTAGAATCTGGGCCAACACTTCTGACTGTGGTGAGCAAAGTTTACCAGACACGCGATTACCAGTGATAATCTTAGCGAGCGCGGCTCCGTGAACAAGACAGAAGTGACTGTTGTCGTGAAAGATAAAAGCCCTTCCTCCGCTTCCCGCTCAGCTCCCTCGGGCTCCAGGAACCACGAGCAGAGTGGCAACGTCTCACCTCCCTTCAATCGGATGGCACTGAGATAAGGAAGCATGAACACCCAACATATGCTTCCTGTTCCTGCCAGAGAATTTTCCTTGTTATCTATTCCAGTTAGAGGCTTTGTGGTTTCCATTACCAGAGTAAAAGTAAATCAGTGTGGGGTTTTTCTGTTTCTTTTTTTGGAGGGGGAGGGGGAAACCTTTTCTATACCTTGATGTGCCCTCAAAAATCAACTGCAGGGCTTCCCTGGTGGCGCAGTCGTTGAGAGTCCGCCTGCCGATGCAGGGGACACGGGTTCGTGCCCCGGTCCGAGAAGATCCCACATGCCGCGGAGCGGCGGGGCCCGTGAGCCATGGCCGCTGAGCCTGCGCGTCCGGAGCCTGTGCTCCGCAATGGGAGAGGCCACAACAGTGAGAGGCCCGCGTACCGCAAAAAAAAAAAAAAAAAAAAAAATCAACTGCAGAAGCGAATGGATGGAAGAATTGGGCGTGTGATGAGTGTGGTGGCTCCCACATCAGACATGACACCGTATTCTCCACACAACAGGGAGATAAAACTCTCTAGACTATCAGAGGTGACACGCCTGCAGTAAAGTCAATCCTTTTTATCTCTTGCCATTAAATGTGCTCTGCATCAGCATAATATGTAATCATTCTCCATGAACTGGATGCCTTTAGACTGACTTAGTTTCAGTGAAGGAGAAATAACACAGATTTGTGATGTGGAGTTATTAATGGTGATGGGGGATAGGAGGATGGCGTGGGGTTCTTGAAATGTCCTCCTTTGAAGAACCAAAGGCAGAGGCTATAAAAAGGCCTTAACCACAATCAGCGAGCAAGGACTCCACAGCCATTTTTTAAAATAAACCCTTGCAACATTATCTTTTATCTTCATCCAGTTTCTGAAGGGTTCCTGTTAGAGACCTGAGACACAGTATGGACTGGGAGACCCATACCATAAACACTCGTCTTTGCTCCCATGGACACATGGAAGCTGGAGGCTTGCCAGGGTGATGAGGTCCATGCAACGATCCCTTCCTCTGATGGTACCCTGCTCCTACCCACGGTGTCAGGTTCAGCTTCCTAGAAGGTAAGTCACAGCTCTGTCACACATTCAGTCCCTATTTATGTGAGCCTGTGTCATGCCAGGCGCTGGGAAAGGCGTATGAAGGGTACAAGTCCCAAGGAGCTTGCAGTCAGTTGAACTGGGCTCTGCACTAGCACGTGGTAGGTGTCACAGTAGGATTAAGTGTGAGGATGGGCCAGCAGGGTCCTTCCCAGGTGCTGTGGAAACGGAGCTGAAGAAAAGAGCTTTTGTCCTCTCCTAATATGAGCTCTGAAATAGGAACCTAAGAGCTGCCAGCAGTCATACTGAAAAGGCCAGGAAACACTTGGCTGGAATAAAGCCAACATACCAAGAGAAATCAGGACAAGTGATTGAGGCAAAGTCCAATGCACTGGAGTCCCTGACTCCAGGTGTCCAGGACTTGGTCACCTAATCCTATGAATTCCCCATTTTGGCCTAAGCAAGTTCAAATGTGATTTCTGTTCAATATGAATTTGCAACCCAAGAGTGCCGGACAATGTAAGTGACAAGTGGGCCCAGCAGGGCGTCCAAGTCGGTATATTCAGCAGGCAGCTGGCTGGGTGCAAGGTTCAAAAATAGAATCTAGGATAGAAATATCGGTTCAAGAGTCATTAGCCTATAAAAGGTAACTAACTTCATGAGAGCAAAAAAGATCTTCTGGAAAGAAGATCTAGAGTGAAAAGATAAGAGGACATAAAAACCAAACTTCAGGAAACAGAACTATTTAATGGACAAAGAAAGATGAACTAGAAAGGAGAAGAGAAAGTGAGCCAGACCCCAGGTGGCCTCTTGGAGATGTGACCGTTTCACTGAGGAGGGCAAATGGGGCCACCAGCTCGAAGCATCCTGGCTTGGCCGGGAGGCAGATGCCACGGCAGATTTTCCACAATACTGTCAGGTGGCAAGGGTGCCCCGGGGTGGAGAGGTGACACCTGCTCCCTAGCAAGCAGTGAGTTCTTGGGTCTTCTCTGCAGATGTAGTGAGCGGTCCAGGCTGGGGTGGAGAACACAAGGGTTTCTTGCTGCTTTGGGAAAGTGTGGGAGACATTTCTGTCTTGGTTTTCTGCAAGTTCCATGAAAATGGTTCTCTTCAAAGCCCATTGTATCTGTCATGGTTTCCGTCTGTCTTATAAGCAAGTCATTCCTTTATTTGGCATCTGGAACATCCCAGCCATTAAAAACCCCATGTTCTCTGCACTGTTTGGCCAGCACAATAGCTGGCAACGATTCAAAGCAAAGAGTTTTAACCTGACGGCGTGGAATGGATAAATGAGGATAGGTCCTTTGGTATGTACTCTAAGCACTGTATTGCTGTTTTCTATAAAACAACCCATAAGCCTTTAACCTTTAGAGAAAATGAAAAAGGTTAGTGTTTGGGGGGAAACTGACCTCTTCATTAAGTCAATATGTCTGAGCTGAGTATGTTTTAATAAACCTTCTGATTTTTCTTGAAAAAAAAAAAAGACTGCCAAGCACTTGAGTAAAAGCAATTTCAGAGACATATAATCAATGTTGCCCTCATCAGGAGTGAAGTGACGGAGACAGATGGGGAAGAAGCTGAGGAGGGTAACGGGAGCAAGATGGTTCTAGAGTTAATTCTGATTCTACGACTAGTCATGCAGCTTTGGGCGGGTTGCTTAACTTTACTGAGCTTCGGCCTCCTTATCTATAAAAACACGAAAGGTAGACTGTGATTGTGAGCTACAGGCACGCCACACCTTTTGCAGAGGTCTTGATGCTTATTCAGATGGACTGACCAGGACAGTAAACCCACCCACTCAGGGACCTCTCAGAACTTCCACTGAGACTTCCTAAAATCCTTTTGCATAAGTCCAACTAGGCTTCCTCTAAAAAAAAAGAAAAAATGGTGGGACTTCCCTGGCGGTCCAGTGGTTAAGACTCCATGCGTGGGTTTCATCCCTGGTCGGGGAACTAAGATCCCGCATGCTGTGTGGCACGGCCAAAAAAAAATGGTGACAAGGACTTTGGGATCTGTGGTCGGTTCTGGAAACTTCATTGATCCTACATTGCAGATGCCCTCAGCCCCTGAAGGAAAGGAGGGGTGAATTCCCCCTGAGGGGATACTGTGGTGTGTGCGCCCAGATACCCTCCTTAGGACTGAAGCACATCTCCGTGCTGAGAGCTTTGGTGGCCGGCAGCATCAGTTCCATGCCCACCCAGGAATTGCCCCTAGTTAAGGACAGCCACATGGCCAAGGTCACACTTCACCGCACAGGCTGCATCCGATGACTGGCTGGTGGTTATAAAGGCCAGAAGGCCGTCCCTACCTCAGAGCCCGGCTCTGCTGCCTTCACCAACCTCCCCGCCTCCTGCCACACAGGGATTGATCCCGAGGGTCCACCCTGGAGAACCTCCTGCATCCAAATCTCCATCCAGAGCCTGTTTCCTAGGAAACTCCAGCTAAGTTACCAATATTTAGAAAGTATATTGCTGGGCTTCCCTGGTGGCACAGTGGTTAAGAATCCACCTGCCAATGCAGGGGACACGAGTTCGAGCCCTGGTCCGGGAAGATCCCACATGCCGCAGAGCAACAAAGCCCGTTCGCCACAACTACTGAGCCTGCACTCTAGAGCCCGCGAGCCACAACTACTGAGCCTGCGTGCCACAACTACTGAAGCCCATGTGCCTAGAGCCCGTGCTTCGCAACAAGAGAAGGCACCGCAATGAGAAGCCCGGGCACCACAACTAGAGAAAGCCTGCGCATAACAATGAAGACCCAACGCAGCCAAAAATAAATAATTTTAAAAATTAAAAAAAAAAGTATATTGCTGATGAGAAGGAAATGCAGACAGACAGGCGTTAGGAGTGAGTTATTGTCTAATGTGATCCCAGACATTTAGGGCACACAAGAGGAACTTCTGAGTGGTATTTTTCAAGTGCACCTTGGCCCACTCTCAGGAGACTTAAAACCTGAAAAGCCCAGCACCCTTTTGGAGGACCTAGTACCAAATTTGTGTGAGTGAAAGGGGTCATAATGGACAAACTTCCAGTTCTGAGTCCTGGGGATGTAATGCACAGCATGGCAACTATAGTTAATAATACCGTAACGTGTATTTGAAAGTTGCTAGAAGAGTGGATCTTAAAAGTTCTTATCACACACACAAAAAATATGTAATCATGTGTGGTGCTGGATGTTAACTAGACCTGTGGTTCATTTTGCAGTGTATACAGATATCGAATCATTATGTTGTACCTCTGAAACGGATACAATGTTATATGTCAATTATACCTCAATTTTTAAAAATCTGTAAAGTGAAGCAGAGGGTCTGCTCCCAACTGGCCCTGGTTGGAGCCACAAGTCTCTCGAGTCGAGAGTGGCCCTGGAGACAACAGTAGAGTCACTTACCTGTCACTGAGAGCAAGAGTGCCACCCGGGGGCCGGCCCGGGACCCTGAGGAGAGCAGGTGAGGGCTGGGGCTTGAAGGAGTGTGGCAGACATTGGTGACATCAGCGTCCACCCCTGGGCAGGAGGCCTAAGGTGACTTTCCTGCACACAGGGACCCCGTTCCACCTATGGCCAATGAGGAGAAGCACAATGTATATACTGATACTTCCTCAAAGTGAATGTGAATTGCGCAAAACTGAGGCAACTTGCTTCTACAGAAAGGTTCTTAGGAAAAAAAAAAAAAAAACAATCCATTATCCTAAAGCGCTGAAAAATAATTTACTTTTTCTTCTTTTTTTTTAATTTAGTTGATTTACAACTATAGTTGATTTACAGTACTGTGCTAGCTTCAGGTGTATAGCTTCAGATTCTTTTCCATTATAGGTTATTACAAGATATTGAATATAGTTCCCTGTGCCATACAGTAAACCCTTATAGTTTATCTATTTTATACATAGTGGTGTGTATCTGTTAATCCCATACTCCTAATTTATCCCTCCCCCAATAATTTACTTTTTTACCTTAGTTTCTGGGGGGAGGAATATCAAAACTTCTCGAAGTCCTCTCCGCCCATTTCCTCACCTTTGTACCCCCGGCCTCTTGCCTCTCCTCCAGCTCCTGCCTCTTGAGCTCAGGGCACTTCCTTCTCTCTCTGTTCCTTCACCCTCTCTGTGCCTTTCTTTTCCCTGCCGGTGGCTCCCTAACCTCTCAAATATACCTCGCTGCCCCCTCTCACGCTTCCCCAGTCTGTGCGTGTGTGTATGTGTTTGGGGGGGGAGAGACACCTTACCTGTTACCCCCAGGCCTGGGACAGGAGGTCCTGGCCTCTTAACTGCTTGCGACACAGGGTCCTTCCTTCCTCACAGACTCTCAGCAGCAGCTTTGCTTACATTCCTGTCATACTACATGTACTACATTTAAAGCTGTCCTTTATTTCAAACTTACATCCTCTTTACCTTTTGGTTGTTAAAATATATCTTTTATTAAATGACGGTAACAGTAGGTGGTAGTGGGTTTTTTTTTTTAAGTACTTGGCTAAATAAAATGTCTGCAACCTTATATCAGCCTTCAAAACTTTCTTTACATTTTACAAGCCCACTAAATACAAAACTCTTGGAATCATTATAGTTAAACAATATGCACAGCTGAAACTAATAATTTTATGTCAGTTATACCTCATTAAAAGAAAAAGACAATATGCAGAGAAAGAAGGAAGCACTGGGGACTGTCAGTCTGCAAAACGTTGACTGCTATCCCTCTTGGAAGAAGAATTTGAGGAAAGATTAAAAAGAACAGAAAGGAGCAAGGGGGTTAGAAACACCCCAGACAATATACGAGGGCTCTTTGCATACATTTGCATACATGATAACATGTAGGTGTTCACACCCCGACATTACTGATGATGAAACAGGTTCAGAGAGCCTAAGGAGGGTGCTCAAGACAACCCAGCAGGGGGTGGCCCAGCCGCGTGGAGTTCCCCCGGTAGTGGGGACAAGAGGGACATCCCTGATGAGCAGCTGGATTTTAGAGACAGTGGAACTGATGGCTAGGTCCCAGGACACAGTATATACGACCCCCAAACAAAGAGCGGGGAGCAGAAAGTCTGCCCCGTCTATCCTCTAAGGACAGACAGGGACATTCTTCTGAGAGAGAAATCAGTTGGAGGGCCTTAGATATGGAGCCAAGCAAAAAAGGAATTATCATCCTTAACCGACTAAGTCATCTACGCACGTCCACATAGAGTCACACGGAAATTTAATTCCCCGCCCACCAAGTGTTTCTGCTGTGTTCTCACACTCAGACCTTTGCCTCAAGTTATCAATAGCTTTTCTTCCCTGTCTTTCTTTTTAACTGAGCTAACTCCACCACTGCATCCTGACAGTATAATTAGCACTAGCCTTGGGAGAGGAATTGTTCTGCATTAAAAAATAAGTATTGTAGACAGATACTTTTAGGTCTTCTTGCATGGCTGAGGAAGAATCAGTACACTGCACATAGAGTCAAGACAAGTCAAAGAACAAAGGAAGAGGAACACTAATGAATTCTCAGATGTGTTGGAAACCTGTTAAGTCACAGGTTTGACAGTAGATGTGGAGTTAAGTGATTTTTAATTTTTTTAATTGTAATTTGAAATTGAATATAATCCAAGAATGCTGTCTGTCATTTCACAGAACCTCACTAATGGTTACACAGGAGGGACACAGTAACTCCTACCAAAGGGATTCCCTTAGGAATCAATCTTCTAAGAGTTTGAGACAGAGGTGATCCTCCACAAAATTATGCATCTATTTTCCTCCATGTTTTTCAAACTGAGCTGTTTATGCTGGTCAGGAGGGCCAAATTGTCATCTAGGAAAGGAAGAAAGAGAGATGTATTTCCTGAACAAATACTGTAATATCTTTCTGTAATATCTGAACTTATACATAAATCAGTCTACCAGCTCTATCAATCACAAAATGAGATAGGTTACAGGAGAATGCTTGGTCGACTATTCAGAACTCCTTTGATGTGATATATTATTATTGTCATTATTATTGCTACTTCTGCCATTACCATATTTGAATTTGGTATTGAAACGTATAATAAAATAAACACTAATTCAGACTAACTGAGAGAGAACAGCCTAAATCATACACTGTGTTATTAAAATGTAGTGTTATTATCGTAAAATCTGCAGTCTAACTTAAAGCTCCTGCTAACAAGTGCAACCAAATACAGTTCTGTCTGTTCTCCTTCAAGATAAGAACCATTTGTACTTGAAATTACACATTTATGTGCTATAATGAATGTGATAGATTCTTTAAAAAAGAATCCATCCTGCTAATTATTGTAAACATGTCTATATATTAAAACCTCATTAATCCAGGCTTCCAGTAATTCAGAGTTTAATCTTATTTTCCCTATGCCAAAATGAAATATACCTTTCTCTCAAGATAATGTAAAGGTATATTTCAGTAGAGCACAAGCTGAATTAGTAAAATTTAAATATATATTCTCTGAGATTTTATTTGAAAGGCTTTCAAAATCCTGCATTGCTGCCATCTGGTGGCCAAAGTGGTTCTCTACAATAATTTTAAAATTAAAACTACCTGTATAGAAACATAACAGTTTGAACTCTACCAATATGGGTATGCTGTTGCAGATGTAAATATCTTGCCATAAAGCAAGTGCAAGTAGGGATTTAGATAATTACCTGTAAAAATGCCCATTTATATTTTTGATATGCCCAAAGAAATGCTTCAAACATGTTCTGTTGTGGATTATTAATCACTGTACAGAGCAAGGTCCCTGCCTATGAATACAACCCCAAAACAATGAGGAATAGTCTCTGTAAAAGCCGCTTCATGTTCTTTTTTTAGCATAGTACAGAGTTTTTAACAGTTCATGGGGTTTTGAGTTCTATTGCCATAGATTCAAGCTGTACCAGGTACTGCTACTTATTAGCTAAGTGACTTTTGGTAAATAACATAGTTGCTCTATATGCTCTGTACCTCATTTTCTCATCTGCAAAATGGGGACAATTGCATTTATCTTTCAGTTTTGTTGTGCGGATTCACTATGGATATTATAAGCGTATAATTAATGGTAGCAACTACTAGCATTTCTGTCCTAAATGGCAACACAGACGAGACTCAAGGAGAAAGCAGACTTCTTGTTTGGACTCTAACCCTAAATTTTCAGTCAGTTTCTACCTAACGTGCAAACCGATGGCCAACTTTGTACCCTTCCCGTGTAAACACTTAGGAGGAGTTTCTTCGTAACTGCTCCTTGTACTGTGACTCCGGCCTCTTGAAAGGCAAATATTTCTTGGTATTCTTAAATAGCCAAGACTATAAGGAATCCACACTCAAACATGGGGAAAATGGGAAACAGCCACTGAATTCAACCTACCCTTTTAAACTACTTCCTTAAAGGACAGAGTTCTCAGCCGAAGGTACTGCTCCCAGTGACCAGTGTAGAGGGACGTTCTGATTCTGGTAATTCGCCACCTGTCTGAGCATCCTGAAGCAGAAGAGGGCACCATCTGGACATCCAGCTGTTACCCCCCTGCTATGCCCTCAGAGAGGTAATTTGCTGCCCCCTTCCCCCCACCAGGCCTCCCTGTTCTCCCAGAGCGAACATTGACTCATCACATCTGGTTTCCGAAAGGACTTGACTCAGATGTTTAGCCTTAGGTTGTTATCTCTGTGTTAAGACGCTTTGGTAGCAGGAAAACTGCATGAGAGGTTTAATCGTATTGATGTAGCACAACCAGCAACTGCATAACCTCACCCAGGACCACCTGGCCTGGCTCAGCCCTCCAAGCCCACACATCAACTTTCATTAAGTGTCATATGTATGCTTGTGTGGCTCATGGGCTGGGTGATAAAGATTGGTCAGAAATCAATAAGTAAAGACATAATTTTTATTTTCAAGAAACATCATGTCCACATTGGAGAAACCAGTAGTAATAAGGGAAATACTAAAAAATTGCCTTAATATAATGCAGAGAGTGCATGGTTCTTTGCAACAAGGAGAAGGAAGAGATCAGAGCACACTGACATGATTCTCATCTTTGAGTGTCTCTCACTCACAGTAAGCGTGATTATTAGGCCTCAGCACCCTTCCGTCTGCCATGTAGTTCATCCCATAGTCTACTTGGCCCCCCAAAAAGTTAAATAGCTAAATCACTTAAAGAATCTTTTCTTGGGCTTCCCTGGTGACGCAGTGGTTAAGAATCCGCCTGCCAATGCAAGGCACATGGGTTTGATCCCTGGTCCAGGAAGATCCCACATGCCTCGGAGCAACTAAGCCTGCAAGCCACAACTACTGAACTCGCGTGCCACTATTACTGAAGCCCGTGCGCCTAGAGCCCGTGCTCCTCAACAAGGGAAGCCACCGCAGTGAGAAGCCCACGCACCACAACGAAGAGTAGCCCTCACTCGCCGCAACTAGAGAAAGCCCACACGCAGCAACGAAGACCCAACACAGCCAAAAAGAAATTAATTAATTAAGTAAGTAAGTAGGAAAAAAAATTTAAAAAAAGAATCTTTCTTGATCAACAGTTACTATGTACATGGAGCCTCTGAAACAATCCAGCATCATATTCTTGTTCCAGAGGCGTGTAAACAGAAATTGGTTTATAAATTTCAGTTAATAAGCTTGAAAACAAACTAGAGAGGGATTAATGCACAATTCAGATTTGTCATAATCAACCCCTAGATGTGAGAGTCTAGACAGGCAATAATAAAGATTAACAATCTTATCAGGATTATGAGGCAGCAAATTATTGGAAAAGACATCTTTGATTTATTATAGTCATCAAAGGAATTATTTCAGAGCTGTAGAAAATGATGTAAGTCAAACTCCAGAAGAGACAGAGTCAACGGTGAACCACTAACATGACTTGTTTCTTGGTATCTAAAAATTATTTGAAAATACAACAAGGAAATTAATTTTGTCTATCTTGGAAAGAAGGATATGTAGCCAGGTTATCAGCACATATTTATAAGAGCCTGAGCTACATCAGACCACATCATGTCTTTTGACATAATTGAATGAGTACATAGGAGTACCAGAGTAATAATAATCTATTTACACCTTAACATAGCACTCATGATGAAAATCCATGAAAGGTCTACAAATATATGGATAAAGGAACTAAAGATGAAAATCCATGAAAGGTCTACAAATATATGGATAAAGGAACTAAAGATGACATAGTAATTAACAAATCGGTTTCTAGAAGGGCTTAGATAAATAACAGTACTGTTTCTTGTTACCTTTCTTCTTGAGTTCCAAATGGCCACACAAGGATTTTGGGTGCATCCCCACTTCATAAGCTAAAAGGTGTGTCTCAGAGCACCTACACTCTGAAAGCATGTGACATAGAAAAGAAAAGATGTCGTGGGGAAAGAGAGGTGCACTGAGGGGGAAAAGTGTGGAAAGCTCTGAACACAGCACAGAGAATTCAGAAAAGTCAGATTGTGAGGGAGACTCACTGTCCTAGTTGACTGTCACTTTGCCATATCCTGCAGGCCACCACTAAGTCATATAAATACCCTGAGTTTGTTCCTTCAGCCTGTCATGCCACTCACTCTCAAGGGTTGAGACCATATGCCCCACTCTGGTTACTATAAGCATTAGAATGTGAGTTCCATTAGGGCAGAGGTCTTGTATGTTTTATCAACTGCTCTATCCCTAGTGCTTAGAAAAGTGCTCAATACATAGCTGTTGAATGGATGGTAAATATGATCAATAAACTCACTGAAATAGTCTGTCTGATGGGTTCAAGATAAATACTAACTCAGTAGCTTTTCTCTGCAGAAATAATAACACTTACAAATACAAACTGAGAAAATATTCCATTCACAGAAGTGACAAAAACTACAAAGCAGTAACAATACAAGAACAGCAGAGATGTGAAGAACAGTACAAATATTACTAAAAGACATAAAACAAAATTGGAACAAATGCAAAGATATAACATAGTTGCATAGGAAGACAAAAATAAAATGTCAGTTCTCCCAAAAGTAATAATGTAAATCAATGTAATTCTAAGTATCCCAAAAGAATCTTTTATTTCATTAGGATCATCTTGAATTTCATAGGGAAGAATAAATATCTGGAATAGCCAAGAAAACTATTTAAAAATCTAATGACAATGGGAGATGTACTGTAAAGCCACTGTAATAAAATCATTATGGTATTGACATGAAAATATATTAAAAATAATAAATCAGTGGAATAATATAGACAATCCAGAAATAGATCCCAGTGTATATGTCACAAGGGGATACATTAATTTCACGAGTAATGAACTGATTCATTTCAAAAGCATAATGGCATAGCCAGGGCTCCATGAGGAGAATGTAAAAGCGGGCGGGCCTTTATTTACACTATATACAAAGTCATCTCCAGGTGCATACAGGAGTTATCTGTATAAACAAATAAGATAAATGAAAATGTTTGAAGAAAATGTAAGAGACTGCATATGTAATCTAGGTATGGAGAAAATTTATTAACCAAGTGAGAAAAACTGAAATCTGAAAGAAAGAAAAAAACTAGACAGGGAATGAGGAAGGGAGGAAAAGAAGATTTGACAATACAATTTTTTTCATTAGGGTGAAAGGGTCGTAAACAAAATCAATAGATAGCACAGGGCTTCCCTGGTGGCGCGGTGGTTGAGAGTCCGCCTGCTGATGCAGGGAACGCGGGTTCGTGCCCCGGTCCGCGAAGATCCCACATGCTGCGGAGCGGCTGGGCCCGTGAGCCATGGCCGCTGAACCTGCGCGTCCGGAGCCTGTGCTCCGCAACGGTAGAGGCCACGGCAGTGAGAGGCCCGCGTACCGCAAAAAAAAAAAAAAAAATAGCACAGGCAAGCAGTGCTTTGGGGGGGCGGGGGGAAGTCACAACTTTGAAGATTGACAAAGTGTTATCATCTGTAATGTGAAGATTGACAAAGTATTATCATCTGCAATAACATGGGAAAAGATATAAAAATAGTTCACAGAAAAGCAAATCTGAGTGACCAGCACACACACAAAAAGATTTCAGATTCACTAGTAGTCAAGTAAATGCAAAAAAATACAAAACTAAAATGTAACAATGAGGTATCACATCCAGCAAAAGTTAAAGTGCAAGAAATGCCTACTACTGACAAGAATGTAGGGGGAAGGGAGACTCATACTACTAGGTGAAAGGTCAATTTTATAGTCCTTCTGGAAAACAATCTAGCAACACCTAATAAAATTTAACAGACTTACCCCCTTGGATGGGAGCAATTCTACCGGTAATCTATCACATAAAAATAAAGGCACCTAAAAATATCTACAGCTATGTTTTTTGCAGTACTGTCGATATGGTCACAAACTACAAGCAAAGCGGCTGTCTATCAATCTGGGGGATGCTTGAATATATTAAGATAAAATTACACCATGAAATAATTTGCATCACTTAAAACAATGGTTAGAATGATACTACATACTTGAAGAGAGTTCCTTGAAGTTTTCTTGAGAAAAAGAAAACACATAAAAGTAGGAATAATATAATGCCATTTTTAAAAAGAACTGGAAAATGGCCTTCTGTGTGTATTCATGTGCATACAGAAGTGTATCTATATGTAGCTTGTTTATAATTATAGAACATGGAGTAAAACACATTCATAAGGGGTAAGGTCTGCCTGATTTAGGGAGGAGCAAAGGAGAGAAGCAAGAAGAGGCAAACAAAGGAGAAAAACATGTTACAGCCTCCCCAGATAACGATATGATTCCATGTAAGCATTACATTCAATTATATATATACGTGTGTATATATGTGTGCGTACATATAAAGAAAAACATTTAATTTAAAAAATTAAAAAGTGAGAAAGGGAAGGAGGAAGAAAGGAGAAGATGGGAGGGGTGGAGGTAGGGAGAGACGGGGAGAGAGAAGAAATTGGCTTCAGTGATCAGCCTTTTCAGACTTACATCACATCAACTACTTCACTTACTAGTGACTCAAGACTCAACCTTGACAGCCTTCAACAATATCAGATATTTAAACAACTTGGTCCCAAATGGGAGTGCATTTTTAGTTTTTGTAATTTTTCTTTTCTTTATCCTTCCCTCCTCCACTTCTTCCTTTTTTAAAAACAAGAACAACCCATTGCCAGTGTTGAACATGGCCTACATGGCTCAGAATCTTACCTGACTACATTGAAATCTTTTAAGCTGATGTGCCTACAGACTGATATTCTAAGCTTTTTGTAGTATGTATGAAATCTCAGATAATCTATTGATGAGAGGCTTCTCCTAAAAGCAAAACTACCCAGTTCCAAGAAAAGCTTGCTTCTGCAAAACAACAACAAAAGCTTGCATGTCTTCTGAGTTATAAAAGACAAGAGGCTATGTTTCCAACACAGAAGAAACAGTTTCTGAAGCACCTTAATAAATCTCAGTAATTGTTAGCACACCACCAAGTCAAGCAGAAAACAAAGAAGGATATCAGTTTCTCAAAAGATCAAGGTCAATAAAATTGGTTCCAGCAACCATTCAACAATTTATAATGAGATCAAACTTGTCACCAAATATCTTGGGAAAGTAATTACAGTGGATGTACTTTGAGGCTTTGGGTTAGCATAAGGCGTCACCGAGGAATTAAGAATGATGACAGTATTAAAGGTCTAGAGAACAATGGTTGAGGAACACGAATACCAGGGAAGGAGGTTTTAACACAGACATCGAGTCTGCAGACTAAAATTAACTTGAATTCAGGTTAGTATCATTCAAATAATCTATGTCCATTAAAATTTTATATTCAGCCCTCATCTCATCATTCATTCAAGCTGCCTCCCTCATCTTTTCTCTGCTTTAGCAAGAGTAGAGGACTCGACTAATACTAACCCCAGCTTCTTTTTGTTGAGCCCCTCTTCTAATAGAATCACACTTCATATCATATCTCAGTTAAGCATAATTGCAAGTTTGTGAAATAGGTATTTATTTCACCATGTTAAGATGAGGGGACTGACGCTCAGAGAGGTACAGAGAATATGATCAAGGTCAAACAGCTAGTAAATGCCACAGCAGGGATTCACAGCCATGGCCAGCTTCAAAACCCGTGCTTTTTCTGCTCCACTGTCATGTGTCTCTTGTTAAGTCAAGGTTGTCCTGGAGACAGCCTAACACAGAGAACCCACCATATTCACAGCCATAATCTGGCTTGGAGTCACTGACTCGGTATTATTCGTACAAGGCCATTGTGGTTGTTAACATCTGTGGGATGGATCTGAAGACGTAACTGCCCACCCCATCAGTTCATCTTCCTTAGACACTCATCTAGTAGGAGGACACTTGGTCCATCTGCCCCTCAGTGAATGGCACCCCACCCTTTCCCCACCAGCCACTATCAATATCTCAGACTCCCAGGACTTATAGGCAAGTGACCTCAGGGAATTAGTCATGACCCAACTCCACATTATCTTTTCTTGGGGAAAAACAATACACATTTCCTCCTCCTAAGCTCAGAAAATTTCATGGGAAGAAGAATATTAAAGGCTAATGGGTAATTAAAATAAGGTTACAGAATCTTATCCCAGAGAACATGGTGGATTGTGGAGTACTCAGAGACTCTATGAGCCAGAGGTCTCCAGGCCAACATGCTCACTTTGCAGCTGAGGAAACTGGGCTCAAAGAGGTGACATTACAAAAGCTCCTCAGTGACGCAGCCCTGCCTACCTTTCCAACCCTAGCCCATGCCCCTCTGCCATCCGTCACATGCCAGTTAGAACAGAGCAGCTAAGTGCAATGGACAGACTGCATGTTTCTCTTCCTCCATTTCCTCGTTTTCAAAACAGGGATAGCTCACCTTTTGGTCCTTCAACACATCCTTACTGAGATTCAACAATACTAAGAACTTTCTAGCCAACCTCACAGGGTTTATATGAGGATTACTTCATTAGAATTGATTAACGGGGCTTAAATTCCATGTACAATTCTCAGCCTGGTGAGTGCTATATAGTAACTTCTCTGTAAGTTATTAGTATTCTTATTTCCTTATCTCACCACTACATCTTTGTACATGCTGCCCTGTCTGCTTGAAATGCCCTTCCCCAGCTTATTCATTCTTCAGGCCTCAAAATATCACCTCCTCTGTAAAGCCTTTCTTTTTTTACCAGAACAGTAACTGGTATCCTTCTCCTCCTCTGAGCTCTCTTTGTGCATACATCAATTATAGAAGTATAATAATACTTTGTCCCATATCTGTCTTCCCCCATCTCCACTAGACACTGAGTTCCTTGAAGGCAAATGGGGATGATGGTGTCTTATTCATAGCAGAAGCGCCAACATTTAGTGCAATGGCAGGGACAAAATCGATTCTCTGTACACGGATGCTGAAGAAGTGAATGGCCTACATGAACTTTTAGAGTCAGTTGGTCATAGAACCAGAGATCCCTTGTCCCCTGATCCTGCTGCTTGTGCTTGTCCCTCTACCATGCTGCTTCTCTGCATCACTGGGGAAAGGGGCCACAACATGCTAGTGTCAAGGTACCACAGGTCAGCCAATGCTCCTCAACAGGCCTACGTCAGTCTGGGTCCAATCAGGAGACAGAATCTCCACAGCAATTTAAGCAGAGGAAGTTTAACATGAAGTTTAACATAACTACACTATGACTCAAGGGTGAAACTATATAAGAGAGAGTACCCGAGGGAAGACAAACATAGGAGGTGGTCCCCTTCCCCAGGCTGGGGTCCAGATCTCAGTGGAGAAGGAAGAGTTTCAGGCCACTAGTTGGCAGACAGATTTGTGGGCGCACAATCACAGGGCAAACAGGAAGCAGCCTCTGTGACACAAGCAAGCTGTGGCTGGTGGGCATGCCCACAGGTGAGCAAGGGGGGAGGGGCACCAGTGCAGGTAAGAGGTCTGGAGTGCCTAAAGTTTACATCAGGAGAGCTTCAGGAGACAAACCAGAGACGGAGGGAGCAGGCACGCAGAGGGAGGTGGGGTGCCAGTGTGGGCAGAGGGCCTAGGGTGCAGTGTCTGTGATCATCAGTCCAGGCCAGGGATGCAGGATCGTCAGAGAACCATGCGTTCCTGATTCATGGCCGGGGCAGAGCACCAGTGACGTTCTTACACCCACACTGCTGACAGACAGGGTAGGCACCAGAACCAACACAAAAGCCCATTCCTTCTGCAAACTCCTTCCGGTGCCCTCTATGAGAAAGCTTAATATGCTCACTATAAAGGAAAAATGTTTAAAGTTGGCCTGTCCTTTATGACAGAGTAGATATTGAAAGATGAATTTGGAGCTGACGGGCAATAAATTGATAACTGGCACAAAGCCTAAATGGAAATTTCAGAGTGCAATAACTGCTTATGCTAATTTTTTGAAGTCCAGGAAATTGCCAGTCAAAAGTGAACAACAGGTTGGAGCTGAGGAATAATGAGATAATACAGATAAAGGTGTAGCACAAAATATACTTTCAACTAATATTTTTACCTAATTCCCTTAATATTATTATAAAAGTTTGCTATACGAGTTATCTATTGCTGTGTTTCAAACTATGCCAAAAATTAGCAGCTTAAAACAACATGTACTTATTTGCTCACAGTTTCTGTGCATCAGGAATCTGGGCCCAGCCTGACATGGTCCTCTGTGTCAGAGTCTCTCACAAGGCTTCAATCGAGGTGTCATCTTGGGCTGCGGTCTCATCTGAAGGCTCAACTGGGGAAGGTTTGCTTCCAAACTCACTGTGGTGGTTGTTGGCAGGACTTGTTCCTCAACAACTGTTGGACTGAGGGCCTCAGCTTTTTAAAGGTGATGGGCTTGAGGCTACCCTCAGCTGCTCCCCACATGGGCCTCTCCAGCTTGTTTCGTCAGAGCAAGCCCATGAGAGGAGCCAAAGAGAGTGCAAGCAAGACAGAAGTCACAATCTATTATAACCTCATTTTGGAAGTGATGTTCCCCACCTTTGCCATTTTCTGCTCCTTAGGAGCAAGTATCAAGTCCAGTTCACACCTAAAGGGAGGAGCTCCCACAAGGACAGGAATACCAGGAGGTGGGGTAATTGCAAGCTCTGTCAGAAGTTGTCTGCCACATTGCCTTTTGCTTTTCATCTCTCACTGTTTTCCCTTGAGAATGTAAAATTAATACATGAAATTATATTGTTTAAAATCCCTATTAGAAATCTAACTGCATTACTCTGGTGGGATAACATATTTAAAAGATCTTTGGTAATGCAGGAAATGAACACAAAATTTAAAAAAAAAATGCGCTGGCTACCAATCACAAAATCTCCCTCAATTTAGACAAATTCAGCCATTTGAAACCAATTTTGAAATGTTTCAAGATTAATCCCTAAATTAATACATTGTGCAGTCATACACACTTGTAAATTCTTTCTCAAAAGTTTAATTCGACATTCTAATTTTATATTTATTGTATTCATAGCTACCCCCAAATAACTGACTACAAAGCACAATTATCATAGTGAAAGAGTATTTGTTAAGCATTCAGTTTTGCCCACCAGTGTCCATATACACATGTAAGGGTCTTACATTCTAACAGTTTACATTCTAGAAGATTTGACCCTGATGTGACTAAACATAGCTATGGCAGCGGTAACAGAATCTTATATTGCCCTTTCTTAGATATTCACAGCACCCTTGCAGGACCAAGACATCCTGCACTGATAGGACTTCCTCTGAAATGGGAAAGTTAAATGATAAATATATAAACAAGGGAAATCAACATGGTTATGTAATAACCGACAGAGGTTAGCTTATATAGAGTGGTCAAGAAAGGCCTTTTTGAGAAGGTGATCTTTAACCAAAGATGTAAAGAATGAGAATGAATTAGACTTCCAAAGAGCTGGAGAAAGTGTTCCTGGCAGAAAAAAGTGTAAGTACAAAGACCCTCTGTGGCAAAGGGTATCTGCTTGGAAGCAGATTCTTTCCTAGCTGACCCTCCAGATGAGAGCCCAGCCCTGACCCACACCTTGACTGCTGTTTCATGAGAGACCCTGAAGCACAAGACCCAGCTAAGCCATGCCAGAAACTATGCATAATAAATATGTATTATTTTAAGCTACCAAGTTTGTAGTAATTTGTTACCCAGAAATAGATAACTAATGTAGGGCCTGTCTGCATAATGCCATCATTGCAGTGACACTCAGTCCCCTGAAGGGAGAGAGAGTTCCTTCACGTCTCAGGTCACCTACTGGTGGCAAATAACTTGAGAACTCACATACTCCTCTTGTGGTACCATAAATGTCTATTGAAGCCCCAGCCAGGTAAAGGCATTGATCTTGATCTCCTTAGGCCAAAGGCATTTCAAAAAAGGAATCAGGGGGCTTCCCTGGTGGCGCAGTGGTTGATAATCTGCATGCCAATGCAGGGGACACGGGTTCGAGCCCTGGTCTGGGAAGATCCCACATGCCGCGGAGCAACTGGGCCCATGAGCCACAACTACTGAGCCTGCGCATCTGGAGCCTGTGCTCCACAGCAGGAGAGGCCGCAACAGTGAGAGGCCCACGCACCCCGACGAAGGGTGGCCCCTGCTCGCCGCAACCAGAGAAAGCCCTCGCACAGAAACGAAGACCCAACGCAGCTAAATAAGTAAATAAAACGAATTTATAAAAAAAAAAGAAAAAAGGAATCAGCAATATCCTAGATGACATTTCAGGTGCCACCAGTTTTGATACACAACATCTGGGATAGCCAGGGCTATAACAACTGAATTCAGTGGCAATAATCCACCTGAAGTGTCCAGCCTCCATTAGCCTTTTCAATGGCCACACTGAACTGTTACAAAGAATTACATCTTTCAATTACTCTGTTGTCTTAAAGTCCTTAATCATGGCTTTGAAGATGTTTATTTCTAGATAGTACTTCTATATCGCTTTTGTTGCATAACATGGATGGAACTGGAAGCCTGGTTAGTGCCTCCATCCCATGTTATCCTTCTACAAGCAATTCCCCTCCATTGGGAGAACCCTCTTATGCTTAATAAGCATTATCAGCAATGAGAGCAACAATGGTGCCTCACAGGGGCGAGACAGCCCCATCCAGTTAGTGACAGTGTTATTAAATGACAGTCACTTCCCTTCCACATTTCACTCCTATTGTCAAATCCAGCCAATTGAATGAGGGGCACTCACCCCACAAAAGAACCTGAGAAGATAGACAAAAGAGCCATCAAAGTTTGTAGCCCCAGCCCTTCCATTCTATCCCATTGTACCCTCAATGGAGTATAAGGTCTTCAGTTCCTTCTAGGGTCAGAGAGTTCCTTCTACGGTCGGTTCCTTCTTGGTCTCACCCTTAGCCTACCTTTTCCTTATAGGCTGTTAAAGCAGGACACAGGAATGCAGGGTCAGGCAGCTCCCTGATCAGTTCTCTCCAGTAGCTGGAGGTCAAGTACCACGGAGGAATCTGGCTCTAAAGAGGCACTTTCTGTTTCAGTTAGGTGGACAGCTGCCTCCTGGAACCCACTTCCCCCAGTTGCCATATGGGCCCAATTTCTCCAAAGCTCACCCCCTCTGTCTCTCCTTGGGAAGCTCCTGTTAATCCATCAGCATATTGCCTTATTGCTGGGTTCCTTTGAAGGGGGGTTGGTTTTAGTCCCATTCTTGGGTTTTGATTCAGATTACAGAGCCAGTGCTTCGTTTGGAGGGTGGGAAGGTCAGTCGTTGTCCTGGGCAGAGATCACAGCCTCCAGCATGGGGACTCCAATACCAGCAACAAAACCAGTGGAGTTCTCCACACTGAGGGGCCGAGTTTGAGAACTCATCAGCCATTCTGTAGGAACGGGGCTCGTTATTCGAGGTGCCTTTTTTTTCCGTTGTGCAGCTAGTCAGGGAAACCTGTAGGTCTCGTGCTTTGAAGAGCTTACTCCATGGCATTTCCACGGATTTATCAGCCTGGAGGAGGTCTCCCTGTGTTGGCCATGATGTAGTCACTGAAACAGAAATCCGAAGCCTTTCTGTGGAGCATGATTCTGTTCCAACTAAATCATTTGCATAATGGCTCAAGGCACTGGCCACGTGTGAGACAGCCTAGTTACTGCCAGTCACCCTCTTACAATAGAACCTTTCCTTTTCTCTTGTCAGACACACTGGCTGAGTTTCTAAGAGTTTCCTGCTAAGAAATATCTCCTTTACCTTCTCTCAAAAACTCAATAATTTCTTTCTTAGTTCCTCTTTCACCATTGATACCTTTTCATTTACAGCTAAAAGAAACCCACTGGAACTTTTTATTCCGCCTGGCAATCCCCTTACCCAAAATGCGTTGTAAGCATGACCCTGCCACTTACCAGCTGTGGGATATGGGGCAAAGATATTTCATCTCTTGTAGTTTGAACTTCCTCACCTCGGTAATAAGGATATTGACGCCATCCTTGCAAAGATGTCGAGAGAGGTATAGCGAATGTATGCATTAAGCTCTAACCACAAGTTCATTAGGTGTATTTTCTATTTTCTATATATTTTTTTTGGTCACACGGCTTGCGGGATCTTAGTACCCCGACCAGGGATCAAACCTGGGCCCCCCTGCAATGGAAGTGCAGAGTCCTAACCACTGGACCGCCAGAGAAGTCCCCTATTTTCCATACTTTTGCAGGTGAAGAATGCGGCCTGCTAGATCAGTAAACAAAGGATGTTGCGGCCATCAAGCCATCAGCCATTGTAGCTCCCCTGACTGTGCACCCTGAAGGGATTCAGGATGGGTAGAAAGAGGATATTGGCCCTAGATGGTTAAGGTGCATATCAAAGGAATGATTTCAGTGAGCCCAGACTCTTGCATCTTCCCATACAGAGAAAAGCGCTAACTCATTAACTTGAGATGCCTGGGTTTCTTTAATAAACAGTCATCTTTTGATGTTTCGATTGCCTAGTTTTTTTCTGCCAAAACTCCTGCATATCCTGGCTCCTCCCTGACCTCTTTGGAGGAGTCCCTCAGAGCCATCTGAGAGGATGTCTTCCAGAAAGTCTGCTGAATAAAACGTAATTTTCAACTTTTAGGTCGTACATTTTTTTTCATTCGACACTATCAACTTTCTGCCAAGTTTTCAGCCACAGGTAACTTGGGTCACCTCTTCTCCAACCTCCAATGACAATTTTCTCTCTGTCCTTCCAGGTCTCACTAACAATCCCCTTGAGTCTCTTCCATGTTCTACCCGTCCCAAAGCCAAATCCATAGGTCATAAGTTTTTGTGACAGACTGTAATCAGGAGGGGAATGAGACTGAAATTATTTCGAGGTTTCCCTTGGACATTGGGATGGATTGGACTTTCTCTGCGTGTAGTGTCTTGTGGTCTCTCCAGGGTGGCCAGATTTTTTATATGGCAACTTAGGGCTCCCCAGAATGAAGCTTCCAGACCTTAATGCTTAGATCCACATAGGCAAGTGTCACTTGAGCTGCCTTCTGTTGGTGAAGCAGTCACAGGACAGGACAGATTCCAGGGGAAGATAAACTCTAACTCCCAATCAGAGGCATAACAAAGGAACTGTGGCCATTTTTTTTCATCCCAAATAGGCTTATTGAAGAGGTACTTTCGGAAGTATCTCCTCCCAGGTATATAACTTGGCATCTTGACTTGACTGGCAAAAGTTTTGGCCGTGGTGATCTGGGAGAATCATCTGACCTCTTTGCTGAGCTCCGGGCTCTTGCCAGAGCAATGCATTTCATTAAGAACAGATTTTGCTACTGCTATTTTATGCAGACACATTTTCACTGACTCATTTCCTGGGATAACAATCTTAGCTATCAAGAAAAAGAGCCCTTTAATTTGTTCTTGGCATCGGGGGGTGGGGAGGTCGGTTTAAAACAGATTCAAAACAGAAGATAAAACAACACATCTCTTGTTGCTGATAAAAAGCAAAGTGTCAAAAGAAACAAAGCTGAAACCAAGCACACTTCCAGCTTGTTGCTGAAAGGAACTAAAGGAGACGGACAGCACTGAATTTTTGTAGGAGATATTTCTGACATGTATTTCACTCACCTGGATACATCACCTTATCACATTCATGCAGTACCATGTTCCAGAAACATCTTCTAAATAAGTGAACTCTGCCAGTAGCATTTATATCTTTATGGAACAATCAAGTTGATCTGTGGTTCTTGCCATCTAAATGTTTCCCAAGAAGCAAAAGAAAATGTTTGATTATACCTCATTAAACAAAATGACATAAAATTAGATGCTTGGGAAGATTATCAAACTTGGGCAAAAATCATGGATTCATTCATTCATTCAAAAATTTGCATTGACGAGACGCTGCCACAGGACAAATGCTACTTACAATTTCAAAAGAAGGCATCATAAAAAGCAGTGTGGGCGAAGTGCCTTTAAAGAGGGGTCACTCATAAGAGGGGGTGACACTTAAAATTGCGAAACCACCCACTATCTCTGATGCAGCAGCTCAGCTTACCTGCTCTTCCCTGCTCCATGCCGGCCACACAAAACTCACACCATTGGTAGTAGAAACTACCTATACAGTTGATTGGAGAATGCCAAATTTTCAGGCTGAGTTTCCTATAACTGTGCTCTTCCTAATAGAGTGCCTGGATGTCACCACTGGATTCACCTTGGAGGTAAGCCACTAAAGGACCACTGGACACATGGCAGCAGGCTTTGGTATTAGGCCACAATCAAGATTGTCCATCCAAATAGCTAGCTGAGAGACAGCACAGGTAAAATTAGATACAGAAGTCTAGAGAATGATGTCATGCCACAGAAGAAAAACCTGTGTAAAAAGCATTACTACTTTTATTTGACAAAGTAGCAAGGCTATGAGAATGGAGAAAGCAATCTCCATTCTCTAAAAATTCCGTTACCTCTTATTGAACACCTATATCTGCCTGTCATCAGATGAGCTTTCGCATAAATTCACTCTGCCCCTCACAATAATCTTGCAAAATGGCATCAATATTCCCACGTTTATGGTGAAGGAACTCAGGCTAAAGGAGGTTAAATATGTTGTCCACGTCAGGTAAAGGTTGAGTCATGATTTTACCCAGTTCTGCCTGACATCAGAACCCTTCTGGTTCTAGTATACAAGCTACCCCAAGCAGAGAGGATTCCAGCTGGGTGACCACAGAGGAACACCATCTAAAGCAGACCCAGGGGTACATGAAAGGCTTCAGGGAGACACTGATGCTGTGATTCAATCTGGGAAGGTCAGTAGATTTATTCATTTGTTTGTTTTCTAATTTTTATTTTATCTTGGAGTAGAGTTGATTAACAATGTTGTGTTAGTTTCAGGTGTACATCAAAGTGATTCAGTTATACATATACATGTATCTATTCTTTTTCAAATTCTTTTCCCATTTAGGTTGTTACAGAATATTGAGTATAGTGCCCTGTGCTATACAGTAGGTCCTTGTTGGTTATCTATTTTAATGCTCTTTTTTCTTTACTAAATTTATTTTGGCTGCGTTGGGTCTTCGTTGCTGCATGCCGGCTTTCTCTAGTTGCAGCGAGCGGGGGCTGCTCTTCATTGCGGTGTGCCGGCTTCTCATTGCGGTGGCTTCTCTTGTTGCGGAGCACGGGCTCTAGGTGCGTGGGCTTCAGTAGTTGTAGCATGCGGGCTCAGTAGTTGTGGCTCACGGGCTCTAGAGCGCAGGCTCAGTAGTTGTGGTGCACAGGCTTAGTTGCTCCACGGCATGTGGGATCTTCACGGACCAGGGCTGGAACCCGTGTCCCCTGCATTGGCAGGCGGATTCTTAACCACTGCACCACCAGGGAAGCCTGTTTTAAATATAGCGGTGTGTACATGTCAATCCCAAAATCCCAATCCCTCACCCCACCCTTCCCCTTTCATCTGCATTTAAATTATGTTCTTAATTACAAGTATAAGCTCTCGGTAGATAGTTCAAACCAAAGAAAGTTATAAGACAAAAAGCAAAGCCTCTCCTCTTTCCTCCTCCACACCCAGAAAGGCTAGCACCATGTTCAGAAGTAGCCATTGTTATGAATGTCCTACGTATATTTCAAAGAACTTCAGCTATAAAATCCTTTTTAAATTGCTTAAATTATGTATTAAAATTATATGTGAATCTTTTCTTTCAATTAAAACTCATGGTACAAATCATATGTGCCGTGAGTTTTTTTAATTTAAGAAAATTCATCACCATCTTCTCACATCAGCATTAATGGCTACCCAGTGTTTCATTGTTAGGAATTTACTCTTTACACCATTTACTCTTTAGACCAGCAGACTTGTTTCTATGGTTTAATTTGCTATTACAAACAGCACTGCAAGGAGTATCCCCACATCCCCACACCCTTTTTTAGGCACTTATGCACAAAAGGAGAAATTCCCAGAGGAGGAATTCCAACTTGTGTTGAAAAAAATGAAGACGATGGCTGAAGTGGGGAGGGTGGGCTAGGAGTGGGGAGAGCTCGGAAGCTGAGGGTCCAGTTAGGGGGCACAGGGCCAGCAGGTCGCAGGGCCTGGAGAGCAGGAGTAAATCACACACATGGGCGTGACCTAAAGACGATTGTGGAGAAAGGCCCGAAACAAACTTTTTCCACCTCCCTCCCCGTCACCCATCCATCCACACACTGCACATGCCACCCGCGCATGCACACGGCGTGTCTTGTCTAGGTCAACCGTGCCTGTGAATTTCAAGACTTTCAGGTCTCATATCATACAAGCAAAAATCCCTGTAAGACTTTGAGGCCCAGTAGAAGTTTCCGGGAAGCCAGACAAAAGCACAAGTTAGGACAGCGGCTCGTAGAACAGCTGATCCCGATGACCCGGATTTACACTAATGGAGTAGATTCATTTCTAAAATTACCACTGTAAGATCACCGTGACTTTTCTTATACCAATTACCTTTGCAGGAGTAGATTCATTTCTAAAATTACCACTGCAAAATCACCGTGACTCTTCTTATACCAATTACCTTTACAGGAGTTTGGGGAATGATAAAGAATGGAAGGGGGCCAGATGATAGAAAAAAATAAACTCATTTTTTGTAATCCTCCGAAGTGAATATGCATCCTCCAGTATAATCAAACTTTTCCTGTCTGTTGACAATTGAGAAAATCTAAGTCAAAATATTATAGTTTAAAGAAAAACCTCAACCAGGGCAATGGAAAATGTAATCAAACCTCAATAGCTCCCTCTTCTGTCGTTTTATGTAATTAAAAAACTTTTTTGTTTTATTTTGTAATTGCTCAGTTACGAACCACATTAAGCTGGGCAGTACAGAAGCCAGTTGATAAGATCCTTACTCCTTTATCTGAAATTGGAAGCGTCACCCCTGTATCACAAATATGGATTCTCTTATGGTGGAACATTCTTCTATATGGTAGAGGTATTAGGGTAACTTAAAGACGTAGCTACATTTCTGAAGTGAAAAGTGATATATATGTTTCGATAATAAGGAAACATCAATCTCTAAAAATCAGACTCATTTTTTAAAACAAAACTTTTAACACTTCACTTGTCTAGACAGCGTTGGCCCTGTGAAAGCTGAAAAGCCCACCCATGGCTTTGGAAAGGGTGTGGAAGATCTACAGTTTGAATGCAGAGAAGGAGACAAACACCAGGCCAATTAGGGAAAAAACAGGTTCTTCTACTCGAGGAGCCAGCACTGCAGGAGAGCGGAGAGCAGGGAGCCAGTGCTGACACACCCCGGAGGCTTCAGCAGGCCCCGCAGCGCGCATTCTCACTGAAGCCTCCAAACAAGTCTGAGCGAGGATTTTTCTCACTTTACAAACAAGAAAACAGAGGCGTTTAATTGTTTGGTTGGTCAACAGCTATGGAGAAGGTTTGGGCACAGACTTAGAAGCATTTGGCTTTGAAGCTGGAGCTAGAAAATCTGGGCTTGGAAGTCCTCCTGTCATTAACTGGGACCCTGGGAAAGTCATAGCATCCCAGCCTGTTTCTTCCTCTATAAACTGAAAGATGTGAGTCAATGGCCTCCCCGGTGCTTCCCAGCACTCTTAACCATCGCAGGGCCAGTCACACTCTATTCCCCCACTTTATCTGACCCAGACAAAATCCAGTGTAAATGACAATCAAAGGCAATTTTGGAAAAAAAGAAAGAAAGGAGGGAGGGAGGGAGGGAGGGAAGCTGGCGGATTTCAAAAGAGCAGGCAAATAGAATACTTGAGATGGAATGGAGATATGGTCAGGCAGTCAGCAGGTCCTTGGTAAGGAAAATGAAAGTCACATGGCTTTTTCTCAAACAATAATTAGCAGCAGCAACTTTTCCCTGCTCTTTGCATCACCAATTCATAGACTGACTTCTGGATCTCAAGCAACGAAGGCCGCCATCGCAGATCGATAGCAAAGGCTCCATCCATCCCAATCCAGGAGCAGATGGGAGGCGTCAATGACTCATTAAACCGGTAGCTATGGAGCAGCTTCCGTGCCAGACAAAGTCCCTTCCCTCCGAATCTCACAGTTTACAAAGCCATACGTGAGGGGCTTCCCTGGTGGCGCAGTGGTTAAGAATCTGCCTGTCAATGCAGGGGACACGGGTTCAAGCCCTGGTCCGGGAAGATCCCACATGCCGCGAAGCAACTAAGTCCGTGTGCCACAACTACTGAGCCTGCGCTCTAGAGCCCATGAGCCACAACTACTGAGCCCTCGTGCCACAACTACTGAAGCCCGTGCACCTAGAGCCCGTGCTCCGCAACAAGAGAAGCCACTGCAATGAGAAGCCCGCGCACCGCAACGAAGAGTAGCCCCCGCTCGCCGCAACTAGAGAAAACCCACGCGCAGCAACGAAGACCCAACACAGCCAAAAATAAATAAATTATTGCCTTAAAAAATTTTTTTTTAATTTCAAAAAGAAAAAAGCGATACACGAACACTTCTGGATGAGTGCTAGGAAGAAGGTAGAGGGTAAGAGAATGGAGTGGCAGAGTAACTGATTCAGCTGTGGTGACCAGGGACGTCCTCTCTGAGGAAGTAAACCTAGCGGAGCCCCGTAGAAGA
Source organism: Tursiops truncatus (assembly GCF_011762595.2). Lineage (NCBI taxonomy): Eukaryota > Metazoa > Chordata > Mammalia > Artiodactyla > Delphinidae > Tursiops > Tursiops truncatus. The sequence continues at coordinate 9,363,096 of NC_047050.1, read as the reverse complement.
GAGCAAATATCTGATCCGGGCAGAGGACGGAAGAACTCGGAAGTGGGAATGAAACTGAAGTTTGTGGGAAGAAAGCAAGCCAGTGCGGCTGGAGGACGGGGCCAGGGCAGAAAGAAGGAGCTGGGATCTGAGGCCGGAGGGCAGTCCGGGCTGGTTAAGGACATGAGCAGGACGGCCGACCTGGACGGGAGAGAAACACAGCTGAGCAAAGTGGGGCAGGGGAACCCCTGCTCGCTTGCCGTTGTCCCTGCGTTTGTTACCACCGCCTCTGCTTGCAGCTTGGTAAGTTAGAGCGGCGGTACGGAAAGAAGAGCAGAGGAAAAAGGAAGACAGAGGATGCTGAGCCGGGTCAGGTCAGGCAAGGAGGACCAAGGATAAAAGCAAACATTCCCCTGCAGATATCCCCACACAAACCCCTTACAAATACAAATCAAAACTAATTTGAGCGTTAAACCACTCATGTTCTTATTTCTGTAGGCAATAAAGCAGCGGATAGGGTAAGGAAATGATACGAAGTTACAGGAAAAAAGTTCAGTGTTAACTAAAAGCTATGAATCAATAGATCCCTTGTAATGAAGATGTTAACCGAGATGCGTGTTGGACTTTCTGTTAGTAGATCATGAAGGAAAAAGATTGGTGTGTGTCTGTAGGAAGGTGGGGGGCTGTGTACCCGTGAATGGTGGAGAGTTTCCCAACGGGACCCAAAAGATCTTAGGACAGCCATTCACACAGGGGACCGCGAACACCACGCAGCACACCAACAGTGTCCCCAGAGCCGTGGTTCCCAGAGGGCGTCTGCAGTGACAAGTTCATACTCAGATTCATACCAGGACTTTTCACTCATTCTCTCCTGAGTGTACAGTCCAGTTCTCCAGAGGATTACATATACAAGAAAGATGAAAATCCAGCTGCTATTAAATCGAACAATAAGCGCTTCAAACTTCTTCAGTTTTAGTTTCCAGTATGGTAAATATGGATAAAACCCACATGAACAAAAGCTCTTTGGTTACTCAATCATTTCAGGGTAACAGGGTCCTGAGACTAAAAAGTTTGGGAACTGCTGCCCAAGCTGTTAATAAATTTGAGATTATTAATATTATATATTATTGTATTATAAACATGATGGAAATGTTACAAGTATGATATTGATTGGTGATAATTTTATTATTAATAAATTAGGGGAGTTACATTAAGACTAGATACCAGGACAATAGATCCAAGCATCAAAACCATCCAGGAACCACTGTGAGGCAGTAATCTGTCTAGCATTGGGCCTGTGCAACACTCCTGAATGATGTAAAAATAGATCTACAATGATGAAACACTGGAGGCTTTCCTTTAAAACAGTGAAAGTTGCGCCTTCATTGTGGATGGATGTTTCCTCACCAAACTAAACACAGGAACTGAAGGGGAAGAAGAGGCTGTGTCTATATGTGAAAGAAACTCAGCATTAATGTCTTTTTTTATATCTGAACCTTTGTCAGAAAGCTGTTTAAAATGTCTTCTGTGAAATCTCTTTTTAATCTGGTTGAAAATAAATACAGATGCAAATACCTAGTTTATTTCTACACACACACACACTCACATACACACATATGCTACTGATATTCATTCCTTTGGCTTTTCATTTGGTTTTAACACATGACCTTTCAACTACTGCCTGGAAAGCTGAAGAAATTTGAAAAAAAAAATTAAAAAAAAAAAGTTAGAACAAAAACAAAGAAACATGCCAAGGCTACATAACTCTAAGACAGGTACTGAATATCTAAGTTCCTCTTTCTCAGGCCTTTTTTCCCCTTATTAAAGGAGTAATGGCAGGGGTCGTGGGGAGGACCATCAATTTACATAAGCTCTGTGCCTTTCCAAAAGAGGAATGGTTTCACTCAAGACTTGACATCGTTTCAGTTGGCTTTAAATTTAGATACAAGAAATTATTAGTGGGTACATTTCATACAGAAAACATTGCTCATAGTTTAGATACTTGAAATAAATATGTAAGTGCTGGCACATTGTAGTTTCCAAGTGGTATGAATACTTCTTTCTCTTTATTACATTTATTTGCAAAGATATCCTAGCAGCTTATTACACATGGACACATGCAGTCATGTTAAGCTGTTTAATGCAGAAGGAAAAAAGTTTTGGGACTTTAAAAAGGATAATTTAGGTTAAAACTTTAAAATAAAGTGTTAAATAATGAAAGATGTCAGTTAACGAGTAGATTCATAAGTGATACAAACAAACTTTGCACATTTTAATTTAAAACACAAATACTTCAGGATTCCCTGGAGGTCCAGTGGTCAGGACTCTGCGCTTTCACTGCCGACAGCCCGGGGTTCGATCCTGGTTGGGGAATTAGTATCCCACAAGGATTTGATTTAGGTCCAAGACTTCTCTGAATAAGAATCATGTCTTTCTTCTGTGAACCATACCTCACCTCTAAGGCACCATCTAACATTTCCCACTGGAGTAAGAAATGAAAATACACTTGCAAACTGCACGAAAACTTCTACATTTTAATGATTTTCCTGCCAAGTTTTTACTGTTTTCTGATCTATACCTAATTAGACAACTCACTTTTGTCAGGTATTTCCAAAGAAGTCAATTTAGTTTTCATAGCAACAACTATCAATCACATTTTATCAGTTTACATATTTAAATCTCATAATAAAAGAAATAAGTACAACTGGAATAAACAAGCTTAGAAGGAACCACAGATGACACTGGTAAGCATACATACATGGGCAAACTAGAAAACAGCTCTGAGATGAAGTACTAACTGTGCTGTAAGCACTGGGTGCTTTACAGAGGAAACAGTCAGTGACTGCCGCAAAAGCCAAGCAGAACAAGCTTAACATACTGGAGCTTTAATATCAGCACGCAAACATATGTTGAAGCTTTATTTGTAAACTTTTTACCTCGAAATATAATCTTGAATATATACTAGTTGGAACTACTATCTGTCAAATACCTTTTCCTTCTAAAGTTGTACGATATCACGAATCGTTGGAACTACTGTCAAATACCTCTTCCTTGTAAAGTTGAAATACGGAGGTAACACATCCATAGTGTTTCCATTTTGAATTGTTACTAAATATTCACAGTGTGCTCTTATAATTTACTAATACACTTAAGTGGCATTAATATCGAGGCATTTGTAACAAGCAAAGCAAAAAATTTCTTGATCTAATTTTCATCTTTGGCTGAATTTTCTTCTATTTTTCATAGATTTTCTTGTTATTCTTCCTAGTTGCTTTCCTTTTGGTCTAATTTGCCTTTGGTTTTGCCATCTGCTCAGCTCTAGCAGGATAAACTATGTCGTTTGATTTTTTTTTTTAATAAGTGTATTTATTTTATTTTTGGCGGCATTGGGTCTTCATTGCTGCGAGCGGGCTTTCTCTAGTTGCGGCGAGCTGGGGCTACTCTTGGTCACGGTGTCCAGGCTTCTCATTGCGGTGGCTTCTCTTGTTGCAGAGCACAGGCTCTAGGCACCCAGGCTTCAGTAGTTGTGGCTCACGGGCTCTAGAGTGCAGGCTCTGTAGTTGTGGCGCACGGGCTTAGTTGCTCCGTGGCATGTGGGATCTTCCTGGACCAGGGCTCGAACCCATGTCCCCTGCATTGGCAGGTGGATTCTTAACCACTGCGCCACCAGGGAAGCCCTTCATTTGATTTTACGTACTTTGAAAAAGCATGGCTGACAGTCACTGAAAACCCCGGAAATCAAAAGTTGCAAAAAACGAAGATAAATGATAATTTAACAAAGCTTTATTCAGGTAGTGCCTTTTCTCAGGATCTCAATCATGTAACAATATGAACTGAAAGTAATCAACTTTCTACAACCTCTAAACTGCATCTAAGCAGTAAAGATTACCGTAAGAAATATTCAACGGTAAACAATACATTCTAAATTTTCCATAAGAAACAAAAGAGGAGAGCAACAGTTAACAATCGGAAGGCTTGCCACAGGCTCAGGGTTTGTGCTCACCACTTCCTATTACTTCATTTAATCCATACAGGCTCCATTCTCATTCATCTTTTTTAACTGATGAAGAAATCTAGGCTTGGAGCCTAGTGGACCCAGATTCCATTACAGGTTTATCAGCCTCCAAAGTCCATGCTCCCGGCCAGAATATTATGCAGCAGCCTCCGAAGTATTTCAAAAGCATTCCATCAAAAAACAGAGGCAGAGCTACTTAAATCACCTTTTAAAGGAATGCATCATTCTAACCATAAAACACTGTTTAACTCCTACCTTTGGTTTTTCAATCCAGTCAAATTTGAATGACCATCTCTTCTTACCTATACTCGTAAGATCAGGATATTTGGCCAGCATCTAAGTTTTCTCTACTGATATAACTTCAATCCCTTTACTAAAATCTCCACACACAATTAGAATCCATTCAGGGAGAGGGTATGAGTCTCTATTAGAATTCCTCCAAAATCCATCTATTCCATTGAGAAATGAGGAAAGACAGTGGGAGGGGAAGGAAGTTCTAAAGAGATAAAAGCAAAAAGGACACACAAGCCTGCCAGGATGAGACTATGTTCTAGTAAAACAGATTCCTGTATCCCTCTTTACAAATACAAGGATAAGGGAGAGCATAATTGCCTACTCAAGTGTATACTGTGACTTCCTTCCAAAGTACAGTGTGGAAAGGAGGGAAAAAGGGTAACTTCATAATGGAGAAACGTGACACTACCAGAGCCAAGTGGTCAGTCAACATCAACAGGCATATGTTGGTGGTATGCATGCTTGACATGATGTGATGGAAATGGCAACTTTACCTATGTGGTCTTCCTCCCAAAAACTCATAACCCCATCTAATCATAAGAAAGATATAAGATAAATTCCAAAGGAGGAGTACTCTACAAAATATCTGACCACTACTCCTCAATACTGTCAAGATCACCAAAACCAAGTCTGAGAAACCATCGCAGCCAAGAGGAACCTCAGGAGACACGACAACTAAAAGTAACGTGAATCTACCCTTGATGGCGTCCTGAACCAGAATAAGGACAATTTGGTTAAAAAAAAAAAAAAAATCTGAAAAAAAAAATAAGGGATCAGTATCGGTCCATTAATTACAACATATGTACCAGACTAATGTGAGATGTTAAGAAGAGAAGAAGCTGGATGCGAGCTATATGGGGACTCTCTGTACTGTCTTCCCGATTTTTCTCTACAACTGTTCTAAAATATAGTCTCTTTGGAAGAAAAAAAAAAAGGATAATGTAAAACGGCAGTAGAATTAAAAAACAAACAAACTTGGACTGGATTTCTTTGGGACACACATTCTCTTGATTCTTTTTACCAACACTGTGGAAAAGATGAAGATTTTGAACCACTAGACTTCAAAACTCACTAAAGGGAAGTAATGGTTATATTTTATCAGAGTCAATGAATAAAATACAATTGGAGGTATTCAGTACTTATATTCTGAAATAAACAAAGAATGACTATCACAAATTTCACTGGTTTCCAAACTTATTTTTAAAAGTTCATTATTGCTAGAATAAGCCTACAAAGCTATATAAATCATAAAATTATAAAAATTCAGAACTGCAGAGAACCTAAGATGCATTCTATGCCAATCTCCTGAATTTACCAAGTGCACTAACAACAAAGGAAGTGATTTGTTCAGTGTCCATCTACCAGTTAGAAGTAACTATGTAAGTCTGGTCTTTCCAACTCCCAATTCTAAGATCTTCCCCTATACAGTAATTCCATTCTGGTTACAGATGTGTCAGAAACAGCCAATGATGTTTTCAAATGACGTTCAGCTACTTAAAGCTCTAAGTGTGTTCTGTGTAAGGGGTATTCTTTGAAGCGGCCCAGGGTGGCAGGAAGGGATGCGGAACTCCCCCAGTGTTTCGAACTCTGCACTCACATCTTCCTTGTACACTGACTTTTATAAAGACAGTTTTCATTTACATTTAGCTCCAATGTTATACATACAAGTAACTCAAAATATGGAGTAGAAAAATTCTGAACTTAGTGCACAATTTATAAACAAACTGTATTTAAACTGCCGCTACTACCTGTGGGTGATCTACAGGGGAGTTCTGCCCCTCACTATCACTGCACCAAGAGAAATGAGGAAAGAATACACATCATGATTACGCAATGACAAGTACAACTGACCCTTGAAAAACACAGGGGTTTAGGGGTGCTGACCCTCCACGACATACAACTTAAAGTCGGCCCTACTCACACACGGTCCCTCCACATCCGAGGTTCCTCTGCATCCACAGATTCAGTCAGCCTCAGATTGTGCAGCACTGTGGTATTTACTACTGGAAAAAGTCTGTGTACAACTGGACCCATGTAGTTCAAACCTGTGTTGTTCACGGATCAACTGTTCTGTGATTAGAAAGCAAATGACCTTGAATTGCTCAGTTAACTTCTAACTGCAAGAATATTTTAGTTCCTAGACTACAATTACTAAATCTAATGTCACTAAGCAAGATAAAGCAAAGCCAGTAAGAATTAGGGTCCCAACTAAAAATGAGTAGCCTCGAATATAAGTACGCTGAAGAGATGCAAACCCTCTTTAGGAGATGATGCTGCAATGTGGGACACCTGGGGTGCTGTAAAACTGTGCTCTGATCGCAGGCTAACAGTGTGGTATGCAGCACAAAACTAAAACTCTGGTTTCCCCCATCTGAACGAGTGCCTTAGAGAGCCCAGCAATGATTATCAACGCACCATTCAGAGTCACCACGATCCCATCTCCACAAGCTCTATCCAGCCCAAAGGAAAACGTCCACACTATTAAAAAGCATTCCTTGGTACCAAGAATGGGGGATTAGGGTTATGAGACAGCTGGTGCCAAGACTTCCTCCTGTTAAGTAAGCCTCTTTCTCTTTTGCTCTAAGTTTAGCGTTAAGAGCATGTAATTCAGTAAGCTCACTGGAGTGGATAAAGATTAGGATAAACTGTGATCCTTCCTCTCTTTAATTTCCCCACTTAATTTCAAATGGCCAACTAAATCGAATGACATAATCTATTTGTACTTGAAAGGTATGTCAATCAGGAAATTCGTAACAGAGCTGACAAGAATGTTACGTTTTCTGGAAGGCAATCTGTATTTATAAAGATAAAATGGAAAGAACACAGATATGAGTGAACAATTTTTATTGAAACCCTCAAAGATTAAAGAGGACCAAATGGTGAGTTTGGGTACCATAACAGAAAATCTCACCTAACTGTACCATCATCCACAGGAATGAACAAACCCAAACACGACAAAATTTAAATTCTCATGTAACTGCTACAAGTGAATGTAAATGAACTAATCATTTTATCATAACCTTTCTTTAATCATATGAAAAAGAAGGGAATTTACATGGCATAACAAAAGATATGCAAAACTTAATGAAACACAATTCTCTTAAAGTTCTCAAACTTATTTTTATAGGATGCAGAATGCACTTGAAATGATTAAATGACTTAAGCTGATTCTTCTTTTATTGCAAACTGTTTTAACATCAGCTTAACCCCCATGCATGGTATTCAAAAAGAACACAGCTTTTGAATTAGAAAGATCACTTAAGTTAAAACGAGGATTGAACTTAGGAAAAGGCTGGGGTTTCTTCTGAAAGGAATCTTCAAGTACCAATATGTATAGAGAAAGAATACTAATTTTGGTTACATTTTCCCCCTTACTGTTAAATATACAAACTATATAATACCTTTCAAAATAAAACACCCACGTAAGATAACTTTAATTAAGAAACATTCAAACCAGATCTTGGAAAAACATTAAGCAAGAAAGTTACTGGGCCAATAATGTCTTAATTTGTGATTACTCAGAACACTGGATCAGTCTCCTGCTCTAGAGCCCAGTTTCTCTCCCTCTTGGTCCCCACAGCTAAGAAACCTTCCATTAGTTGTGCTACTGAGACAACTTCTGATCATCTCACTTAGAGGAAAAACATTTTGCTGTACACTGACAGACCAAGGAGGGAGAGAGAAGAGGCACTCGGAAGAAAATTTAAATGAGGAAAAAAACTGACCAATTGAAAAGTTTTGTTTTGTCTTGGCTTTTTCCCCAAAGGAATGCTGCACCCATTTCACTTAATATTAGAAATCCAGGTTAAAGGCACTGGGATGTACTCCTCACCATGAGTAGACTGCTGAGTTACATTTGACATTTCTGAGTCTGCTATTGCAATCAGCCTGCTTGCTGAGTGTTTCCGTGACATCTCTTACACAGAAACCTAATATAAATTAAACAAGTTTCAATCCGTGTATAATGTAACTAGTTTTATAAAAATATTCAGAGTTGCTAATAAAGCACCAAGAAGAAGAGAACCTCAGAGAGAAGACTCAGATCCTTTCCACAAGGTCACCCCTGTACAGTTTTCTCTAACAGGACCTCCCGAGTGACAGTGTCCCCTCTCTGACATGTCCTACCTATATAATCCTAGGGATGCAGAACGCTGCTGTGGTGACTATACCCAAATGCCAATTTTCATTACAAATAGTTACGAGACATGTTACTACAAGATTTCATGGCTTACTCTTAAAAAAGGTAAAATAGGTGCAATTTTCCTTTAAGAAAGTCTTTATTTTGTAATATACTATTAACATTTTGATGTTCCCTTCAGTAAACACTGGTAACTATCCTGGGACTACCAAAGCACTGTGAAGTAGCTACAATTTAGCTACAAATACTGTATTGGTTTTCGCTTGAATACAGTATTTGTACATTTTAAGAAAACATTGTACAAAAAAAAAATCACACAAATGAAAGCCTCAAAGAAATATCTGTCACTAAATTTTGAATCAAAGTGACCAAAGACCATAGTAAATGAAAACATTTCTAAACATGATGTAAACATAAGTGGAGTAAATGCAAAACATCAAGGTACTCAAATCTACTGTATTGCTATTTTCATCCTTAACATATCTTTCTACATAGCTTTCTCCTTTTGGAACAGTAATATAAGGGGCAGTACATTATTTCATAACCATGTGCCATCAGATCAGTTAATACAGATGTCTGACACATATTATACAAAATCAATTTGTTTCAAGATACAAAATTAATGTTGATATGTAATTAACGAAAAAAATAAGATGTTAAAAAGATAACTATAAGAATACCCAGATATATGCTGTATTCCCATTTATATAGATCTGATCAATAAAACATCAACACATTCACTTAGATACTGATTTAATCCATGGATCAAGGCCATATTTTCAAATATTTTAAGGATGCCAGGACACTGCAAAAGCTGGAGAAAGGAGTTGAGGAACAATATATGCTTGCTAAACAAGAACTATGTTTATTTAGCTAGTGAATACCTAGAGTAATAAATTTTTTACTTCATGATAGCAATCAGGCTCGCAAACACCCAGAAATAGGAATTAAGGGTTTTAAATGTAGTTATAAAGGTCATAAAAAGTCTGATTAGACTGAGGTACATTACTCAAAATTTTGAGATTCATTAAGTGGTAGCAAACAAAATAATTCCTCAGACAAATGCACATTTTTCAGTATACATATTACTGGGGGAAGGAGGGGAGAAGAATGTGCATTAACTGGTGAAATCCACCAAGCTGCATATCAATATTCTGTTACACCAAACAGTTTGAAGACAAGGGAAATGTTCTAATATAATCTCAGATTATGTTTCATTTGGCTAAAATAGAGCATAAGGTTGCTTTGCCATATTAAAAGTTTACTACAATAATTTTCACATAAACATTTAGACTTGAACTCCAGGACTAAATATGGCATGATTATTTTGCTTTTAATCTGTCAAATAGCTAAAAATTGACAATTTAAAAACTACAACAAAGAAAAAGTTGAAGCAGTGTGACTCTTACATCATTGAACCACTTCTAATGGTTAACTGTTAGTATTTAACAAATTCAAAGAGTTAATGAATCCTTGCATTCATTCAGTCTTCTGTGCCTTAGCTAGGATGCATAATTACAAAAGACAGCAGATACTGGTAAAAGCTTCAGGACAGAAAGTGCTTGACGAAGTTACAGTTCTCAAGTGTGTTTGGTGAGAGTATAAGGGCAGACGCGCTGATGAAAACCATTACAAGGAGAGTCAGTTCTGTGTTAGAGTTCAAAGATGTCACCTTAAGCAGAAAAAAGCTTTAATAACGTCTTCTTTGACTTATTAGGCATTTCCAGAGTCTACATCATTAGTGTTGTATAATTCTAACAGGACATCTTCATATGGTTATTGTTTGTTTCTATTTCTCTCCTGAAAGAAAAGCACAAAGACCTTTAACAAAACACCATCATTATTTAATGATTTAAACTATATGCATTTATAATGTAAACCATCTCCATAAGAAGTTCTTCAAATACTAATTTTCAAGTAATTAGCTAAAAACGATTTACTATTACCTATACACACCTCAGTGTGATTACCACAAACCATTTTAAAATAAAGAAGTCCAAACACAAAGACCTAGTTCGGGAGATTATAGGTCCTCACCACAGCTCTGTTTTCCCACAGAATTTTGTTTAGGTGAGACTATTACAATAATGTCTTTCTAGCCCTTTCAGTGAGTTCTTGATGGTGAGGTATCAAAACAGACCAGAAGTCCTCTGAAGCAATTTGAAAACTATTGGCCGAGGTAGGGTTAGGAGGAAAGGAAAAGAGTTGCATTAAACTGCATTAAATTAAGCTTTCAGTATTAACTTAAAAAAAAAACAACAAAAAAAAACACTGAATCACAAGCTTCCTCCATATCCTACTCTCAGATTCAGCATAACTTTTCACATGAAGAAATATTAATAATACTTATTATTATAATTTCTTTTAAGAAAGCAGAAACCCCTTGAACGTAAGTTGAGTGACGTTTTCATGATGTTTATTAACCAAATTATCCACATGTAATACTTATCCTTGAAAAAAAGGATGACTAGCACTCTGCATGCCTGTCAAGTGGATGCATTACGTAGTTTGTTTGTGCCACCATCTGCTTTAATGTGTCATCACTGGTTCTCATACTTTAGCAAGCATCAGAATCACCTGAATGGCTGTGGAAACACTCACTATTGGGCCGCAAAGGTCTGAAGCTGAACTTGTGAGCCTGCAGTTCTAACGAGTTCAAGGTGATCCTAATACTGCTGGTCCAAGGACCACACTGAAAGCCACTGTGTCTAACACATTATAAGACTCTCTATTTGTGGTTTCACTACTCCCACTTTTCTATAAGTAACACATGCTCCATAATAAATATGTATATACTTTGCCAATGGTCAAATTAATGTCCCATCCCCTGTGACACCATCAGAAAACTGTATTTTAAATTCCAAAGAGGGCACTTCCCTGGTGGCGCAGTTGTTAAGAACCCGCCTGCTAATGCAGGGGACATGGGTTCAAGCCCTGGTCCAGGAAGATCTCACATGCCGTGGAGCAACTAAGCCCGTGCACCACAACTACTGAGCTTGCGCTGTAGAGCTCTCGAGCCACAACTACTGAAGCCTGCGCGCCTAGAGCCCGTGCTCCACACAAGAGAAGCCACCACAATGAAGAGTATCCCCCGCTCGCTGCAACTACAGAAAGCCCGGGCGCAGCAACAAAGACCCAACACAGCAATCAATCAATCAATTTATAAAAATAAATTCCAAAGAGAACTTTAAGTTCTTTGTTACTAAAGTCCTTTCTTTTTCATCTTTATATATTCCTAGACTAGAATAACAGTATTTAATACAGAAAGCTAACAAATAAATGCCCTACTATAAGATAACTACAAATGAATTATTTCATACACCCATAAGCATCAGTGAGATATTCCTAAAGAAAAAAACAAAAATGAAAACAGACACACAGCCAGCTAATTAATCATGTTTCCAAAGGATAAACAAAAACAAAAATCCAACAACATAAACAAAGGAAAAACAAGACAAAAAAAGAATTTGGAACCAGGAATCTGTAGTCTAATTTTACAAAGGCCCTAAAGCTTTTAAAAAACCAGCCTAAACATAAAGGAAATTTATTTCTCAGCTGAAGGAAACAGATTTGTATGAGAAATGTTGAAGCCTGCTTTAATTAGCTGGATATAAAACACTGTATTACAGATGAAGCAAAAAGTGGTAACAGCTCACTGCTTATTCCTCCCCATGAAATGACTGATCAAAACTAGAGAAATTCATCAACTCCATGAAAAACCCCAAAACTACAGAAAAAAAGGGCAATACTACTTAAGGATAAGCTAGACAAAGAGAGGTTTAACCTGAGGGAGATGATTAGGTATATGAATGAGGACCATGTTTTATTTAAATAGAAGTTAGAGATGCTGTTTCATTTTGAACTGTAATCAATTATGGCACCTTTAACTGAATCAGTAAAATATACAGATTAAATCTATGTACATAATGCATAACTTCTAACTCAGTGGACAGGAAAAGAGAAAAATTTTAAAAACTCCTTTCCTGTGCTAGGACAGGAAAGGAGGGAGAGGGGAGCTTGAAAGATCTAGGTGAACTAGAAAGCACAAAACATAAAATGGCAGAAATACACATTTATATTATTTATACATTTTTATCAAGCAATCAAAAAATGGAGGTTCATTAACGAAAACACAAAAGAGCTCAAAATTAAAAAAAGAAATCTAGTTACACATGATTTACAAGAAATTTACCCTAAACATAAAACAAGCCAAATGAAGACTTAGTCAACTATATTAATATCAGATAAAGTGGATTCTAATGCAAAAACCACTGAGGCAGAAACCACTACATACTGAGTAAGAAACATTTTTTATAAAAAGCTGTAACAGTATTAAACTAAAAATACAACTTTACATATATTAAAAGTTTTCAGAATTACAAAGAAAACCTGACAGGTTCCTAATTATAGCAGGAGAATTTAACACATTTCTCTTAGTAATTGATAAAGCAGACAAGTTAATGAAAATAAAGACTGAATATACAGAATACAGAAAACGGAGCCAAATCATTACAGGGTCCACAATGAACCACCACAGAAAGGAACTATATGCCAGACCAGAAAACCAATCTAAATACCAAAGAGTCAGTATCATACATAGCATATTTTCTGACATCAATTTTAACAGCAAAACAGGTAACAACAAACAAAATCTTACCACATTTGGAAAATCTAAAACACATTTCTAAAAGTCTCCCAAAAAATCATAACAAAAATTCAAAATTTTTTACACCAGTACAATATAAATATACTAAATCTAATAAGCCCTGAAAAATAAAATTAGAAATTTAATGTATAGAATTTAAAAAAACATTTTTTTAAAACTGAAAAATAATGAGCTCATCATCCAACTCAATATGTTAGGAAGTAAGTAGCATTGAGTCCCCCAAAGTAAAATGAATCAAATAAGACAGCAGGAGAAAATAATGAAACAGAAAACAAAGATAAAGAGAGCCTAGGAGAACAAAAATAAAAACTGGTGTTTGGGGGGTAAAAGAAGCTGACAATAGAAAAATCTCTGGAAAGACTGATTTAAAAAAAAATGAATCATAAATAATATCGTGAAGACTCACACAGCTAAAAAAAATTAAAATAATATTAATGCCAATACGAAAAAAAGCTTAAAACAACTTCCTAAAAATAAAATTTACCAAAACAAATTCAAGAATACAAAGAAAACTTGAAGACTTATAATAACTAAAGAACTTTAACCAACAATTAAAAATCTAACCCAAAGAAAAACTCCCAGGCTCATGTGGTTTCACAAGAATTCTGTACTTATACCAACTGTTCCAGAGACTAGAAAAAGGAGTATTTCCTGATGTATCTTGAGGTTGGCAACACTTTGATACTACCTTCAGAAAAGCAGGAGAAAACTGAGTCCAGTCTCACTTGTCAGAAGGACCTCTTAAGGGCTGTTCTGATGGTAACGGAGTGTATAGAGGAGCAAAAGTAGAAGCACGAAGGCCAGTAAGGAGGCTAGCACAATCATCATCCAGTACAATAATAATAATAATGGAGGATGGAGAGCTAGTGGAAAGTGTTTAGATTCTGGATCTATTCTGAAAGCAGACCCAATAAGACTTACTGATAGATTGGTTAGATATGGAGTGTGAAAGAGGAATATTGCGAATTAGTCCAGTATTGTTGGCCTGAACTGGAAGGGCGGACAGTGGTGCCCTCTACAAAGAGGGAGAAGGAAGACTCTAACATTCTTGATCCTTCTGCATGACCACACTATAGTAAAGAACTACTTTACAAAGATTCCAGTGCCCACATTTGCATTTGATGCTTTATTGTGTGTCAAGTTTAAGAAAAGAGCAGATGCAGTCTAATAATAAAAAACTATTCATCTGTACCAAAGATCAAATAACCTCAAAGTGTACTATAAAATGGAAGTTAGGAAGGAGGTCAAATAGTGAAAATGGTGGAGGACAGTCATAACATGTGTTAGTTTAGGTGGTCCAAATGAGAGTAAAAACAGGGTTCTAAAACTTAAGACTAATTCATGCTTTGAGCTGTGATTTAGTTTCGGCAAAATAACATCACTCATCACACTAAATTTTTTGTTTATGTGCAGTTTTATTTTGGTTTTAGAGTTTTCACTTAATTTTATGTTTAAGTAATACAAGTAATAAAATTACAAGAAAAAAAGCATAAAGATCAAAAAGAAATAAAACGGTCTCTATTTGCAGATGATATGATCTGTTAGGCAGAAAATCCTAAGGATGTTCTATTAGAACTACTAGAACTATTAAGTGAATTTAGCAAGGTCACACAATATAGGACATTTCTATTGATATAAAATTGTAGCAAACAACTGGGAAGACTGAAAATACAAATTACATTCACAATAGCAGTAAAAATTATATAAAATACTTAGAAACAAATTCAGTAAGAGCCATGTGGTTTTCAACAGTGAAAACTACAAAATTTTACTGAGAGAAATTATGTCTGTCTCTCCAAGACCTCTGAGTTCTACAAAGAAAGGGTTATTGGGGCTTCCCTGGTGGTACAGAGGTTAAGAATCCGCCTGCCAATGCAGGGGACATGGGTTCGAGCCCTGGTCTGGGAAGATTCCCACGTGCCACGGAGCAACTAAGCCCGTGCGCCACAACTACTGAGGCCTTGCACCACAACTACTGAAGCCCATGCGCCTAGAGCCCGTGCTCCACGAGAAGCCACCGCAATAAGAAGCCCACGCACCGTAACGAAGAGTAGCCCCCGTTCGCCGCAACTAGAGAAAGCCCGCGCGCAGCAACGAAGACCCAACGCAACCAAAAATAAATAAATAAAATAAATAAATTTTAAAAAGAATAAGAGCTATTTATCTTAAGTGGCTTACTGGTAACCTTTAATATTTATCTGTTGAATGAATAAGGGAACAGTTAAAAAAAGAACACGCAGGCTCTAAATATATGGTGATAAAGGTTGACTAGAACACAGGACATAGGCTAGAATTGTCCGTGGAGTGTGGGAGGAGCAGGATGACACTACTTCTCTGGAACCCAGTAACAAGGTCTTAAAGCCGAGCGAAGGAATCAATATGCAACCGTATTTTGGAGTGAGATTTCGGACTCTTTATGATAAAATGAAAGTAATAAAATTATTATACTCCAGATTGTTGTTCACAAGTGGAACTGTCCACTTGTAGCTTTTTTACATCCTAGGTGTATATATATATATATACACACACACACACACACACACACATATACTATATATCCTGCAGGGAATTGGTTCCAGGGCCCCCGTGGATATCAAAATCCGAGGATGCTCAAGGCCCTTACAGCTGGCCCCCTGTATCCAAGGGTTCCATTATCTGCAGGTTCACATCTGTGGATATGGAGGGCTGACTGTAATCATGCATTTGTTGCTAAAGAAAAATAGACAACTGAGATACCACTCAATTTAAGGATGACTGTTCACACCATAATCCATGTGAAACAAATCTCTCCCAAAGATCTATGATTAACCCAATAATCCATCTCCTAAAAACTCATAAATTTCTTTATCAACATTGGAACTTAACATAGCCACTATTAACTCTCCTATGGGGTGCCAAGATAAATCTGATAGGGAAAAAAAAATCAGTGTTATAAAATGCTAATTGAAGTACCTCTTTTCCCAATTCTGGCTTATAAAGAATTATTACTAAGCTCAGAACAGAGTATTACTACAATAAAAACAGAATCATCTTGATTATTCAAATATCACTCAATGTCTTATCATAGAATTACTCACTTAAATACGTAATGTAAGTTTATTCTGTCACATGTGATACATCCTGGGCCAAAAACTGTTTTCCAGAGAAATATTCTTTAAATTTTACAGTGAAGATGAAAGGAAAAGCAAGATTTTATACACTGAATTTGTTTCTGTTCATCATAATCAACTCACAAATAGACAACTACAATTGTAGAAGAGTTTACTGAAAGGTCATCAGATAGAGACTTCAACCATTCTTGATCCTAAGAACTGCAATCTGATTAATGGGAAAGCATTAAACTAAATGTTCCACTTGAGAAAAAAGAAGTACAGAACTGTCAGGAAAATGCTTACTGCTAACAACAGTAACTACTACTAAAATAACTACAACTGAAGTAATTTCTTGTATATTAGCACAAACTTGATTACTTTGAGACAGACCTAAACATCATCTCATCTCAGAATCAAAATTATTCCAATTTTGAAAAAAATTATATCAGGGACTAAACTTTACTCTTTGGAAAGGCTCAGCGACACAAAATAGCATAAATGATTAAAATACACAGACGGTTCTGGAAATTAAAACTAATAAGGATTTTATTACAGTTATGCCTTAAGTTCATCTCAAAGTTACAGGTACCTGAAAACACTAATTTTTCCTATATGGAATTTTAAAAGTTATTAAACTAAAAATCTCACCTCAGACTGTTTACTGATCAATAAGGATTTATAAGAATGAAAGAATATAGTAGAAGCTAAATGATGCACATTCAGTATAACGAAGGTAAAATTTCAGTAAAAGGTTATCTAAATAGTCAAAAGTAGACTCTACGGCTATGTAGACTACTCGAATTTATACTGGACATAATATACTCAAGACATTAGCAGTTTTTTGTTTTCTTTATTTTCCAATCAAACTAGCTTTATCGTTAGAAGTAATACATACAATTGCAAGTTAAAGTAAAAAAGTAAAGCTCCCCTATCCCCCTCTAGTCTTTTCTATTTCAACTTCCTCTGATAGGTTACCACTACTGACTTTAAGTGGCATGCTAATATATACATTTCTTGACTTGTCAATTCAGACACTATCAATTCCCATTGTATATGACGAGCAATTTATCACAGTGAACGTTATATTCTCCTCTTCCCCGTCCCTACAATAGAACTCACTCTATCTTTAGTTCTGGTGACTGTCCTTATGACTTCACCCACTATGCGCCAAGCATTAGGTGCTAAGGATTCAGCAAAGAACAAAGCAAGTCCTGCTCTCAAAGAGCATCTCCAAGGTCAGTGCTTCCCAACTGAGGGCTCCTGTCGTTTGTCTAAGACCACAATGCCATTTAACAGACGGAGGCTTACAGCCCTGAGGTCCAGTGTATACAATGAGAACCTTCTGACTCAAAATGCATACGGAGTCCCTATTGATGGTTCTAGTATAACCAGCTACCAGGTGTTATCCTTCTTAAATTCCTTTTTCATTCTGCTGAAATACCTCTTCAAGTTTCTTATGAAGGGTATGTAGCTAAGCTCTTGTACACCTGAAATCTTTATTTTGCACTCCTCCCTCACAGATATTATTCGACACTCATCTTTAAGAACGTAATTCTATGCCCCATTCCCCTATACTACAAAATATGATTTTATATGTGTCCAGAGTTGTAGATGACAGAATTCTGGTAACAGTCTGACTCTCCTTCCTGTGTAGCTTTCTTACAGGCCTTTTGCTCTGAAAGCTTTTCTCTTTATCTTATCTTTTTTATCTTTTACAATTTTAAATAATCCTGCTGGTTACTCAGTGAGCCCATCATTCTGAAAACATGTATCTTTTGGCTCTGGAAATTTTTCTTTAGTCGTTCTTCCCTCCAACTGTTTCTTCCTGTACTCTTTTTAAAGACTCCTTTAGATATACTGGACCTCCTTTCCACCACATCTTTCACACCTTATATTTTTCATCTCTATTATTCCACATTTGGAAATTTCTGATTTGAAATTCCAGATGATTAACTGGATCTAAAACATTAACATTTTATTAATCCACTTGCTTAAAAAGAAACATTTTTAAAAACTGCTGACAATCCTGTTTCTCATTTCCAAGAACATTTTCTGGTTTTCTTTTCTTTTTCCATGTGAACCCTAACAAATCAAATCTTGTTGTATAAATTACCTTCTGCTCTCCGAATACCTATTTCTTTTAGAGGATTTGTCTTGGTTTTTTCATCAAGCTTGATTTTAATCAAATATATCAAAGTTATGTGTTCAAATCTAAGAATGAAGAACTATACAAACACTGCAATAACTGGCATGGATTTTTCCTGCAGTTTTAAGTTTCACGACTACCCCTCAGTCTAAGATAGAGAATCTGACTTTCCAAGTTTTATATGAACAGACAGGGTATGTCTGGTCAGCTCCTCCATAGGCTGCTGTACTGGCAAAGCAAGCTGGGGAATTCCTCCTCTGCTAAAATAACCAGAAAAGGGACAAGAAAACAGTCAATGAAAAAGACCCAGCAATGACAAGATGGAATTCGTTTTTTTTTAAACTTCTTTTCTGCTATCACAAATAGGCTGAAGAACTTAAAGAGAAAAATGAAACAGTAAGAAGAGAAATGAAAGAAAGCTACAGTAACCACAAAACTAAATGTAAAATTTTAAACTACAAAACTTCTATTAAAAAATATACAAAAAAATTTTTCCACACTTGGGGAAGGCAAAGATTTGAAGTCAGGTTAGTATAAGCCTTCTAAAATAGTTCTTATTCAAAACTGTTTTGGTTATTCTAATCTTAGCCTGGATCTTATACTACAAAAAAAGATAAAAAAAAAAAAGGCTTAAAGGACACTCTGGACCAACTGACAGAATATCACGGTTACATGAGAGAATATCCTTATTCTTAGGAAATATATATGATACTTTTTTGGGGTAAAGAGCCATGACGTATGAAACGTACTCTCAAATTGCTCAAAAAAACCATAAAGCAAGCATTTTTCCTGCTGATTGCATTTGAGTTGTTCCCTGTTATTTACTAGTATCAACTGTACACCTAAGAACATTCTTATATGTATTCTGGGGTATGCGTGAAGTTTCTCTTAGGTATAGATATATATCCTGGAGGACAATTGCTGAATTACAAGGTACTGAAACATTCAGCTTTGTAAGAAAATGCAGAACTACCCACCCACATGGCTATATCAATTCAATGCTCCCACCTGCAACTGTATAAGACCTTTTGTTGTTATACAGTCTCTCCAATACTTGCTATTATCAAATTTCTTAATTTTGCCAAATGAGTGGATATAAAATATTTTCTCATTATAGTCTTATCTGCACTTCCTGAATTATTATTAAGACTGAATATCTTTTTACACTTATTACCCACATTTATTTCCTCTCTCATGAAAGGATTATCCATATCTTTTGCCCATCTTTGTAGTGGATTATTTTTTTCTTAAACTGATGCACAGGAGTTCTTTAAATGCTCTCGACAACTGTCTCCGGTCAGTTATGTTCAAATTCCTCCCAGTTCCTAACATGTCTTTTTACTTTCTTTAAAGCATCTTTTGATGAACAGATTTTAATCTAGGCAAATTTTTATCAATCTTTTCTTTTATAAGTAGTGCCATTTTTTGTCTTGCTTAAGAACCCCTACTTTACCCAAGGTCTCTGAAGGATGTGCACCTGGGAAAATGTGACCTCGACATATCAGAAGCTTTGAGGAATTTCAGCTGAACACAAGACAGATGGGGTCACATTAAAAGAGAACATAAATAATAACTTGCAACTCCTTTTACTTAAAAAAGAAAAAAGGCATAACCAGTGAAGGAAATCCTAGCAAAACACCACTAATTTGTCCTTTTTGATGGAGCCAAGGAGGACCTAGAATAGACAGGAGGCACATCCTTCATCACTGGGATGCCAAGAGTATTTGAAAGTAGTTTTGCTGGAAAGCCAAAGTGCAAACACAAGCGTACCTAAGAGGAAATCTACAAATGAGTATCTACAATTTCTGCCTGGACAAGGACTTTAACAGCTCCAGAAAGAAAACGGCAAGAACACTTGATATCCCACATGCCAAACAGTTAATAAGCAAGGGAAAAGGTTTCCTGACATGGTGGTTTCAAACTCAAAGGAAAGTCAAATTTCAACTACTAGCATATCCATTGCACTGGCTCTCCCTTCTTACTCTTCACAGGTTGATGAATCACTTAACTGGTAAAGTCAACATACATCATGGCTCTCCCATCTCCACGTTTGCAATGGAAAGAGAATATGCAACTAACACCAAGCATTAAAGCACACACACACAAAAACAAACCTATCTGGGGGCAAATACCTGATCCGGATGATTCTCTGCCTGGTTTAATGATGACAGAAAAAAAAAAAAAAAAAGCAAAGAGTCTTAAAATACTTTTTCAGAAAAAAAGGATACTAACAAAACTATAATGAGTTCAGATAGACACTGGGGAAAGATAAAATACAAAGGGGGAAAGAAAAGATAGTTTGGGGGGAATACTGTACCCTGATAGTGGTGGTTACACAAATCTACAAATGTGTTACAATTCATAAAACTGTACAGCCCAAAACAGTGACTTTCACCGTATGATTTAAAAAAAATTTTTTAAGGATATATACACAAATATTTATAGGACCTTTATTTACATTCTTCAAATCTGAAAGCAACCAGATGTCCTTCAAAGAATGAATGGTTAACAAACTGGTAAATCCATACAATGGAAAGACAGAATTAAAAGGAACAAAGAACTGATACACAAAGCAACATAAACTGCAAGGACATCGTGCTGAGTACAAGACTCCAGTGTTAAAAGATTACACATTGTAATTTCATTCATGTGAAATTATGGAAAACGCCTTATAGAGAGAGAGAACAGATCAGTGAATTACTTACTAGTGGAGGGGAGCACTTGACTAGAAAGAGGCAGCAAAAGATAATTTACAATTTTACTGTGTGTTAATTAAAAAAAATTAAAGATAGGTAAGACGAAGGAATTTAAAAATGATAATTACAGGAAGCAGAAATAAGCTTTCAACAGTCATCTTTGTGCTCAATAAAATCAAGATAAGAATGGCCAAGAAGGGGGAAAAAAAAAATCAAAGTGGACTCTGGAACAAGGGATTCAGGTAAGAAAACAACAGGTGTGAAGGGAGAACTAGGTGTGGTAATGTAAGCAAACTAACAGTCATTGAAAAATACAAAACCTCACAAATCACTGAACCAACACAAAGTAAATCAAATCAATGACATGGAAATTCAATTTTGAGAAACTCTCCAAACGCAAAGAAAAATAATGAAGATAAGAACCAATGGCATTCAAGGACAAAGATTCAATATATTTTTTGACATTACTAGGAAAAAGAAAAAGAAACAAATTTGGCCTACAGATGAAGGAATAAGGAAAACTGTAAGAGACCCATACTGTGCACATTCCATATACATGTTCACATAGCAAGAATAAATTTTGTGCACACAGACAGAAATAGTTATTTCCAAAGAAAGAAAATTTAGGCTGGCCCCAGACTTCTCCATAATATAAAACTATAAATAATAGACTATAAATAGAAAACTATAAAACAAAGCCTGAATGAAAAGACTGTGACCCAAGATTTCTATATCCAATAAAACTGTTGTTCACATATCATGGCCAAAGAAAGGCATTTTCGGGATTTAGAAGCGCTTAATAAATATATTACATCAAATTACTCTTCCTAAAAAAAAAAAAAGATGATGGTAATAAAACAAGCTAGGCTCCAAATTAAAATGTCAAAGGTGGGTTCAGACACATTATAAAAAGACTGGCAGTAAGCCATGAAACAATTTAAATGTAAAATTTTTAAGTTTAAAAATATAAAGTTTAGGGCTTCCCTGGTGGCGCAGTGGTTGAGAGTCCTCCTGCCGACACGGGTTCGTGTCCTGGTCCGGGAAGATCCCACATGCTGCAGAGCAGCTGGGCCCGTAAGCCATGGCCGCTGAGCCTGCACATCCGGAGCCTGTGCTCCGCAACAAGAGAGGCCCGCGTACCACAAAAAAAAATAAAAAAATAAAGTTTAAATCATTGTTGTATATATGATTATAAAACATAAATAATTCCTGAGACAATTATATAATAAAAAAATAAAACTAAGATAAATTTTCAGACTGGGTAGAGGAGAAGTGTGGGAAGACGTACAAGGTGACCTGTCCTGGGTGATGGAAGAAAAGAAAAGTTGAATCATTTCTCCTGATTCACTATTTGTAAAGGCACTTACAGTGGGACAATCTACTCAACTGCTGAGCTCAAAAACTCAGAAGCTACTCTTGATCCTCCTTTTCCCCTCACTTCCCACATTTAACCTGGAGAAAACTCAATTATATTCAGCAATTCACTGGAAAGGTTGAGCAGGGCCTTTAAGAGTCATACGTATTATTCCAAAGCAAAATTTCTAACAATTCAGTACAGCAATCACTAGCACCAGAATCACCTGAGGTGCCTGTAACAATACCAGGTCCCTTATCAAATATATCAGATTTTCCTTGAGTGGGTCTCAAGAAGCTGCATTTTCAGGGAGCACCCTAATTGATATTTATATGCCATAAGGTTTGGCAGGATCATTATTTCAACATTATTCAGCGGTGAGGATTGTTATTTGAACAATTCGCTCTTCTGTACAGACTAAAAAGCCACAGGATACTCAGGCGCACACAAACAGAAACAACAGAAACGAATCACTGATGTTTTACATACAGATAAAGTTGAAGTTCGTGCTTTATCTTAATTTCTACATAGAAGCTTTCCATAGTAACCAACATAATTTACTGGAGAAGATTCTAACTTAAGCCCTGCTTCATTTGAAATTTAAATGTATTGTCTATGGAAAAATCTGCTAGTTGCCTATTCCATCCATTCTCTTTCCCTCCTATAAATAGGACTCTGCAATTTACTTTTGTAGCTTGGAACAGAAAATATTCCTCAGCCTGTCCTGCTCTATGGGCTCTGTGATCAAATCCCAGCCAACCTGACGCAAGTAATAAACAGTGTGTAACTTCAGGATACATCTCCCTTAAGAGTCTCACAGTGGGCAAATAACAGAATTAGAAATCAAATTCTGCAGAGTTTAAGTCCACTTCTCAATTCTAAGCTGCCTTCCTATAAAGTCAAATCCTTACTATATTTTGTACAAGTGCTTTAAGTGTACAAGTTATGAACAAGCCTCAGGAATCTTGGGGGAAAATATCTATTTATCATAAATACAAAATATGTAGTACTTTAAAAGCTGTTTGTCTCAAACTCCAAATACATTTTCCCGTAAAATTACAGTTTAAGATTAGCGACTAGAATCCCTAGCCAGTTCTTAAGTCTGCTTAATTACAAATGCACAACTCAGGACTCTGATAAAGAATAAAGACCTTTATCACCTGAGGAGTATGAACACGCAGGAAGCAAATTCAGAGTAAGGGTTACCCTTGGAAAGGCATCCGAGGCCTTCACGGGGGTCTGCAGAGTTCTGTTTCTTAAGCTAAGTGGTTAGTTGCCTTCAGAGTAAAGTTCTTAAACTCAGAATGTAATATTAAAAGGCATTAAAGATTACAATCCATTCACACCACCCCAATAAAGAGACCCTACACACAAAAATCACTGTACTCTTACCCTACGCATGGCTTCCTCCTCTTCTTGACGCTTTTCATAATGTGCAAAGTCATCAAAGATTGAGGTGGTGTGCTTGAAAGTAGCAATTATTTTAAGCACTTGCTTAGCTTTTTCTAGGGGTACCTCTTGGGTGTCCCTTGAATTGGTAACTGGTTTGTTGTCATTATTTTCTAAGCGAATATGCCGTAACTGGTTATTGGGAACATCTTTGACAAAGATCCATTTAACTTCAAATTTGCCCTTCCACTTATCCTGAGACCAGACACCGGCATACGCGTTATAGTCCACAACAGACTTCATCTCAGCCACTCCACAAAAATGTCCACTGCCATTCACGCTGAAGAGCAAATAGAGTGGGCCCTTCCCATTCAGGGAACGGTAAGCGGCATCCAAACGCTTATTACCATGCTCAGTACTACACCAGATAGAGTACTTAATGGAACGGTGAATGTCATCCTCAGAATAGCTTTTAATTATAAACACCCGTCCGTTCTTCAGGTTCCAGTCAAAGTCTTTGGGATTGTAGTTGTTTATGGCCTTTAGCTTTTCCAGCACTGGATGCACTTCTACACTTGAAGGTGAAGCACTGGCAGGAACAACACCTAAACCAAAGTTTTCACCTCCCCCTCCACTGTTCTGGTGGAAGCCCGCCCCCCTGTTCCGAGGAGCGAGCCAGCGATTCTGCAGCGGCTGCGGCTGTGGCTGCGGCTGTGCTTGGTGAGGCTGGGCCTGCGGCTGCGCTCCCGCCTGTGGCTGCGGCTGCGGCGGGGGCAGCTGGCCTTGCACCAATGGTGGCGGCTGAATTAACGGCTGAGGCTGCTGGACTAGAGTCTGAGGAGGCAGAACTGGTTGGGCTGCTGGAGCCTTTACCACTGACCCCTTTTCATCCCAAGTTCCAATATTCATGTTGTGTTTTATAGGAGGTGGTGGCACGGCGGAGCCCCCGATCCCCACGCTGCCCTTGGGTTTGAGTTTCGGTTGAGGTTTGGCAGGTTTTCTGGCAATGGCAGCCCAGGAGGTTGGCTTAGGCGCTGCACTGCTAACGGGCGGCACACTATTGGCTGCAATGCTAGTCATACCACTGCTGCTCAAAGCTGTTCCTACAGTTTTTGTCACTGCGGCTGTCAGGTCACCACCAATTTTCAGTCCAGTCATGCCTTGCTCAATACTGCTAATGCCAGGCACCTTACTCAAAGTATCATTGCCAAATCCAGCCTGTCCATCAGTAATAGCTCTCCCAAGAGAACTAGGTGGATAGCCGTAACTGCTACTATAAGCAGAACTTTGTGTTGATTGTCCCTGAGATCCACTTGTCCCCCATGTAGAGAAATCAGCATTACCAGGAAAAAAGTTAAATCCATGTTGACCAAGAAATGGAGGGGTATTTCCTAATGCCCCAGGTTGACTAAACACACCATCTGGTATATAATGATGTTCTCCATTACTCATTTGTCCATAGGTTGTCAGATATGGCATAGGTTGGTCTCCAGCTGTGGACCATGCTGCTTCCCCAAGAGAATATGGAAATCCAATGGATGGAGCATAGTAACTAGGCATGTATGGATCTGACATTGGTGGATAGCTGTTATTCTGGAAAACAAAAGACCACAATCAGGACAGAAATAAGATTAGGGGGCAGAGAAACATCTGAAAGAGTAAAATCAAATAGTTTTAAATAAATGGAAAACAGATGCACTTGTTCCAGATAAAGTTAAAATTTCAAATCGTTTTATCAAGGAAAAACTTTACTGATGACTTTTTATTTTATCTGTAATGAAATTACAGGGTATTTTTTTGCGGGGGTAGGTGGGTGGGGGGATATGGTAGGGATTATTTTTGTTTAAGAGCCAGATCCTCTGTGCACGATTTAAAAATACTCTAATTTCTACAAAACTGATTTATAAAGTTTGCAGAGACACTGATTGTTAGCTTTATTTTTAGCAACTGATGAACAAAAAATTTATGTGCAAGGATTAAACAAACATGGAAACTATGCCCAATAATAGAGGAATTACAGTTTATCTCTATGATGGAATCCAGTTCAGCAATTAAATTTTGTACTTTCATAAAGAAAAACTAGAATAGAGAAATGTTCACACTCTGAGAAGAAAAACAAAAAAAGATTCAAGATCATACTTAGAGCATGATCCATATTTGTTTTGTTTTGCCTTGCTCATTTTGAAAAAGAAAACAAAATCCTAATGGTTTCTTAATGGTTGGTTACAGGTGCCTATTTTCTAAATTTTACGTAACAAATTTATCACCTTCCTAATCAGAATTTTAATTTAGAAATAGTTAAGTTCCTATCATTTTTTCCAGAATTACTGTAATTAAATTGACCTTTATTTTGAATAAAATTAATCATCCATTTAGTGATTTGCCAAAAATCAAAGCTTATTAAAGAAAAAACTCAGTCAAATTTGTTACTAGCCAATGTAAAAAATAAAATATTCTACAGATTTCTTTTGAAAGTACATTTCTTATGCCAAAAATATGTCTGATACAGCCAGCCCTCCAATCCACAGGTTCTGCATCCATGGAGCGAAAATATTCAGGAAAAAAATTTCCATAAAGTTCCAAAAAGCAAAACTTGAATATGCCACACGGGCAACTACTTACATAGCACTTACATTGTACTTGGTATTATAAGTAATCTAGAGGTGATCTGAAGTATACAGGGGGATGTGCATGTTATATGCAAATACTACGCCATTTTATATACGGGACTTGAACATCTGTGGATTTTGGTATCAGCTGGGGTCCTGAAACCAATCCCCTAGGGACACCAAGGGACAAGTGTAATAGATTTTCACTCTATGATTTAGGTGTGATTTTTAAAGCCTTGGACAGAGCTTCAGAATTTGTAAAATTAAGCAAGATGAAAAAACTAAGCTAATATCTAGTCAAGACAATTTGTATTCCCCTCCCAAGGGTCAATACCATTTTGAAGGCTGATTATTCACTTTATTTACATAGACATTCTAAGTTCCCTGGAGCAAAGTGGAGAATGCAATGGAGCAAAGTGCAAAATGGAGCAAATCCATTCTGGTTTTTTTTGGCTGTTACTCTCTTGGGATTATTCTGCCACTGCTTTCCCACTCAAGAAAGTATATCAATATACATATGTGACAATTACATCATAGATACTACCTGGAATTCATTTTATTTTTTAAAGGCCTATTATTGAAAACTAAAATGCTTTACTATTACTATTAAGTTACTTGTGACATACCTTACAACTATTAAAACTGTCCACTGTCCATAAGAAAGCTAATTTCATATTTTGCCTTTTCAAATGACTCTCATATAATTAAATAAAAATGACAAGAGAATCAAATAAAGGCTGCATTTAAGTTAATAATTAAGACATAGATTTACTGAGTGTTTTCAGTAAAACCTGAACTTAAAAACAAAAAACAACTATGTCAGCATTATTTAAAGAAAAAAAAGACTTTAAACACATTTGATATTAAGTATATTCCACTGTATTCAAAACTGGAAATATATGTGTCAATCATCTACTAATTTAGTTGAACATATTCTTTAACTATATTGGATAACTGTTAACCATATTTGAAAATATATTCAAAGAATGCTCACAATATTAGTATGAAGGAAATGAAGCCTGAGGGAAGCTCAAAGTCACCAACAGTGGTTTTCGAAGAAAAAAAAAAAATTCTTGAAGAAATTAATAATGAGTAAGCTTCAGTAGCCATGGATATACACACACACACCTGTTTATAATTCAATCACCAAATTATTTATTGAAAGTAAAAGTATTCATAGTACTTCATACTGAAGTCACTGTTGAGAAAGCCCCAAAATTTAGCCAATATTAATGAACATACACAATCAAGATTTTTTTAACTTTTAAGTTTTTTTGGAGTTATTAAAGGTTTCCCTTTATTACTTTTTTAACCAAACACTTACTGAATGCGTACATTGTGAAAAATACTGATATAAAATATTCATTCTAAAAGAAAACCTACAGTTAAAGACACATTGCACAGGGAAGTGAATATATTCCACATGAGGGAAGAATAAGGAAGCTGAGTTGAATATGGAGGTAATCAGTTTCAGTTTCAAAGTTTTAATTTAGAATGTTGGCGTTGAAATCTGGACTTAGTAAGTCTTTACCTGGATGTGGGAGTGGAAAAACAGACAAGGTGGAAAATTTTTAAGTTCATTCATCATGATAAAGTGTTTGCAAAATTATACTCGTAACTTATGTTGAATATTCTTACTTCACCCTCACAAATGCTGAATTTTGCGCAACAGTTACACATCAGGTTCCTAATTTGTCTATATCCATCACATGACTCAGGAATCAGCAAACTAAAGAGCCAAAAGGCAAATATTTTAAGCTCTGCAAAAGCCCAATACAGCATCTGGTTGCAGTCCCATATTCATCTTCTTTTAACAACCCTTTAGAAAGCTGCTAGCTCAAGGGTTTCCTCAAAGAAAACAAGTTTTGGTCCCTGGGTCAGTCTGTCAACCCGGTTTTAACACATTATCTAATATATACTGATTCCTATTAAAAAAAAAAAAAAGTCCCCCTAAGCTATATTATTAGATTAAATGGGTAACAAATTTTCACCAATTCTGCCACTTCTGGGGCTGGAGCAGGTCCACACCCTTTTGTTGTGGGGCCTTTTATTAAATATCTTTTCAATTATTTTTTAAATCATGGGTTTTACTACTTCACCCCTAAACTACTAATTTTGTCAAAACGGTAAGTTTAAATTACTTTAAAATGTGCTCCATTAATCACAAGGGCCTTGTCAAACAGTCAGCTCAAGCTAATGAGCAGAGATGCAACTGCTGTCCCTACCTGACTACAGAGCTATCCACAGTGCTTCTATGCTACCAACCTAGAATCCTTGAGTACAGTGGATAACCTAGAATCCTTGAGTACATTGGATAAATGGCCTGCTTTCTCCTGTTTATCAAACAATGCTGTTTATTTCCTAATTCTTTCAGTAGTTTTAGCTGAATGAGATGTTTTTTCCTCAGCTTTACGAAAGTAACTTAAGCAGTCTCCTTCCAAAAGGCAAGGGTTTTGGTTTGGGTTCTAGTAAGAACAAAGCTGTAGGAAACTACTAACGTTTAAAAGTAAGATATGGTCAACACATTTTGTATTAGCAGAGCTTCAATTATAATTGGAAATATTTTTAAACGTTCTGCTAAATGTAAGATAGATTTTTAATTGCTAGCTAAGTGGAATGAAGGGGAACAAAATTTCCACCTACTGATGATGGAAAACAGAAACTCAAAACTTTCTTTCACCTTTTACTTCAAACCTGGTACAACGAGGTACAATCAATTTAACAGTTTATGTCCAAATAATCACTTTAAAATAGTTTATTCATAATTCTGAAATTGGTCAGTAATAGTGACATTTTACTTTGTTGTTTAAAGATATATAACCTTTAAGAAAGTGATATGAAATGTCTGGCACTTCCCTCTTACTCAAAAGACTAATTGAAAAGGGGAAAGTAACAATATGTACACATAAAAAATGATATATAATAATCAATGGATATAATGAAACATACTTGTAAAGTAACAGATCCACAAACCCTTTACCTAGAGCATAAACTTAGAAACGCAACCTGAAGGTGTATGTGAAGCCACGAGGTAACTAAATTCTAATCCCAACCCAGTACTTATCAGCTGTGTGAAGCCAATATCAAGTTACTTAAAACTTGAGTTTTCTCGAATATTAAAAAGAAATAAAGATAATGTACCTAGGACACACTAAATATTCAATCAACAGTAGTTATTCCCTACTTTTGCAGTTGCTATGTCAGTGATCATCAGATCATTTAATTTCTCTAACCCTGCTTCTTCGTCGGTAAAATGCTGTAATCAATTACATATCTTTAAAAATCTAGTTGTTAACTGCAAAGTGCTATACTGAAGTATAGGAGTTAATCTTGTTTTAATTTGAAAACTAAAATATAGAAAAGATGAAAAACTCTTCCTTTGAATTTCAAAATCATTTATAATTATCATTTCTTAGCCTTGTGAGTCAGGTCAATTGTTTTTCTATTATCTCAAAGAAAACTTGAACAATACTAAGAAAAAATTCATGATTACTGTTCTGACCTGAGGACACTTTAATACAACTCAATTATAACTGAGTCTTTCAGTTATAGTAACTTAATACCTATTTTTACTTCATAAATATCCAAACTTCCAAGAAAGAACATTGTACAATGTCCTAGAAGTTCAATAAAAAACAGTTGAGGTATTATTCACCAAAAACAGCACATCTGCATAGAAAAAGGGAAACTGTTTTCCATTAAGAACCTGAGGTACTTCAAACCCCAGAACTAACTACTAGATTAACAAAAAGTTAAGTGAAATTTAATATACTTTTAATGTTTATGTACATTTTCTTCTGTTATTTTAAAAATATTATTGTACTTCTCAAAAAGTAAAAAAGATGCATATTTAATCACATAGACGTTATAAGAAAAAATGTATCATACATTATACTCAATTAATCTGAATATTTCATCAAGCATACTTCTTCATTCCCTAATTCTAGCAGTTAACCTAATCTACTTATTCAATAAATGCTTAATGAATGCCTACTACATGCCAGATACAGTGCCAGTCTACCTAGAATCAACCTAGAATCCTTGAGTACATTGGATAACCTAGAAAATAAGATAAAGGACATGGTCTCTGACCTGGAACGCTTCACAGGTCTAGTAGGGAAGACATATTTACCCTGCAATTTGATAGGTATTGTTACAGAAATAAGAAGAAAGCAAAACAAAAACTCTAGTACAAAGAGGAGGGGGCAAGTAACTGGAAAATCAGAAGACGTCATGAAGTGACAAACATGAGAGTCTGTGTGTGTACATCATATATATAAATGGAAAGCTTGAGATCATGAAAGAAAATATTCAGAAAATACTTATATTTTCAGAAAATAAGAAGTCCTATTCCCTAAATAAGTTACATGGATAAAGTTGACCAAAGATGAGGCAGGGAGGGAAGTGGAGCCCTTTTAAGGGCTCTCATATAGTGAATATATCCACTGTGGTGAAGCTTTGGTAAGTCTTTAACATGATGATGGCAACAGACTTGGACTTTAAGAGGACTGCTGAGTGGCAATATGGAATTACCAGTTAAGAAATCATTCCAACAGCAGAGATAATGAAAACCTTACCTAAGGGCAGTAATAACACGGACAGAAAAAATCTGTTACTGTCTTAGTTCTCTATACCTCTTCTCTGATAAGCATGGCTAGGAATTTATTTCCCCATATATACAGGCAGACCAATTCAAACTTCATTTTTTTCAATTTATTCTTCAAATGTATATGCACAAACTACACAGCATCTTGAACAGTACCAATTAAACCTGAATTTTTAATCAACTTAATCGTCAGATTATTCCGAGGAACTACAGAGAACTAATTTTAAGTCCTGAAGGACATACGTTTACTTTTAAAATTACTATGAAAATTATTCCCTGAGAACTTGAGCATGAGAAAATAGAATAAGCTGCCACAGAAGTAAAAGGCCAACAACCTGTTTTTAAAGCATCCCTGGGTTTGATTTGATTTAGATCTAAGCATATAAAACAAACATTAAAAACTTTTCTAGACTAAAGAATATCATTTTTATTATTTGTAATATTAAAATCAGAAGAAGGGATTTAATTTTAAAGACATCCTGTATATTTAGTTGAAAAATTTTTTAATTAGCCAATTATTTCAGCTAGGTCAGTACAACAAATACTTGCATAACTTTACATCTGAAAATAATTACTTTAGATATTTCATCAATAAATCCACTTTTCAATAGTGTACTTTAAAAGGTCAATTTGTAAAAACTTTTCTATTTTAGCTAAGTAACTACGATAAATTTAAATTCTGTACAGCTTACCTTTAAGATTTCAGATAATTTTCAATTCTGCTCTCCAATAAACCCAGTTTTCAATATTCTATAGTGTTAGTATTCTTTAAAAGGTAAATATGTATCCTGGTTAGACAATTATTTTTAGTTATTACAGAAAGATAATTGCTGAAAACCTATTCATCAGCACTGGCAAGGAGAGGGAGGCAAAATATAGCCGTACTGGTATTAAACTTTAAGACTTCTCTTTAAAGAACACATTACATTGATGCTAACATCAGTAAGTGATTTAATTAATATAAAGTGTAAGACCTTCCATTTAAACATCACATTAAAACAAACCTTTTATAGATGTTTTTGCCCCAACATAGGGAAACTTTTATGATTCAATTTAAAAACTGGGTTCACTATGGTAAATGCCCTTATAGTCTTAAAAAATAATGACTTTCCAACACTTTATGTGAAATCTTATGCAGAATTCCAACATATAAAAACACATGAAAAGCAAAGCACAGCTCTGGCTGCTGCACGGGTAGGATCCAGGTTACCCTCCCCAGGTCTCCCCTAGGCAGACCTGAAGCATCTCTGTGGAATGCCAAAAAACCAATCTTCTAAGCCCCTGTGACAAATAAATTATGAAACATCTGTTACCAAATAAAACGAGAAGATTCTCACAGGTAGCAATTCTCAAACATTTATAATCCATTAAAATTTCTTGAAAACAGAGTTTGAACAAGTCAGTCAGAGAATATTCATACCATACCCTTGTCTTAAAAAATCATTTTACATTAAAATACAAAAAGTATAAAATCAAGTAGCAAAAAACAATTATGTAAACCAAATAAATTTCCCAAACTTATCTGATCATGGAGATCTTTTTAGGAGAATATCTACTACACCTCATTATATCAGAATTTCTCAAAAAAGTTGGAAACACTGCCATAAGGATGTTAACTGAGATTACTGTATGGGACCAAATAGAACAGAATATACTTCTTTTAAAACTTGCACTACACTTCACAACAAATGATCTTGCCCTATTTTCCAGTGATATATTCTTTCACAACCTTTAGGTGGAAAGTAAATTTGTTATTGAGATCATAAAGGTAGATTACATAAGAATGAAATGAACTTTTTCATTTTTTTTAAAGTAGCCAAACTTTCATAGATTTTTATCACCCATTTTTATTTTTTCTTATTTATTTATTCCCTCCCAACATACGCTAGGGATGTAGATCAACAGATAGAAGGGGGTGGTTAAAGAGAAATAAATGTAGATCAGGTTGAACATAACCATGGCTCTCCAAAGTCCTAAAAATAACTGTACATTCCACAAATTGGAAACTACTTTTTTTTCAAATTTTCTCTGCAACTGCAAAGTTCTGTAACAATATTTGGTTCCTTATTCTTTTATAAGCTAAAAAAATCTAGGTTAAGATTTCAAGGTACATTTTTCATATGTCTTTTTATAAGCAAAACAACAGAGCAGTTTCATTCCAGAATGTTCTCTCTGAAGAAACTGGTTAATAATGAAAGTTTTTTTTAAAATTTATTTCTAGTAGCGACATTTTTATTAACAAACAGAAAGAGATGCAGAATTGGTATACAGAGACTAAGAAATACCATTCTTTTGGTCAATGTTTAAATATAAATTATTCCTATATACAAAAATCACAAGATTATTTGTGAAAAATTCAAACACAGAAGAACCTCAAAAGCGACCAGTTATTTGATTTGATGAAATTCTCCATGCCTACAATATATAAGCAAGTGTGTTTATAATATCTTTAATTCTATTTCCTATGCTACCAGATTACATACCAGGTTATATTAAAACTTTAATTATACTAACCAAAAATTTCAGGCACAAACTAGTCTTCTCCCACAAACTTCTAGCTAATTAAACCTTATAATGTGCTTTAGCTATGAAGATATGGCGGCAGCATTAGAAGATTAAATTCAACAGTCAAAAAAAAAATCTAACTACAATACATACATATCCCTGTATTTCATAATCTAGTTTCAGCCATCTCCAATCTCCAAAGAACCCTCTTGTGCCAAAAGCCTGCAGCTGCTGTTCACTATTATGTAGGCACACTGGGTTAATTCATGTTAGGGTTCGCCTCATTCAACTAAAATACCTACTTTAAAAAATCAATTAATACTAACGTAAGTTTAATTTCCTAAATATGTGACTGTCACACTTACCTGATTTGTCTGGCTACTCAAGTATGGCTCAAAATCATCATCATTTACAGCATCTTTTTGATGAATCGAACCGTTTTGTACTGAAACTAAAAAATATGTTTGTATTAGATGTACTGTAATTATCTTTATGAAACTCACAAAATAACCTAATATTTTCAATATTTTTCAAATCAAATCGGAAACTTATCCTGCGTTCTTTGTTCTTTTCATTTAAAAACCCCCTTTAGGATTAACTTAATTTTGGATATAAATATTTATGTGCCACCAAAAACTTACAAATCTTGTATATATAGGCCCAAGATTACATAAATACAAAGTATATATACACTTCTCATTACTAAAAGCATAACGTAAATATCCCAATTTCAACACTGTAGTAAGCAGTTAAATTAAAATGTTGGAAGGGTTTGCTAATGCTATGTTTGAATCTAAAATAACCACTTTAAGCAGTGTTATTGACAAGATAGATTTCTGAACGTTCTCTACCTTTGTTAAATCACTTTACTACTCAGTCCAATAAAGGTAAATAAGTAACCTTGTTTGGTAACCGACGTTAAAATAAATATCTTAAGTGTCTCCAGTCAAAGAAAGTGGCTAAAATTCACTTGAAGCAATATCACAATAAATAAATATTATCATAAAAAAATCTAAATAAAAAGGGCCTTTAAACAAAAAACCATGAAGACTTTCACAAGAAAGTATAAATAAAACTAAGACACTAAAGATAACCATGATTACTCTTGCAACATACGAGAAAACCAGTCAGAGTGATTTATAATGCCATATTTGTTCAGAGATCACTTCCATAAATGCTCTATATCAAGCTGTTGTTCTGGACACTGTCTCAGTGCCTCTGAGCACAGACTTAAGGTAAAAAGATCCTGGGTTTGAATCCCAAGTCCAACACGGAGAAGTTGGGGGAATCTCTAGTTAGTAACTTAGCCTGTCTAACTCTGACTACTTCTCTATTCAAGGAGGTTATTAATAGTACCTACCTCATCTCATCTGAGTATTCAATGACAGTATTTAATAATCTTGGATATTATTATCACATAAAATATTACAAGATCCAAACAGGACTAAAAATTACTTTAGGACCACATAAACAAGCTTATGACTAATCGACTAATCTCTTGGAAACAAAAAAAAGCCCCTCAATACCTGAAAATTTGTTGCTTAAAAATACAGCATTTTTAAATACAATACTTAAATATAAAATATTATAAATTAAGGTTAGGAGCAATGGATTTACGTTGTGTGTTCTTCTATAATATCATAACATCTTTATTTTCCCTAATCATTCCAATGAGTTCAGAGACATAAATGAAATATACAAGTTGACAGAGTCATGGGAGCAAAAATAGGTAAAAATCCCTTAGTTCTTTGCCACCCACTGAGTAGCAATGATCACTCAAAAAAATACTACTCTGTGAAGTCTTCAAAGTAGACCTCTCATGATTCTACACTGCCCCTCAGAGACTACAAAAGAAACCTCAAGGTCACCGTGATCCTGGCTCCACTGAGGTGGCTTAACTGCATTTGATAAGGAATGCATCAATGCCAGAGTTGAGCTAAATGTGCTCCCCAGAATTTAAATATGTAACAGCCACTAGAAACAAAATTAAAGCGGAGGGTACCTTAGGTTATTTCAGGTGGGCTAATCATTTCAGCCCAAGAGATTCTAACATATCTGTTCTCCTTTACCACTCCTCTATCAAGGATAGTTATGCCTGGTCTATTACCTCCTGAAAAAGAATTCTTCACTACGTGCCTGGACTGGTACATATTTGTCACTGTTACGTTCATGTTTAACAGTATCTGAAACAGCTACCCATCTCAAAATTACAACTATTATCTCTTGTATTCATTAGATTATCATAAGTTTAGTCCACACTGCTAAAACAGTAAAAAAGTACCTACTTAAAATTTATCCAAATATATATTATATTGATCTTCTTACTCATCTGCTCTATCTTTTCTTCTAATTCTAAGAGGCTGAGACTAAGAAAATAATCTCATACACTAAGTAAATAGTCTATAGTCATTTATAATGATGCATTAAAATGTCTAAGTCCTAAAAGATCATTCAAGGACTATGGCAATCTAAGGAAAAAGTATTTTATTTTGTTTTAAGTATTTCACGCATACTGATAAGCAATTTGCATCAAATTAGAATCTGAATAAGAAGCTAGCCCTAGAGTTTCAGAAGCATACCTTTCTTAAAGAAATTCAATTGTCTTAAAGACTTCAGGTTTTGAACATTACTTAATGACAATCTAATGTCTTGGAGACTGAAAGCCATTAAATAGTAATGAAATCCAAGCTAGTCCCATAGTCTGTACAAGTTCTTCAGGGAAAAAAGAACAGATGACTTACATGATTCTTCGCCTGTTTCCTCTGCTCTATGAAGCAGAGTCAAATCAAGATAGAACATGGGCCTTAGGAGCCAGGTGATTCTTTGCTCTGGTCCTGACTACATCAAGTTAGGAAAGTCAACAGATCTGTGCATCATGTTTTCCCACCTACAAAAACAGCGACAATACCATATACCCTCTATCTCCTTATAGGAATGTTTTGAGGATTAATAAAATGAAGCCTAAAATAACAGTAAAGTGCTTTGCAGTCATTTCCCGAGGGGTTAGGGGTAGGGTGGAGAGAGGATACAAAAGATATTGCCAAAATACAAGGCATTTTCCACTACTTTTCCGAAACACTAAAAGATAGCCAAATTCAGCCTAATTCTTTTAAACTGCAGTACCAAACAATGACTATGTCCCTCTGTTGGGAGGGGCAGGTGAGGAGAGGAGGGAAAAGATATTTCCTTTCCATATATTTGCCTATTTATAAACTTAAGGGATAGGAGGAAGCAGGCAGCAAGGCCTGAGGCTACTAGAAGCATGGGATCTGACACTTTTATCTGTGGTGCCTGCAGGGAAAGGAATGGTACTTTTATTCCAGCAAGCAAAAATTCCACTTGTTAAATAAATAAAAGTGATATGCAGTCAGTTTTAAATTATGGGCCAATAGGTACATAACTATCCTTAAATTTCTACTATCCTTCAGTACTACCCTGGCCAAGGATAAAAGAGTTCTAATATTTAACATAGGGACAATCTATTAAAAAGAATTCAAACTTATAAACAAGTAAACCTAGAAGTATACTTATACTACAAAAGCATTTTTGCCTTACAAAGAGATTGATATAGAATTCCTTTTAAATTTTTGCTCCTTTAGTGTATTTAAGGACATACAGAAAAATACTTAGTAGAAAATCAAAGACACTGAAGCCAGGTGTTGGGCTAATGCTGTCAACTGAAGACTATTAAGAAAGGAAATACACAGTCCCTGAAATCATATTAAGTCAACTAAAAAGGATTATGCTTTCAGAATTCTGGTAATTCCTCAGGGACATGCATTTTTCATGAGGTTGATAAGTTCTGAATTCAAGTTTAATACTCATGTTCTTAGAACACCGGGACTGTAGTTCAAGAAAAATAACTTTGCTTTCTGCTTCATAAAAGTAAACAGAAAAATTATAAAACAATTTTACTAGCTTGAAAACCAAGTCAACTAAGGCAGAGTAGTTTTTCTTAAACACACATATAGCTACTTGTATCAGTTCACTGGAACTGCTGCCTTTTCCTTGTAATTCTCAGAGGCATAAAAATACAAGTAATGTGTATGTGTATTTGTACACTTGTAGTATCTACCAATTTAAAGCAGCTTAAATGATTACCAATACTTTTAGGCCAATAGAATTTTTCCCTCCTGCCAGGTCTTAGGCAATAGTCTTCCTGCACCTTAACAATAAATAGATGAGGTGAGGCAGCAATTATCATGGCTACTGGAGCAATGGACTACTTTAACTACAACCCTCGTAACATACAATAGGATTTATGGCTAGAATTGTTACTTTTATTTTACAGAGAGAGGGGAAATTCTGACGGAAAGGTACGATGTGTTCAAGCTCACTTGGCAAGTCAGCAGTATGAGAACACAGGTCTCCTAGGAATCCTAGTCCATTGTTCTATCCATGGATGAAATTATGAACTGAAGAGTATGGGGGAAAGCAAGAAAAATTTCTTGGAATAAACAACTATCCAAATAAATACTTTGTATGTGTGTCTAAATACATCTAACAGAGGTGATACAAACGGATTAAAAAAATTTTACTAACCAGTAAATATTTATTTGTAGTTGATACACAATTTTGTTTATAGAAAATTTATATCTCTCATATCAAAGATGTCATGAGGACATACCTAAGTGAAATAACTGTCATAAATCAAACTTACAGTAATACAGTAATGGCTTACAATGCTGTAGATGCTCTATTTTGTTTTGTCAAACAAGTTAAGTACTTCATAGAACTTGCACTTACCTTAAAGCAGGTAACACAAAACACTTAGCATTTCAAATAGCCTTGCAAAGTGCCACCTCCCCACAGATCTAGGATAAAATAATTTATGCTAGGCAATAATGACCACAGATTGCACATATGTCCAAGTCTATATACTTCCTAATGGGCAGACTAACAAAAAAAGAAATTAATGGATCATTCTTTTTAGATTTACAAATAAATTTTTTAAAACTCACTTTAAATAAATCAACAATATCAAATTCTGAGCTTTGTGCTTACACCACAAAAGATAATTCTAAAATTAAATTCTAAAATTTAAAATTGCCGTTTATATACATCTTTAATCAAAATAAAGCAATGAATTTGTTACCTAATACAGTGCCATATAACTAGTATGTAAAAATTCTCAAAAATATTGTACTACAACTCAAAAGAAAATTAAGCTGTGCATACAGAACCCATTCCTTTCAAATGTGCAATAGCTAATAAAAACCCTAAGAACGTGAGGAGCACCAATAAAAAACATTAAACTTTACATCTAAAAGACGACTGTAGATCTTACTTTGTAGGTTAATACTTCACTACAGAAATAAGAAACACGAAGCATAATTCTATTTAGTCTAATTTCAAGCCCTATTACAAAATGTAATAAATACATAGTTCACTGTAATGTTATTTAATTGGCACCGTCCCAAGAAAGCAGTTATTGTTCTACCCTTACTAATGTCACATGATTAATGTCATGTTTCAGTCAGCTGACTGTATGGTTCCATATTAATAAACACAAATCACACTAATTTTTTAAAAATGCTTGACTTTCAGCAATACTTTTTTTTTCTTTTAGCTAAAGAGTAAATCATATAATCCTGGAAGGAACCTCACAAATTATTTCCTTCCCAATCCTTTCTGAAGTACCATATTGAGTCAAACCTTGCAAGACTACAGAGCAAGATGACATGCCTGTTCCGTCCAGATCTCTAACTGGCTACTGCCTCAATGGGACCGACTTCAACGGAACCAGTGACTAACAGTACAATTTCCACTACTGGAACACAAAATTCTATGTGGGCTGCGCGTTCCAACGTAAACCAGACAGGAAGAAAATGTCCACTTATCTACATACACTGGGAGAATCTGTGGCAGAAGTCACATAATACAGGCTGTAAAATTAAAGAAATGTCACTACATTCATAACAATACCTCCTTAAGTGAAATACAAGCTAATAAAACGGTTTCTCGTATCACTTTGGTTTCTATAAAGACCTACCAAGGACCTACCAAACTTTCGGACAGCATTTGGCTGCCTTAGCCGAGACAAACTGTTTCTCTAATCCTACATTTCAAAAAAACAAAAACAAAACAAAACAAAAACAAAACATCAAAACCAAAAAGGCCTTCACATAGTTTAAAAGTAACATCAAACCAACAATGAGAAATAAAGGTAAAAAAATATCCGAACTCACCTTTATTTCCTTGCCCTTTAGGTCTCTGTGTAGCAAGATGAAAGATGTGGTAATAAGGAAAAATTAAAAAAAAAAAAGGAAGAGAGGAAAAGCGTGTTAATCAGAGACGTTATCCGAGACAAGTTATTTTAAACAATCCGCGTAGGAGTGAAACCCACCACATCCTCCATCGCCACCGACCGCCCACCCATGCCGGGGCTTAGCCCTCCGACCCGCCACTCGGGAGCCGTCTCCCAGCGCTCGCCCGGGGTCAGCCCCACTTCTGCCGCCCTCAGGACGCGTCCGAAGGCCCCGGAGCGCAGTCCTGCCTCCACCCTCCGCGGCCCCCGCGGCCGCCCGCCTGGACCGCAGGTTCCGCGGCCCGGGCGCACGCCCCGGCTCGGGCGGCGGGACCGCAACCAGTCGTGCCCGGGGCACCGTTACGAGCCCGGCGGCGGCGGCGACGGGGAGGAGCCGGAGCCCCACGCGAGGGTGGAGCTCCGGGGCTCGGGCCTTCGCTGAGCCTGCGGCCTCTGCTCCCTCACCTGATCCACGCTAGTGGCTGACATTCTTCACCGCAACCCGAGAGCTGCTGCTGCTACCGCCGCCGCCGCCGCCGCCTGGGCCTCTCCCCGTGCACTCACAGCAGTTGGCTGCCGCCCTCGGCCGAGAGACTCTTCCAGCCGCCGCCGCTCGCTAAGAAGCCAGAAAGAGGGCCTCGCGCTCGGGAGTCGGTGGAAGGCGCCCGTCTCTTCCGCTTGCACACTCTCCTCCCCTCTCTCTCTCTCCGCTTCTCGGGTCCACAATGGCGGACAGGCTCCCTAGTCTCACTTCCGCTCTGAGCCTCCCTGACCTTCCGCTCTCCACTCTGACGTCCGCGCTCACCTCGCTCTTCCTCCCCCACCCTCCCGCCACAGGCCTTGGCTCCGCCTCCGCACCCTCACGTGATCTGAGATGGGCCCGCGCGGCCGACCCCTCGGCGCATGCGCCGCGTACGGAGGGCGGTTGTGCGGCTGCGAGCGCCGGCTTTCTGAG
The DNA here is from genome assembly GCF_011762595.2 of Tursiops truncatus. Taxonomy (NCBI): domain Eukaryota; kingdom Metazoa; phylum Chordata; class Mammalia; order Artiodactyla; family Delphinidae; genus Tursiops; species Tursiops truncatus. The sequence continues at coordinate 9,322,405 of NC_047050.1, read as the reverse complement.
ACGACTTGGTGCCTTTCTTCTGTCGCGCTCGGAGGTGGCAGGGCGCGCGTCGGTAGGCGGCGGCGGCAGCAGCGGGGAGCCGGGCAGGAGCCGGAGTCTTGTCTCATTCTGGGCGGGAAGTGGGCGTGGGCGGCAGACGGGCGCTGCCCGGGATTGTAGAGCCCGGCCGGCGGCGCCTTCCCGGCGCCCTCCCGGTGGCGGAGTGAACGTTGGTGGGTAGGAACTCCGCGGCAGTAGCCGCGGCCGCCCCTAGGTGAACGAGCCGGGGCGGCCTCCACCGCGGCCGTCCAAGGCCACGTGGGCGGCGGGATGAGTCGGAGGCCCTCGATACGGAGTTGCTGGGCGAACCGCGAGCCAGCACGTGCAGCGAAAGTAGCTGGGTTGCGGCTCTGGGCGCCAACACTTAAAAGCACAGAGGAGGTGCCCCGGCAAGTGTTTGTTCTCTCCAAACCCCAGGAGCATGGTAGGAATAACTCACATTAACCGTCACCTCTGAAGTCAGACTTTACCCTCCCCTGACGTGGATTTTGATGAATGAATAAAGTTACCTTGGGAAAGGTAAGCACAGTTGCAGGACGTTTTTTCAGTCCTAAAAGGACAGAAGTTTAAAGGTTCAAGAGAAACTGGTAAAGTTACTTTTCTGCAAATTGGCAAAACCAAAGGAGCTGATTTACAACATTTTGAATGGTTGGTTGAAACAACGTCTTTGCAATAAAGGCAAAGATTTCTTAGACTCAATGTAAAGAAATTACTTAAATGGCCAAATCCTTACTTTACTTAAAAGCCATCGGATAAGTGATAGTTTATAAAATATAAAATTTCTAAGTTATAGGATTGACTTTGTGTGTAACAATGCAACAATATTTTAGAAGCAATGAAGAGAAGTGAATCTTATCTCGAGAGTCCAGTGTTTCATATACATCACCAAGAGGCATTTTGCAGGTCTGCTTAGCTCCCCAGTCTCTCCCATTTTGCCACAAGTCCCAAGTGGGACTCTGCCTGATTCTCAGCTCAGGCTGAATGCTTTTGCAATTTCCCAAGACCGCCTTGCTCCACCCTACCCCACCCTTCCAATTGCTGCTCTTGATCTCTCCAGTCTGTCCATCCTCCCTCCTTACAGACCTTAGCCTGAAAGAGTTTGCTACTACAGTACCTGTTATGAGTGGGGAAACAAACGGAGGGTATACAAGAGGAAGCATGTGAAACCTTACAGGCTTTGCCTTCCAACCTTAATTATCTTAGTTAAAAAGCATGGCTTTGGGATCCAAACCAATCTGAGTTTGAATTACAGCTGGGCTAGATACATTAGTTGTATAACCTTGGGAAAGTCACTGAACCTTTCTAAGCCTTAGTTTCCCCATGAGTAAAATAAGGTCAGATATGGATAATTCCTGGCAGAGCTTAAGCCCTCAAGAAGCAGTGGCTATACAGGGCTAATTTCTGGTTCCTTTGCTAAAGAATTCCCAGAATGGTGGTAATAGCTTACATTTATTCATCACTACATGTCAGGCACTGTAATAATCACTAAAATCCTCAGTGCATCGTTGGGCGTTAAGTGCTGTTGACAAAAACTGACACACAATGAGGTTAAGAAAAGTGCCTGAAATAACACAGCTGATCACTGTGAGAGCCAGGATTGGAACACAGGCAGTTTGGCTCCAGAGCTTGTACTGTAGCCACCATATAATGCTGCCTAATGACATGTTCTGGTGAGTTTCTGTTCTCTTTCTGTCCCCCAACAAACTCCTTCCTTCCATATTATCCTAACTAGCCTGGAGGTCTGAAGTTGCAGAAGGCAGCACTACCTACCATGAGATGTGGCCCATTTAATATTAAATATGTTTTAAGTACCTGTGGGAACTATCTCAGATCCTCCCCACTGCCTCCAGAAGTGTGCAGACTAGCTGTAGAGTCTAGATTCTAGACAGTGCTTCACTCTTGCACAGGGCCGCAGGCATCTCAGCCTCCTAGTGAATACCCACTCTGGTCACAGCTTGGAAAGGAGAGGGCAGGCTGGAGTTCAGCCCCCTTTCACTCCTCAGCCACCTTGCTGCCTTTATCCAGTGAGCTTCCACTCTGCACAGTGGCAAACGTGGGCCCTGCACTTCTGCATGACCCTTGGTATCCGTTCCAGTTAGGTTCAGCTGCAGGTGATAGCAAGTCCAAGATAACGGGAACTTAAGACAGGTCAGTTTTTCTTTCATACAAAAGAGGTTTGGAGGGGCTTCCCTGGTGGCGCAGTGGTTAAGAATCCGCCTGCCAATGCAGGGGACACGGGTTCAATCCCTGGTCTGAGAAGATCCCACATGCCACGGAGCGACTAAGCTCGTGTGCCACAACTACTGAGCCTGCGCTCTAGAGCCCACGAGCCACAACTACTGATCCCGCGTGCTGCAACTACCGAAGCCCGCACGCCTAGAGCGCATGCTCCACAACAAGAGAAGCCACTGCAATGAGAAGCCTGCGCACCGCAACAAAGAGTAGCCCCCGCTCACCGCAACTAGAGAAACCCTGCGTGCAGCAACGAAGACCCAACGCAGCCAAAAATAAATAAAATAAATTTTTTTAAAAAATTGGTCTGGAGGTAGTCAGTCCCGGGCTTGGGCTGCTGTCACAGAGTCAGGTATTGGGCTTCTTACAGCCTGTTTTGCCACCATCCTCGTGATAACACTTCCACCTGGGGTCCAAGATGACTGTTCAACTTCCAGCCATCATAGTCATTCCTACCAGCAGAAAGCAAGGTGAAGAAAGGCACCTTTCTCCCCTTTAAGGACGTTTTGTAGAAATTGCACTTCTGCCTGTCTCCTAACTAGGGCACAGTCTTACGAAAATACCAACTTAAGGAAACTTGGAGGATATATTTTGATGTATTCTGGTTGGCCATGTGCTCAGTTAAAAATCAAAGTTTACTATTAAGGAAGAAGGTGACAGTGGATAGTGAGAGACAAATTATAATAAACTGTGTGCATAGTAATTACCCAGATTCACTTCCTTACCTAGCAGCATTTAAACTTCTCTTTGAATTTTTGCCAATATTTAAGACAATTTCTAAGGCTTTTTGTTATCATTAAGTAACAGTATAAGTGAACCAAGCACGGAAAATTCAATGTGAGGGTTGATTGATGCATCTTTAGAAGGAAGGAATCCTTAAATATCATGCTTAAGGTAAAACTGAGAGCTGAGCAGAACAGTGAATAAACCCCTCCTCCCATCAAAAAGAAAAGTACACCTGCTTTGAAAGAGAAAAGTCAACAACTTTTTTTCATTCTTGTGTATACTACAGAGAAATTTACAATGACAGGAAGAAACAGAAAACATCAAGTAGCCCTAAGGTTTCTGTAAACCGGTGTTTTCCAGAGCGTTTCCCTAGTAACAGCATCTCTGGGGAACTTAATACAAATGCAAATGTTCAGGACCCACTGCATTTACCGAATCAGAAACTGGGTGGGGAACTTCTTTATTTTGAAATCATTGTAGATTAACAGAAATGTTGCAAAGATAGTACAGAGAATTCCTTTGTATCCTTCACCCAGCTTTCCCTAACGTTCATAAATTACTTAACCAGGTATATTTAGCAAAACTAGGAAATTGACATTGTTGCAGTATGATTACCTACAGGCTATCCGGATTTCCAGTTTTTTCACTAACGTTCTTTTACTTTGTTTCCCCCAGTTTTTGAGATTCTTCGTCTTTTCTTGTCTCATGGCCTTGACACTTTTGAAGAGTACCGGGCAGATATTTTTAGAACGAACCTCAAATTGAGTTTTTCTGATGTTTCCTTCCTCACAACTAGGTGGGGCTCGTGGATTTAGGGGAACAATACCAAAGGTGAGATGCCTTTCTTATCACATCATAACAGGGGGCATGTGACATCGATATGACTTACCACCGATCATGTTAATCTTGGTCATTTGGTTAAAGGGATGTCTGCCAGGTTTTCCACTTTCCATATTATAGTCTTGGGAGGTGAGTCAGGAAATCCAGCCCACACGCAAGGAGAAGGGGATTAAAGCTCCACCTCCTGGAGTATTTAGAATTCTTGTGCAGGGAAGGTTTGTCCTTTCTTCCATATTTATTTTTATCACTATGGACTCATGGATATTTATTCTTTGGGTTATAATCCAGTACTGTCGTAATTTATTTAGTTGCTCAGATTGTTCCAAGCTTTGGCCACTGGGAGATCAGATTGATTTTTGCCATACCCCTGTTCTTTTTTTTTTTTTTCCCCCAAGCACTTCACTTTGGAGCACAACAACTATTTGATTCATTCTAATGTTTACTACAGGGACATTTACAATGACAAGGAAAAGGCAACAGAAAACATCAAGTAGCCCTAAGGTCTCCCTAAAGCATCTCAAAGTATCGTCCTGGGATAACAGCATCATTGCTACCTGGGAGTTTGTTAGAAATGCAAATTCCCCAGGGCTCCACCCCATAGTTACAAAATCAGAAACTCTGGGCTTGGGTCCCAACAAGCTATATTTTATCAAGCTCAACAGGTGATTCTGAGGCACACTAAAGTTTTAGAACCACTGCACCTAAGTTTCCCCAAAGATCCAGGTCAAAAACCTACTCAAAGAACCCATAAATTCTGTTACTAGCCTTGGTGAAACAGTTTCTGAAAAACTTCTGGTTATTTGCATTAAAAATAAAGCAGACAAGGTATGGACAGATATTTCACCAAAGAGGGTATACAGATGGCAAATGAGCACGTGAAAAGATGTTCGACGTCTTTTGCCATTAGAGAAACGCAAAATCACAGTGACGCATCACTACACACCTATCAGAATGACTAAAATGAAGTGACAGAATGCTTGCAAGGTTGTAGAGAAACTGCATCACCCTTACACCACAGGTGGGACTTATGGAAAACAGTTTGTTTCCTATAAAAGTAAGCATGCAACCACCAATGATAGTTGGATTCTTGAGCACTTACCCCAAAGAAACGAAAACTTGTGGTTGGCTACGTAATGGCTTTGCCGTGAGGCCCACATCCTAATCCGTAGAATTTGTGAGTATGGTACCTTATATGGCAAAAGGGTCTTTGCAGTTGTGATTAAGTTAAAGATCTTGACATAGAGAGATTATTTTGGATGGTTCAAGTGGGCCCAATATAATCAGAAGGGCCTTTATAAGAGGGAGGCAGAAGGGCCAAAGTCAGAAGATCTTGTGATGTTTTAAGCAACACTTGGTATGCCGCCATGAGCCAAGGAACGCCAGCCAACTCTGGAAAGAAAAGGCAGGGATCAGATTCGCCCCTAGAGTTTCCAGAAGGAACTCAGACTTTTTTTTTTTTTTTTTTGGCCATACCCCATGGCATGAGGAACTTCCTTGACCAGGGATCAAACCCTTGCCCCCTGCATTGGAAGCTCCAAGTCTTAACCACTAGACCACCAGGGAAGCCTGGAACTCAGGCTTCTGATCTCCACAACAGCACGATAGTAAATTTGAGGTTTTTAAATTAGGTGTGTGGTAATATGTTACAGCCACAATAGGAAAGTAATGCACTTTTGTGGCACAAAATCCTGTACGCACATTTTTATAGCAGCTTTATTCATAATAGCCCAAAACTGGAAACAACCTAGGTGTCCTTCAGTGGGTGAATGGTTAAACATTCTGTGCTATGTCCACACCTGTAATACTAGTCAGTAATAAAAGGGAAGGAACTGCTGACGGACGAAACAACTTGAGTCTCACACTGAGTGAAAAAAGCCAGTCCTGAAACTTTACATACTATGTGATTCCATTTATATAACATTCTTGAAATGACAAAATTATAGAAGAAGGGACAGATTAGTGGTTCCCAGGGGGTTAAGGAAGATTTGGGGGCAAAAGAGAAGTGGGTATGGTTGTAAAAAGGCAACGGGAGGGATCCTCCTGGTGATGGAAAGTTCTATCCTGACTGTATGGACATCGTTCTCCTGGTTGTGACATTGCTCTATAGCTCTGCAAGATGTTCCCATTGTGGGGTAGAGAGTATACTGTGTCTTCTGGATGATTTCTTACAGCGTATGTGAGTGTACAATTATCTCAAGATAAAAATGAAGCAGACAGGAAAAAATGACATGCCTCTTATTAAATGAGATGATGTACAAAGGATTATTACATTTTATTTTTGAAGACTGAAGATACGGAAAACTGGCTTAATGTTAAATGAAAAGGGAGGAGCTAATCAATATGGTTCCAATCTTTCTGTTTATGGGTAAAAAGACTGAGAAGAAATCAATCAAAATGTTAACTCTATCAATTTATGTGGTCAGTTCCTTCTTTGTAACTTGGTTTTCCAGATTTTTTACTCTTACAGTTTTAAAGAGTTAACAAGAATTTACCTATAAGATAGTTATGGATGAAATGGTATATGTCTGGGATTTGTGTCCAGATAATCCAGCTAGAGAGAGAGGAGGAGGAAACGACACTGGCTGTTGTTGAGTCTGGGTCCTAGGTACCTGGGGGTCCGTTTACTATTCTCCCTCTTTTAGTTTTCCGTAATAAAATTTTAAAAGAAGAGTTACCTTATTTTTGTTGTTGTTGTTCATTAAATACAAGCAAATGTACAGTCGATTCTCATTATTCTTGGTAGTTAGGTTCTATAAAGTCTCAGGGAAACTGAATTAGCAAACAATGAGCCGTTGCTCCCAGGGAATCACAGGGTTAGGTTCCTGCAAGCCTCTAATCATGACATTTTTGTCAGCCAATCAGAACATAACCTTGTTTTATTTTTATTTATTTATTAAAAATATATTTTTTTTTTGGCTGTGTTGGGTCTTCGTTGCTGCGCGCGGGCTTTCTCTGGTTGCGGCGAGCAGGGGCTACTCTTCCTTGCGGTGCGCGGGCTTCTCATTGCAGTGGCTTCTCTTGTTGTGGAGCACGGGCTCTAGGCGCGCAGGCTCAGTAGTTGTGGCACGTGGGCTCAGTAGTTGTGGCTCGTGGGCTCTAGAGCACAGGCTCAGTAGTTGCAGTGCACAGGCTTAGTTGCTCCGCGGCATGTGGGATCTTCCCGGACCAGGGCTCGAACCCGTGTCCCCTGCATTGGCAGGAGGATTCTTAACCACTGTGACACCAGGGAAGTCCCTAACCTTGTTTTATTTATGTTTCATATATACTGTTGATTCATTAACATTGAACTCAGGGCCAACAGCACTGAACTCATGCCTGAACAGAGTTATCTTATGTGCGTATTTTCTCCTTAGGGCACATCACAGCCTTCTTGCACTTAGGGACACTAGATAGCATTGAGCGCTACAGGTGGGGGCCATTTTAAACAGCAAGATCAGCAACCAAAAGCACAAAAATGTGATAATCAGCACTTAATAGACTACAAAAATGATGTATGTATACAGTATGCAAGCTGAAACAAGAAGAGAGTGTGCAGCCGTGTCAGACCTCAGCGGGGAGCGTGTGCTTCCCTTAGCAAATCAGATTCCCCCAATCTGCCCATGTGTATGTCCACCATCTCAAAACTGCTGGAATATTGATCTGAGGGTTACAAATAAATTTTTTTTAATTTAATTTTATTTATTTATTTATACAGCAGGTTCTTATTAGTCATCCATTTTATACACATCAGTGTATACATGTCAATCCGAATCGCCCGATTGATCCCACCACCTCCAACCCCCGCCGCTTTCCCCCCACAGATACATTTTAAGTAGGCATATCTACAAATACAGAATTCAGGCATAATAAGCGTCAACAAGTTCAAGTGACAAGTATAATGATTGACGCAATATAAGTGATAATTAAGTGTTCCTTTCTCTTTTTGTAGGTACAGACGAAGATGCTGAATTATTCAATAAAATTTGATACGAGTACTGTGGTTCTCATGTAAGTGAGTTACGTTAGTGAGTTAAATACATTAGAAAGTAATGTGCAGATGAAACAAATGTCATCTGTAGTTGGTTATAAGTGGTGGTGGGGTTATAGAAAGTTGGACATAACCTCCCAGCCCATGAGAAAATTAGATTTAACTTGAAACGTTTGAAAATTACAACATTTTGGGGAGTTCCCTGGTGGTCTAGTGGTTAGGATTCGGCCCCTTCACTGCCGTGGTCTGGGTTCAATCCCTTGTCAGGGAACTGAGATCCCACAAGCCATGAAGTGCGGCCAAAATAAATAAAGTTACAACATTTTTGTCAATACTAAACCCACCATAAGCTGGAAGACTCACTACATGCTATTAAATGAGATTTGTGCTTCCCTGAATTTCACAAGTGCATCAAGTAAAATACTTTAAAAGGAAAACTATTCATTTTAACGTGAAAATGTTGAAGAATTCCAGTTTTATTCTGGTTTTTCCAAAGTGATTTTTTTAATCAGGAGCTTCAAATGGAAAATATTGATGTTTCTGATAAATCTAGCGTAATGAAATTAGATTTAGGTTGTAAAAGAATACGAAAATCTTTTCGTATTCTTGTAAATGTAAATGCTTGTAAATGTCATTCAGAAGTCAGAAAAATCACTGGATCTTTAAAATGCTAAATATGTTCATTAGATCTTGTTTACTAAAACTAAGTGTATAAAGCTGAAACTTTACACTAAAAGACCTCTTTTTTGCTAAAAATATTGTTTCCCATTAATCAACAAATACTGAATGCCTTCTGTAATTGATGCACTTTCTGAGGCATTTTGGGGGGATGCAAATCAGACATTGCCCTTATCCTCTAAAGAACTTTCCTAGTTTTGAAGATAAAACCTGCCCTTATCACCTCAGTTGGATAGTGGTTTACAATTTTCAGGAATGGTTTACATCTGTTGTTAAATGAGCACGTCTCAATCCTCTGAGGCAGGACAGTTAGGATGTAATCCATTCATAAGAGAAGAAAGTTAGACTTAGGTTGTAACAGTACGTAATGATAGAGCTGGAATTAGAACATAGACCTTTCAGGTGGTTAGGCCAGTCTTCTAATCAAGTTTTAGGCAATTTTTTTAGGAAGGTCTCTGCTTTTTCCAAAAGAGTAAAATTCATGTGCCAAGTGCCATAGGAGTGTTACGAGATCAACAGAGGTTGCAGAGTGGATGGCGTTGACACGGGCAGTGAAGAAAAGTCTAGGTAGCGGGAAAGCAGTGAGCAGAGCTTGGAAGCTGGAACTCAGCGGTGGCATCAGGTGATGGGGGAGGAGGGGCGAGAATCCTGGCTGTGCTGACTTGTGAAGAAGGGCTGATTCCCAGGCCACCTTAGGACTCTGATGGAAAACTCCACTTACTCTCACCCTCTCCCTTCCCCACTCCCAATAGTGCCACGGGACTAGACCAGAGAGTGCTGTCCCGGGGTCCCTGGATAATGGCTGGTGAGAGATGAGTTACCGCGGGCTTCAGCCCAGGGTGGACGTGGAAATAAGTAACTGCCCTCCCCACCAACTCCAAACCCGAGGGAGTGCTCTTCTCTATTGTAGATGTGGTGGCCACTGTCTCAGGCGGCAGGCAGGACAGTCCTTAGGGAAGAAGAGGATCAGGTGCCTCAGACGCAGGATGTGGAGGCCAGAGGGCCAGTGCAGAAACCAGCTCTTCCTGCCACTGCAAGCGTGGCCCTCCGTCGGTAAAGGGCGCGGTGATACGTGGGTGATGGCAGTGGTCCGCACACGTGAATAGAGAATTACAGACTCGATGGCTGCAGAGGGGATGGTTTCCTTAAGTACCCACAGCACAGGCAGTTGGGGTCACAGTTCCTAATTCCGTAGGGGGTGCTCAGTATTGTGATTCCCTACTGTTCTTACAGGCAGGGCGCACTTGTTGGAACCGTCATTTCATTTGTGCAGGATTCTCTGCGAACAATGCCCTGTTTGTTTGGGCCGCTGTAACAAAGTACCACAGACTGGTAGCCTATACACGTGTACAGGAGCGAAATGTATTTCTCACAGTTCTGGAGGCTGGAAGTGCTGGCACAGTTGCATTCCAGCCAGGGCCCTCTTTCTGGTGCATGGCCTGCAGCTTCGCCGTGTCTCCACGTGGCAATAGGGGCAGGGATCTATGTGGGGTCTCTTTTATCAGAACACTAGTCTCCTCTCAAAGGCCCACACTTCCTAATACCACCACATCAGGCATTAGGAATTCAACATACGAACTTTGGGGGGACCCAAACATTCAGACCACAGCATGCCCTTCACCTGTTAACATTTTTCTATTCTTCAAGGCCCTACAGTTACTTTTCCCCATAACATCTCCAGTCCCACCCGTCAAGATTAATTGTCCCCTCCTCCAACCCCCAGAGTACTTTTTAAACAATAAATTATCATTATCAGCCTGACTCATAAGTACAATTAATTGAGTGCCCATTACCTGGATGATGTGTGCTGGGTCATTTACATGTGTTATATAACTTAGCCCTCACTGCAGTATATCTCCATGTGGCACATGAGACAGCTGGCAGTGGAAATATTAAGTCACTTGCTTAAAGTAATTGGCTAATCATATATTGGTTTGTAAGATGCCAATAAACACCGTCACGCTGGTTAATAATGGTGCAACAAGAACTCGGGTGACGAGGACTCTGGAATAGAGACTGCCAAGGAAGGCTTCCTAAGGTCAGCTAGGCATATACAAGTAGTTAAGAGGGCAGGCTCTGGAGAAGGCCCCCCTGAGTGTGCATCTCGGCTTTCGCATTTACTAGCTCTGTGGCCTGTGGCTAATTCCTCACTGGCTCTGTGCTTTGGTGTTATGCTTGCCTCTTAGGGTTCTTGGAAAAATTAAATGAGAGAGAATTCTGTGGAGTGCTTGGCACTGTCCCTGGCAGATAGTAAACATTCAATAAACATTAGCAGTTATCATTATCATCATCATCATTATTATTAAATGTCAAAAGGTACCAAGATGTGTGGCAAGAGCTCCAGAATTTTACTAAGAACATCTGGATTCATGTCCCAAGTCTGCCTCTTTAGAAAGGCTGTCTTAAACAAGTATTTAACATTCTCCATTCTAATTTCTTAATTTTCAAAATGAGAAAAATATATTAGGGTTCTTTTGAGAGCTAAGTGAGAAATCACACCCAAGAATACTTGGTGAAACTATCAAGTGCTTCACAAATATGTTGTATCAATAGTATTTATTATGAGCTAATCTTTAAATATTTTGCAGCATTTTATACACTGCTTGCACACTGAGGTTTAAAAACGTTACTAAATCCAAAAGTATGTGGCTAATGATGAAAAATATGAGATATTTACTAGTATCTTTGTTCTTCTCACTATGAGATGTTGATGACCAGTTGTTAGTTCACTGTATACAAAATAGTGTCTCTGCTGTTTAAAGTACTTAGAACATTCTTTTTGTAGGTTGAATTATGTCCCCTGAAAGATAAGTCCTAACTGCTAGTACCTCAGAATGTGACCTTACTTGGAAGTAGGGCCATTGTAGATATAATTAGTTAGGATGAGGTAGGAGTAGAGTGGGCCCACAATCCAATACAATTGGTGTCTCTTATAAGAGGAGACCTGGAGAGAAGGCCCCGTGCGTGATGCAGGGGGCAGAGGCAGAAGTGATGCAGCTTCAACCCAAGGACTGGTAAGGATTGCCAGTAGACCGCCAGAAACTAGGGAGAGGCAGGAGGGATTCTCCCTTATGGGTTTCAGAAGGAGCACAGCCCCACGGACACCTCGTTTTTGGACTTCCAGCCTCCAGAACTGTGAGACAAAAGAATTCTGTTGTTTTAAGCCGCCCAGATTGTGGTACTTTGTTACAGCAGGCCTAGGAAGCCAATATAATACCTTATGAATCTCTTTCAAGAATGTTCGATAATCTTAATTTTTAAAAAATAAAAGAGTTATTTTGGAGAATTAAAGAACCATAAAGTGGAAAAGAATAAAATACTATCTTAGACCAATACTATTCATGAGTCCAAAAATCTATGAGAGGCAACGAAAATACTAAGAACACGTGGGTTTTTCAGTCACATGTGCCTGGCTTCAAATTCTTGCCAAGCCACCTAATAGCTGTGTGAACTTTAGTTAAAACGTGCTCAGTTTCCTCATTTAAAAAATGGAATCGGGCTTCCCTGGTGGCGCAGTGGTTGAGAGTCCGCCTGCCGATGCAGGGGATACGGGTTCGTGCCCCAGTCCGGGAAGATCCCACATGCCGCGGAGCGGCTGGGCCCGTGAGCCATGGCCACTGAGCCTGCGCGTCCGAAGCCTGTGCTCCGCAACGGGAGAGGCCACAACAGTGAGAGGCCCGCATACCGCAAAAAAAAAAAAAAAAAAAAAAAAAAAAAAGGAATCATGATGCCTATGTCCCAGGGTTGTTGAGAAGCGTTTTTCCAGCACCTGGGACCAAGCAGGGACTCTGGCACATGGTAATTCTGAGTAGATGCCAGGGGATGTTCTGTCCAACAGCCTGGTGATTGTAATTTACTACAATCTCAGATTAAGAATATGTAAATAATCGCTACATTCCCCTTTAGTAACTCATCACAAATATTCCATTCAGGAGTCAGATTTTTACTTGTGAATATGAAGCAGAACACTGATTTTACAGTGTCTGTCCGTATTCATCCAAGCCTCTCTCCTCTTTCTCAACATTTCCTTTTTTTTCTTTTTCAAGTAAAAGGAATTTAATCACATCTTCATTTGTAATTAAAAAACTGGAAACAGCTTACACATCTGATAGAAGCAGGTCATTTATATTGTACAATATGCAACTTATTTGAACAATAATATGGGACTATATGACATGGTATTGTGATATGTATATGTGTATATATTCTGGCCTAATATACCTGATATATCTGTTTGAACTGTAAAGCTCAATTTAATCCAATCAGTGTTTATTGAGTGCCTGCCATGTGGCAGGCAGTGTTCTAGCCCACATGATGTTTACTGTCCAGTTGGGGTGGTGGGTACTAAAAAGTAATTGCAAGTCAAATAAATGTTACCAAAAGGGAAGTTCATGGAATCACATAGCAGAAGAATTTAGACTATATAGCGGTATGGTAAATGCCTCCTTGAGAAAATTATGCTTAAGCTGAAACATGAGAAATTAGAAGGAATACGCCCAAGGTGAAATGTGATCAGGAGAAGAGTGGTAGAGGGGAAAAAGGGAGAAGCAGTTTCAGAACTGCGAGTGACAGGCGGCACGGTTGGGGCATAGAGGGCAGAGGGAAGGATATTAGTGCTTCGGCTCAAAAAAGTTCTTAGATTTTTAGGATATTATTTCTTTGCTAGGTAAGTTGGCTGGAAAATCAGATAATGCAGCATATTTAGGTCTAAAACCAGGGGGAAAGTCTAGCCATTATTTAAAGTAGCATTCTATCATAATGCCCCAAATTCACTTGAAATGACTGATAGTTCTAGAGTAAAAATATTTTCACTCCTACACCCTATACCTATTTCTAGACATTATCTGTAGTTTCATAACTGTGTCCAGATGGGGGTTCTCTTAAGGTCGTAAAGACTGTATGCTCTTGTAACTATGTCACTATCTTCCCAACATGTTATGGTGTTTACAAGCGTAACTGAATTCAGAACTTTATACCACTTCCATTGAAACTCAGTACATTTCACATGTTCTTTTGATCAGAATCTGATCATTTATTTCACTTCTGGGTTGGCAGTCTCCAACAACACATTTCTTGTGTTACATCTGTGTGGGCTGGAGATTTACAACTTAAAATGCATTCTTGCATTAAACTACTATCATGAACGGTGGCTTCAACGAGGATATGCATCCTGTAGTATTGCTGAATTAATTTATTCTGCATTTGACTTTTGATTTGGCCCACTTGTGGTTACCTTACAAAGCATCCATCCCCTTCTTTTTGTTTCTGTTATTTCTATCCTTTTTTCCTCTGCAGTGCACACAATGTCAGTCTACCAAGCCCTGTCTACATTACCTTCTGAATGTCCCTTTCCCACAATTCCCGTGCTGCTTCCTGGTTCAGGCTCTTAGCCTTTCTCACTTTGACTAATGCCTCCAAATTGCCTGCATGCTCTCTCCCATCAACAACCCTCCATCCTGCTGCCAAAGTTTTCCATCTTGTTGCCAATCTTTCCTCCTTAAAACCCATCACTGTTTCCCTTCACCCAAAGCAGCTGTCTCCAAATCTCAGTGAACTCGTACCCTTAACCGGAAAAACAATGAGGAGCATGCAAACCCAATAAGGCCAAATTTATTTTTTATAACATGTGTTTATTATATTAATATTAGGTCTAATATAAATTGCATCACAAGAAGAACAATTTTAAATATAAACTGAACTGCAAATACATAAAAGTTACAGTTTTTCCTATACTCCCTTGAACTCCCACAGACTCACATATACTGTACATTTGAGCTACAGTGTATCGCTTAGAATTCTCTCACCTACCACAGTCACTCTTTTTTTTTTTTTTTTGGTGGTGCAGCATCGGCATTTTAGTTCCCCCACCAGGGATTGAACCCGTGCCCCTGCAATGGAAACGGGGAGTCCTAACCACTGAGCCGCCAGGGAATTCCCATAGTCACTCTTGACTGTATCTTTGCACAGGTTGTTGCTTCTGCTTGGAAATTCTTTCACACTCCCACTCCCCCCAGCCGTTCTTTGCCTAATTCATACCCATGGTTCAGGACTCATTTGCTTGACTATCTTCAAGGATACCTTCCTGGATCCTCTCAGACAGGATCAGATACCTTTCTCTGTGTTCCCATAGCAACCTGAGCATCCTTTATGTAGGCTGTGTCCCTTACTAGTCATTAAGCTCCTTGAGGATAAGGATCGGGGATTTCATCTTCATGTTATCATTGCCTAGCACAGGACTCAGTACATAGAGCAACGTTACTATTCAGCTGAAAATAGTTTGTCAACGGTAGTTTGGTGGAAAGCAAGCTGGACGACATGTCGTTTTGGTCATGGTGGGGGGCTTGTAATGTTTTATGCATCTTTAAGAATTGTTGCCCATTTTGCTTTCCCCCCCCAGGAACATGATTGTACTTTTTTATACTAATTTATTTTCATCTAATTTTAACTGCTCTCCACTATTAGTCATTTCAAAAATTTGGTACAACCTAGATGTTTAAAAATAGGTAAATTGCAAAGAGTACGCATGATATTAGATTGTAGAAAAAATACATAGGCTCTATGTAAAAGAATCTTGGAGGATATATTCTAAGGTATTAATAAACATTTTATTACAAAAATAGGTTTGTATTATTAAAACACTTCCTGCTCTTTACAGAAAATCGGAAACCACAAATAAAGAAATAAATTAAGAAACAGTCAAAATGTCACTGTCCTAGAGACAGCTGTTAGGTGGGAGAGGATGGGGGGAGGGGAGACGTATATGAGTCGATTAGGGACAGATTAGGAAAAGGGTCGTCTTGATTGGACTTTTGGAGGGAAGCACAGAAAATCAAATTAATTTGGTGGGAATACAAGGGGTCGCTTGAAATAAATGAGGAATTCTTTTGAAGTAGCTAAACCTATCTTCCTACCTCAGATTAAAGTACAGTTTATTCATTTAATTTTGCTAGCCCCAAATCTGGACAAATTAAGTACATGTTTATTTCCAGATTTATTCTCTTCTCCTGTGTTGCAGCCAAATTATGGTCCTCGTGCTTCCCCTAAACTTGTCGCTAATGTCCTCTTGACTTTGCAAGCTATGCTATGCACAAGTTATGCTAGGCACAAGTTATTATTATAATGAAAGCCGCCAATCATTGTCTATTGAAGTATGTCCACCTTTCAGAGCTCACCTGAGCTGCTTCCTCCTCCGTGAAGTCTTCTCTTCCCAGCCCACCCTTACCACGCAACTGCAAGGAATCGCTTCCCTTTGAATCTCTGTAGAGCCCTTTTTTGGTTGATGGCCTCTATATTCTGGTTATGGAAAGGGAACAGAGCAGAGAATTTGTACTGTGTGACAGTACATTTTAAACTAAAAAGCATTGTACAAATATATGTTATCTCATTCTTAGAACTAGATTATAAACCCCTTTAGGGCAGAGATTATATTTTATTCAAACTTTTGTCTCAATTGCCTGACATAGTTATTTAATAAATATTTGTTAAATAGCATATAATAATTCTTTTCTGTTTTCCCTTGTATCAATTCTTTGGGAGCGGCCATGAGTTTTAAAGAAAGACTTTTCGAGCTTCCCTGGTGGTGCAGTGGTTGAGAGTCTGCCTGCTGATTCAGGGGACATGGGTTCGTGCCCCGGTCTGGGAAGATCCCACATGCCGCGGAGCAGCTAGGCCCGTGGTGTCCAACATTGCTTTTTTTTCTTTTTTTTTTTTCGGTACGTGGCCCTCTCACTGTTGTGGCCTCTCCCGTTGCGGAGCACAGGCTCCGGACGCGCAGGCTCGGCGGCCATGGCTCACGGGCCCAACCGCTCCGCGGCATGTGGGATCTTCCCAGACCGGGGCACGAACCCGTGTCCCCTGCATTGGCAGGCGGACTCCCAACCACTGGGCCACCAGGGAAGCCCCAAGATTGCTTTTTGGTGGAGGGAAAAAAACCCACACATAGAATTGGTGACCAGAATTATTATATAGATAAATATTTAATAGCTTGATGTAACCAAAGAAGCGTTAAATGAAACCAGTATAAATATATAAACTCTATTTAAAAATATAAATATATATACAGACATAGAAAAAAATGTTAAAATGATATACATTCTTGAATGGTGGAATTATGAATGACCCTTATCCTAGTATACTTTTTCTTAGTTTTGTAATATGCATAAAATGAGTATGTCGAATTTATAACTAGAAAAATTGGATTTTTAGTTATAAATATAAAGCTGCTTCTTATTTTTAAAGAGAGCATATCAGTCTCCCAGATAACTTGAGGATGTGCAATTTGTGTTGAGCTTACTTTTAATGAATCCTGCGTCACTTTACATTTTTCCTCGTTTCCAAGTAGAAAAACCAATTGATTTCTTCTAAAGTTCCACTAGGTGGTGCTACGGTGGAATTAATCATGGCTTTTTTTTTTTTTTTTTCCCTTTTCTTTTCTTTAATCCACTAGTTCTCAAACTTTAGATCCTGCTTTGGAATTCCAGGCACTATTCATTTCCCCCAGTCAATCTCTTCATGGTGCCATTACCAATTAACAAAAACAGATCACCTCACTGCACCTCTAGTGCTGATTTAATGTGATATTTAGGAGGTGACATCTATTAAATATGATAGAAAATCCATTGATTTATGCTGAATGATAATATAAGCAATGGTCTGTTGTAAACATTAAACAGACATATATCCAACCTTGATAATCATGAGTCCTTGGAGATAACTGGAGGTATCTGTACCATATTTTGTGAACCACTAATTTACAATACAGTACGTTAAGAAATTTGGATTGTTAATTTTGCAATTACCAGTCATTCTCAAGTTTCGGATCTTGAGCTACAGGAATCCAAAATAATGGCACACTGACGATGAAATGCATGCTATTGTGTATGGCATTTAGAGCGGTCCGTGCAGAGGTCAGAAGTGTTCTGGCCCAGAGGGCCTTTATTGATGAGGCTCAGTACATTTCTCCTTTTGCTGCACATTTGTCCCCCAGCGATCTTTCTGGCTCATGGCTTCAGACATCACAAAATTTTCTCATTCTAATAATATATGCTCTTTAGCTTTTTTTCCTGGTAATTTTGTCAATAAATGTCATGAGTTGTAATACTGTGCCATTAGAAAGATTTAGCAAAAATATGTCACAATTCGTTACTTATAAATAAATTTATGTAGTAAAAAGAAAAACCCCAATTTATTTTTTCCTGTGTAGGGAAAAACCCAGTTCTTCCCTACTGTGTGTTTCTCTCCTGTGTGTCTCCTTTCCCACTCTCATCAAACACTTCACACCTGACACTTCTAGTCACCAAATGTGGGTCTTTTCCCCAATAACAAAGAGCAAGTCTTTGGGATGCCAGCTGGGTGTCCTACGATTTAACTAAATTCTGATCCTATCGACCTGGAGGTAAGTCAGATTCCACAGGTTAAGGGCTCAATCCCATAAGACTCCCCTCAACACACACTCACAGTCACACACTTCAGATGGCAGTCACAAGCCCGGGTTATCACCCGTGCTCCTGACCAAACTGGATATAAATCAGACGTCCGTTCAGCCCCCTCGTCAGCTTCCATTGATTTGCTAGAGCAGCTCACAGAACTCAGGGAAACACTTACTTACATTTACCATTTTATTAGAGGATATGATAAAGGATACAGGTGAACAGCCAGACGAAGAGATAGACAGGGTGAGGTCGGGGAGGGTCCCAAGCCCAGGAGCTTCTATCTTCATGGAGTTGGGGTGCATCACCCTCCCGGTGTGGATGTGTTCCTCCACCTGGAAGCTCTCCGAAGCCCCTCCCATTGGGATTTTATGGAGGCTTCCTCACATAGGCATGGTCAATTATTAACTCCATTTCCAGCCCTCTCCCCTCTCTGGAGGATGATGGATGGGGCTGAAATTCCGAACTTCTCACCGGGAGCCCACTCAGACTCACCTCCACAGAGCAAAAGGTGTTTCTAGTGCCCTTATCAGTTACGAAGTTTCAAACATTTTAGGAGTTTTGCGCCAGGGATGGGGTCAAAGACAAATATTAGAACAATAGGTGCTCCTAGTATTCTTATCACTTAAGAAATTACAAGGGTTTGGGGAGCTCTGTGCCAGGAACCCGGGACAGAGACATACATATATTTCTTTCTATAATCTAACACATAGTGTCTATAAAAGGTTGATGTGGTAAAACTAAATAATGACCTCCAAACGTCCACATCCTAATCCCTGGAATCTGTGAATGTTATTTTATATGGCAAAAGGGACTTTGCAGTTGTGATTAAATTAAGGATCTTGAGACGCGGAGAATATCCTGGATTTTCTAGGTGGGCTTGATGTAATTACAAGTCCTTATAAGAGGGACACAGGAGGAGTCAATGGCAGGGGAGAAGGCCACGTGACTATGGAAGCAGAGATTGGAGTGATGTGCTTTGAAGATGAAGGAAGGGGCCACAAGCCAAAGAATACAGGCTAGAAGCCGAAAAATGCAAGGAAGTGAATTCTCTTTTAAGAACCTCCAAAATAATGCAGCTCTGCAAACACCCTGACTTTAGCTCAGTAAAACTGATTTTGGACTTCTGGCCTCCAGAAATGTAAGAAAATAAATTTGCATTGTTTTAGGCCATTAAGTTTGTGGCAGTTTGTTATAACGGTGATAGGAAATTAAAATACTGATACTGTATATCTGATTCTTGCTCAGTTACCTACCCCTATTAATATAGCATTGTTGCATCTATTTTGAAATCCTAACCTGCCTATATTATTGTAATATAAACATTGTAATACATTGCAAAAATACGTGCTACTTCTCATGGATTTATTAACTAGTTCAATTTTTCTGGAAGAAGGTTTAGCAACATGGATCAAGATATTTTTAAATGTTCATACCCTTTGACC
This sequence comes from Tursiops truncatus, assembly GCF_011762595.2. Classification (NCBI taxonomy): domain Eukaryota; kingdom Metazoa; phylum Chordata; class Mammalia; order Artiodactyla; family Delphinidae; genus Tursiops; species Tursiops truncatus. The sequence goes on along the minus strand of NC_047050.1, from coordinate 9,303,050 downwards.
CAATAATGCTAGATATCTGAGAAAATAACCATAATTACATAGATTTTATACAAGAGTGGGCATTGTAAGAATATAACCAATATTAGAGGAGATATTAATAAAAGAGAAAAAACAAACAAAATAAATACCCTGCTTTCAGTAATGAATAAAATAGTGTGGCAGAAGGTTGACAAGAAGTAGAAGACTTGAATATATTATAGCTCAAATAGACATCAATAAAACACTCCACCCAACAACAGCAGAATATACATTCTTCTCAAGTACACATGGAATATTCTCCTGGATAGACCACATGTTAGTCCACAAAACAGGTATCAATAAATTAAGAATATTGAAATCATAGCAAGTAACTTCTCTAACCATAATGGAACCAAAATAGAAATCAATAACAAAGAGAAAACTGAAAATTTTACAAATCTGTAGCAATTAAACAACACACTCCTAAACAACCAATGGGTCAAAGGAGAAACCATGAAAGGAATTAGAAAATACTTCAAGATGAATGAAAACTAAAACACAACATTCCAAAATGTATGGAATGCCTTGAAAGCAGTGTTCAGAGGGAAATTTAGAGCTATAAATGCTTACATTAAGAAAAGCACAAAGATCTAAAATCAATAATCTAACTTTCCACCATAAGGAACTGTCATTCTAAGGAACTGCTGTTCTAGGAAAAAAAACCCCAGCAAACTAAACTCAAAGGTAGCAGAAGGAAGGAAATTATAAAGATTAGAGTGAAGATAAATAAAATAGAAAAACAGTAGGGCTTCCCTGTTGGCACAGTGGTTGAGAGTCTGCCTGCCAATGTGGGGGACACGGGTTCGAGCCTGGTCTGGGAATATCGCACATGCCGCGGAGCAACTGGGCCCGTGAGCCACAACTACTGAGCCTGCGCGTCTGGAGCCTGTGCTCTGCAACAAGAGACGCCGCGATAGTGAGAGGCCCGCGCACCGCGATGAAGAGTGGCCCCCGCTCGCCGCAACTAGAGAAAGCCCTCGCACAGAAACGAAGACCCAACACAGCCATAAATAAATAAATAAATTTATCAAAAAAAAAAAAAAGAAGAAGAAATACAGTGGAAACAATCAACGAAACTAAAAGTTGGTTCTTTGCAAGGATCAGCGAAATTGACAAAAGTTTACCTAGGCTAAGAAATAAAAGAGAGAAGACTCACATTACTAAAACCAGGAATGAAAGAAGGAACATTAATATATATCTTACAGAAATAAAAGGATTATAAGTGAATACTGTGAACAACTGTATGCTAACAAATTAGATAATCTAGATGAATGGATAAATTCCTAGAAAGACACAAACTGAATCAAAACTGAATCAAGAAGACATAGAAAATCTGAATAGGTCTAGATCAAGTAAAAAGATTGAATTAGTAGTCAGAAAACATCCAACAAAGAAAAAGCTCAGGCCTTGATGGTTTCATTGTTAAATTCTATCCAAAATTTAAAGAATGAATACCAAATCTTCACAAACTCTACTAAAAAATACAATTGGAGGGAACACTCCCCAATTCATTCTTTGAGGCCCATATTACCCTGACATGAAAACCACACAGACATCACAAGAAAACTAATGACCAATATCCCATTATGAATAGAGATGCAAAAATCGTCACAAAAATACTAACACACCAAATGTAGCAAAATATAAAAAGGATTATACCACGTGACTAAGTGGACCTTATCCAAGGAACGCAGGCTTGGTTTAACATTAGAAAATCAATTAATGTAAAATACCATTCAAAGTTTTGATTGTGTAGACTAAACATTCTAATTTCTAAATCGAGACTACTTTGGTGACATTAAGTGATCACAGAAATTTTATTAACTGGAAATGATCAAAAAAATCTTCCAGGAGCAGAGGAAAAATTTCGAATGGGCATATTGTAAAGTCACTGTGGGACACAGATATAAAGTTTCCTTCCGATTAACTTCCTTGAGCCCTGCTTATTCAAGGCATTGTTTACATATATTAATTTTTTTCTATTATAAATTTATTTCTATAATGTTGTCTTGCAGGATCTCAGTTTCCCCACCAAGGGCTGAACCCAGGCCACAGCAGTGAAAGCCTGGAATCCTAACCACTAGGCCAACAGGGAACTCCCACCCATTGTTTTATAACAGCTTTATAGAGAGATGATTTACATAAAATGTTTTATAACAGCTTTACAGAGAGATAATTTACATATAAGATAATTCATCTATTGAAAGTTTTCAGTATGTTAAGTATATTCACAGAGTTGTGAGACTGCCCCACTAGCAATTTTTTGGCAGATGTTTCATACTGACTCTTTCCTTTTTTCTGCATCATGTACACCAGGGGCTTCCAAACGTAGCATTTAACCTTCGGGCCAAATCATCACCTGTTGTCCCATGCATCATAGGATGCTTAGCAGCACACCTGGCCTCTGTGCACAATACCCGTAACACACCACTCACTCCCAGCTGTTACCACCAAAAAATCTTCAGACATTGCCGAATGTCCCCAGGGTACAAAAACATCCCCGGTTGAGAGATACTGATACAGATGATGCATCGTCCTCCAGCTGAACTCTGCCTCCCAGCTCCTGTTTTTGTTCTTAATGGGCTGTTTAGACACAGTTCAGCACATGACATGGTCTACTTCACACATACTTCTTTGGTGACCAGTGTCCCCAGGTAGCCCCTCTTGGACAGAATGTAAAGCAGTCCCAGGCCAGCTCTTTCTCACAGGTGCAGCCCAGATCTTGTCCTTGGGACGCAGCTGGCATCTTTTACCCTCACAAACTCAGAATGGGAATGCCCAGCCACTCTCCTCTCTTCTTACCCTGAGGGCAGCTGCCCACAGGTCTCTGCCCTGTGTTTTCCAGTCAAGAATCAGATACGCGTCTACTAGGTTGCCCTAACCACAGGGGCGCCAATCATACTAGCTCTCAGAGGACCTCACTGAACTTGCTTAAGGATAAAGTCATCTCCACTTTTGACCCTTTTATACCCTAGATGAGGATAAAGCATTCAGGAGTTAGGAGCCAGTTTTCAGACAATGACTTTCGTATTCTGACAGAGCAGTTTGTCTTACAATTCACTTTGGTATCTGACATCTGAGTACCTTAGGATCTAGTAAACTTCCACTTTATCCCTCTGTTCCACATTTAACAATGTTGCAAATGGTAATTTATAGTGTATTTCATCAGGTACAGTATTAAGTAACCATTTATAGTGTAACCATTTGTAGTGTAACAATTTATAGTGTATTTCATCAAGTACAGTATTAAGTAACCATTAAGAATATTGCCCTTTGAAGAAATGCTCACAACATAATGGTGATTGAAGAAGAGGCTGTAAAGTCTGTTTTTACCCTATAATATTAACATTAATATTGAAAATATATATTTCTAGACAAAAGAGTAGAAGGAATTATAATTGAATATTATTTGTGACAATCTCTAGATGGCAGAATTCTTTTTTATAATTTTTTGTTTTCCTCAAATTTTCTACTATAAGCGTGTATTGGTTTTTAATAGAAAAAAATGTCCTATGAAAACAAAATGTGCAAAGTTGATTCATATTCACATTCTCTTCCTCTTTTAATTTAAATATTTTTACAATGCACTGCACAGACTTCCAGAAATTTTAATCTATTTCTTCTTTTTCAGAGAGCTTCTCATTGCCTCAGAAACAAAGTCCAAATTCCTTCGTGGGACATTCCAGGCCTGTAACCAGCCTCTTAGCCCTGAGTCCGTCTGCTCCTTCCGTGTTCTGACAGGTACTTGTGCGGTGGAGACCTTGCAACCTTTACTTCCTAGACTCCCTCGGCAGCTGGCTTCTAGTGGCTTCTACCAAAGAGATACTACTGAAAAACAGGCAGATGGGGGTAGAGGAAGAGAGACTCCCTTGTTCTCCATCGTATCAGTATCCCTGCAGCAGCAGCAGTCGGCTGTGGAAGAGTGTCTTTAGTGGCACCATCACCCACTGGGCAAAGCCTCCTCTTCAGTCTTAGCCTCAGCCCTGAAACCCCAGTCCACGGCCCTAACACCTGCGAAGGGCCCCTTCCCTATGATTCCAGCAGTGCACGTGGCAACACCTCAGCTCCTCAGTGGATACAGCACCAGGGAGAGGACCCCTCCTCTGAGAACAGCCGAGGTGGCATGTCCCCATAGTTCTGGTCTGTGGTGACACCACCTAGTCCCTTTATTCCTCCAGTTTTAGGGGTGGTAGGTGCTTCCTTCAGTTACTAATTTCTGGATTTCTTTTCTACGTAAATTTTTTCCCTAGATTTATTGAGATATGATTGACATACGGCACTGTATAAGTTTAAAGTGTACAGCATAATGACTTGACTTACATATGTTATGTAACAATTACCACAATAGGTTTAAACATCTCATATAGACACAAATGAAAAAAGGAAATATTTTTTCCCTTGTGATGAGAACTCTTAGGATCTATTCTCTTGGCAACTTTCAAATACACCACACAGCAGTGTTAACCATAGTCATCATACTGTACGTTATGTTACTTCATTCTTGTTCTTACTCTCTCAGTTTTTCCAACAGTCGTGCAAGGAGTAATCTGCATTAAGTTGCCTATATTTGAAATGCCTAGAGTAATGTCCGTTTTCCTAACTGGTCCCTGACATCACCCATCACACCTGCTTAAATTCCACTGGTCAGAATTCAGTCATGTTTCACCCAACTCAAGAGGAGGTGTCCTGGGAGATGTGGTCTAACTGCTCCCATGTCCAAAGAGAACACGGATCAAGGTGGTCCTGCTACCAGCTGGTACCAGTGGTCTTTCCCACATTGCCTAGTGAGGCACAGAGTAAGTTAACTATGATGCAAAAACTAGACAGGACATTTTAAAAAAAACCAAAAGAGGTATAATTGTCTAAAGAAAATCTAGGTATATATAACAAAAGACCTGAAATGAGCTTATTTTTGAATTGGACATTGAGTGTAGCTCTAAATTTCCTGAAAATGAAGGCCTATAAAGGGAGCTCCCTGGTTGCCTAGTGGTTAGGATTCTGGGCTTTCACTGCCGTGGCCCGAGTTCAATCCTTCGTCAGGAAACTGAGATCCCACAAGCCATGCAGCGTGGCCAAAAAAAATATATACTGAAAAAAATTTAAGGCCTATAAAGAAACGTATGGGATTGCAGTTTTGTTTTGTTTTGTTTTGTTTTTGCGGTACGCGGGCCTCTCACTGTTGTGGGCTCTCCCATTGCGGAGCACAGGCTCTGGACGCGCAGGCTCAGCGGCCATGGCTCACGGGCCCAGCCGCTCCGCGGCACGTGGGATCTTCCCGGACCGGGGCACGAACCCGTGTCCCCTGCATTGGCAGGCGGACTCTCAACCACTGCGCCACCAGGGAAGCCCGAATTGCAGTTTTTAAAGTATATTCAACAGCCTAGATAAGGTTTGTCCTGAAATGAAACACAAGCGTCATTCATCACATTGATCATCATATAGTAAATATTAGAATATACAAGAATCATAATTTGAAGCTGTGATAATATGTTCATAAATCTTCTCAGTTCTGATCATAAGTATTTTCATTTTAAAAATATCAATTTTGGGGGCAATAAATTTGAATTCTTAGATTATTTTCTAATGTTCAAGGCATGTACTACCTGTGTCCATAGGAAAAATAAAATATTCAAAACTTGAATAAATGATATTATATTTACATATATTTTTTCAAGAATAATATTGGTCAATAGCAGGATTTGGAATTTTCCAACTGTTACTATTTCTTTTAGCTTAAAAGTTTTTTTCAACTTCCATGTCTGGGTAATGTGATCTATCTACAACAAAAAGCAGTTTAATATACTATTAATTTAGAGTCAGTTTCTAAAAGGAGAATGACAGATCCCCAACATTTGTGGCCCTAGAGTCTAGAAGAATTTCCGGCACATAGTAGGTGCTCAACTGTTTACTGAATGAGAGACAGTCGAATCCAAAAATGTTAAATCTGTGATTGCTAGTTGTATACTTAAAACTCTAAAGCATGCAACTCCCATGTCTCCAGCTCTGCCCTGTTTTTAGATAAAAATTAGGTCATATCGTATTAATACCTGAATCTTCCCTTCCCGCAAAAAGTCCTCCCTCCAACTAGGTATTTCAGAGAGGCCCAGGCAGGTATGCACACACTCACAGATCAGGGGCGGCTGCCCTCACTGTCTCTCTACTGGCTCAACCAGACAATCGCTGCTTCAAGCACTCTGCCTGAGCGTCTGGTACCCACCCCGCCAGGTGTGCTCTGGGCACATTCTCGTTGCCATGGTCCCAGCCTCTCATGGATAGCACAGCACGGCCCGCCCGCCTGGGGCCGGAGCCAGGAGGATGCCTCCTCTCCCATTTGTTACGTCTAGTTAGAGGGACCCCACAGCAGAGCCTTGGGGCTTTAACTTTTAAATATTTAGTGAGAAATCTTGGAGTTCACCACCCCCCAAATGAACATTCTTTTATGTAGATCTTTGTACTCTTAAGCAATTATTTCCTCAGAATAAGTCTCTGGGTTGAACTACATGTCCTCTTTTTTTTTTTTTTTTTTTCTTTTTTTCCCCAGGGCATTTTTCGGGACATTTTTTTTTCAGGAATGTGGATTGCCAAACGATCTGGAGAGGTTGTGCCAGTTTACCCTCCCACCAGAAACTTAGGTTGATTTCCTAATGCTTTTATCAGCAATCATTACATCTTCCTTTTTAATCAATTCCCTTCATCTTTTTTTTAAATTACAGTTTACGCAAGCTTCTTAGAGATGCATGAATATCAAGTTTTATAGAAATACATTTTGGAAACATTTGAATTATGAAAATTCCAATTTCATGTAGTACAAACTGAAGCAAATACTATTTGAAGCACTATTTGAACTTGGTTAATTTGCATAACTGATTTCCAGAACTAACTCACAGGGCAAGGCTAGGTAAACACTCTCTGGAGTTGGTTTTTGGTTATTTACAATGCTGGGTAGTGGACTAAAGGCCACCATTAAGTAAACTGACTGTGGGTGCCTGATTGCCTCGTTCCTTCTAAAAACTTCACATACAGACATTTATTCCTGTTTCCAGAATGAGGCCACCTATATAAATAATTTTCATGTAACAGGAATATTATGTATTAACATTTATCTATGAAAAAAGACAAATTAGCTTTTTTTTCTTTTCCTATTCTTAATCTGATGTTAAATAATAACTGTAGGACAGGCGGACTCTCAACCACTGCGCCACCAGGGAAGCCCTGTACCTCTTAAATGAAAGCTCAAAACAGGGATGGATATTCCTGGTAAGCAGGAGTCATAATTCAAGTCTAGAAGAAGGGAGTGAACAGAATCAAAAGCACAGATAAAGCTGATATTTTATTTATGAAACCTAAGATGCCATTGATTGTAAATGGCAGCATTATTTTGTGTATTACTTAGAAAAACATTATGATACACTGCTTTCTTATCACCCAAATATTTTATATTTATAGAAAGAACTATTTTAGACTTAGATAAATATTATTATCATATACCACTCAATAACTCTTGTAAATACATTAAAAAGTAGAATACTGGGACTTCCCTGGTGGCACAGTGGTTAAGAATCCGCCTGCCAACGCAGGGGACACGGGTTCGATCCCTGGTCTGGGAAGATCCCACATGCCGCAGAGCAGCTAAGCCCGTGAGCCACAACTACTGAAGCCCGCACACCTAGAGCCCGTTGCTCCACAACAAGAGAAGCCACCGCAATGAGAGGCCCGCGCACCACAAGGAAGAGTAGCCCCCGCTCGCCTCAACTAGAGAAAGCCTGCGTGCAGCCGCAAACGCTCAACGCAGCTAAAAATAAAATAAAATAATTTAAAAAAAGCAAAATACTGCATTTCAGTGAGTCTAAGACGTTTTAAAAATATTTTTACATTGCAGAAATCAGTGAGTATATTGTAATCAGTGTTGCCACAGCAATGCATCGTAGTTCAATGTCTCTTTACTTTTATAACATATATAAGAAATGTAGTCTTACAATACATGGCACCGTAGCTTCAATGAAAGATGATGTGAACAAAATACTTCGATTAATGCATTCCTAAAACATCTTCACACCCAGGGACGATCTCTTTTGTATCACTCTTTAACTGACAGTCATCCATGTCCATGGTTTTCTATACAATTATTATTCCCCTCTGGCATTAAAATGCAACATTTGTTAAAAGAGTCCTCGAGGGCTTCCCTGGTGGCGCAGTGGCTGGGGGTCCGCCTGCCGATGCGGGGGACGCGGGTTCGTGCCCCGGTCCGGGAGGATCCCACATGCCGCGGAGCGGCTGGGCCCGTGAGCCGTGGCCGCTGAGCCTGCGCGGCCGGAGCCTGTGCTCCACCACGGGAGAGGCCACGGCAGTGGTAGGCCCGCGTACCGCAAAAAAAAAAAAAAAAAAAAAAGAGTCCTCGAAAGAACTAAGCCTCGTTTGTTCCGGACTCTAAGCCAGGTGTACAATTTAGTAGAACTACTTTATTTTGACATTAGGAATGTTGATAATTACATGTGATTCACCAATGCCCCCATCTCCTGCCCATGACCTTTTGGTTTGTACCCCTGATCTTTTGGTTGACAGAGGATAAAAGATTGCACCGACTGCAGCCTTTGTGGAAAACATTTTGGTGGTTTCTCGAAAGATTAATCATAGGACTACAATACAGTGCAGAAGGTCCACTCCTAGGTATATATCCAGAAGACTTGAAAGTAGAGACTCAAACAAATACTTGTACAGCAAAGCTCATAGCAACATCATTCACAATAGCCAAAAGACAGAAGCAACCCAAGTGCCCATCAAGTGAAGACTTGATAAAGAAAATGTAGTAGATACATACAATGAAACACTATTCAGCCATAAAAAGAAATGCAATTTTGATATTTGCTACAACATGAATGGACCTTGAAAACATTATGTTACATGGGCTGGCAGGGAGAAGAGTTATTGTTTACTGAGTACAGAGTTTTGGTTGAGGGTAATGAAAAAGTTTGAAGAAGAGGTAGTGGTGAATACCTTGTGAGTGTATTTAATGCCACCTAATCGTACACTTATGAATGATTGAACTGATACATATTTTCTTATGTATATTTCTCCACACACAAAAAAGTTTGCACCACTATTTTATCTTCAGATTGCTTCCACGTCATGCACACTCCCTCTGTAAGTCTTCATGCTTGCCTTTTTGCGGTGTGCAGGCAACATCTACTGTGTCACAACCGTGGTCTGGACAATAGCAATTGTAAGAAGCCATTTACATGTATCCCAAATTCAGAGATGAAAAATGTGGAAAAATGTGTGCCTCAGAAGGAATGAAATGAGGGTCAGGGACTTGGGCTAGAATTAGGTGTCGGTATTTAAGGTCACTAGGACAGTAATCAGAAGAGACTACATGTGATCCTGAGGTAAATTCACTTGGCGACGTGGGTAGCAAAGTAGCAGACACAAGATTAGCTGATTTAAATTAGTAATCAGTTCAGTTAGAGCTCAGTGCCAGAGTCACAAAGCAAAGAACGTGTGTGAGCATTTTGGCACGTTGAAGCAAAAAACTTAATAATAATGACATATAATCTACATAAGTATATATTAAATATATGTGATACACGTAATGAACCTGACAATGAACAGATCTTGGACAAACATAAGGATGCTCTTTTGATACCCGGCATCTGTAGTTACTACAACACACTTTCACCTATATTATTTCATTTGACTTGACCGTTGCAACATCCCAATGAGGTAGTCAAAGGAACCCCTTTCAGAGAGGAGCCAGGCGCTTCCTCAGGGTCACGTCTGCTGCCAAACAGAATCAGGGTCCAACTCTGGCTTTCTGACTCCAAAGCCCAGGTCCTTTTCCCTCACCACAGGAATGGACCAGTAAGTACCCAGTTTACATCCTCAGTCCACAGTCCACAGACGTGGGGATACTTGATTGAGGGGGAAGCTAGGTCCTTCTGGGACATTCCCTGTTCTGCAACAGGTGTATAATACAAATCTTTCCCCCAGATCAAGCGCAGAGGGACCTGAAGCTATCTATCAGAGTAACAGAGCAATGGAGAAAAAGGACCACGTTGAGCTTCTAAGGGTTCCCAGATACTATGAAGCTAATCCCCAGAGCCCCAAAATACCTCTATGGTTTCCATCAGAATGAGGCTTATGGAGATAAGTGATAGATGAAGTCTTGACCTGAGTTTATTTTAGTGAATCTGATGGGATAGAAGACTCATCCTATGGTCATTTCCTCACTCGCAGAACAGATAATGGGAATAAGCATATTTGGTATCTGGTCATATCGGTCATGACCCATGGAGTACGTGCTATTTTAGTAGAAAGAGCCAAAAAGAATCCCTCAAAACGGACCACCTTGCTCTCTCTCTCCACCCACCCCCAATGCCAATCTCCCATATTATCTCCAAGGTAGTAACCCAGAAGCAGGACCACATCCCTAGGTAACTGCAGAAATTGGGGCTATTTAACTTGCTCCTTCAGTTAGCAAAAGCCAAATGGTTCTTAGAAGGTGACTCTGAATTATTACAAACGTGAGCCGGTGGTGATGCCAGTTATAGCTGAGGTTCCAAGATGTGGTTTCTTGACAGGAGCAAATAAACATTGTGCTATTGACCTAAGAAAAAGGGCTCTCCAAGCCCCTATCAGTGAAGATAATCAGAAGCAAGTTGCCTTTAGGCAGCTGGGATCCAGATCTTACCCGGGGCTGTGCAAACTCTCTTGCTTTCTTACTTCATCCAGACACCTTGATTGTCTTAATATGCCACACTGGTTGGTCAGACAGGGTTCTGACCAGAAACAGATGGCACACTCAAATTGGATAATTTAGGATATAGTTTAATAAAGGGACTATGTACAACAGTGAAGAGGTGGAAAACAAAGTCATTACCACCCTCAGGTTTGGTACTGGTTTAGTGTCCACCCAAAATTCACGTCCTTCCCAGAACTCAGACCGTGACCTTATTTGGAAATAGGAGGAGCGGACAAATAAACTCCTGTATTAAATTGGTCGCATAACCCCACAGAAAACAGCATTTCTTAAGTGAATTTAAAACGCAAGTATTTTGACTGTATATCCCTAATAAGATATAGTTGGAAAAATAAAAAAAGGTTTTTATTATTCATCTTTATTCATTTTATCCTGTACACACAAGGTGTTTTGGGTCAGAAACAGAGTTCTTACTAAATATTTACAGTAAATTAAGTGGGTTGGTTCCCCTTGTCCCATTCCTTGACCCCAGGGCAACTTGATGAATACTAAAGGATAATTTTCCTACATGACTGGCCAAACACCCCTACTAAGGAGTGTTGAGGAAAAATGATTTATCTTTGCATAAAAGGAGGCTGTCCTCCACCCCTCCTAAAAGGGTCTCCTCCTTAGACCTCCAGACCTTTGGTATGTATATAAAATCTCCCCAGGAGCCAAAGAGATCTACTCCCTTTGATTCTCAGCTTCTACTATTTAGAGCTGTCTCCTCATTCTGGGATAGCCATTCCAGTCTTCCTGGCACTGTGGGGACTTAACCTAGGGACTGAGATGTGGTCATCTGGCTTTCTCCAGGAGATTAGAGAAGTCTTCCTATCCTTTCAGGTCAGAGCAATTAACTAGACACACTGCTACATAATCTAATCCTCATGGTATGTAAAGATGTTTCTGTGAGCCTAGGTCTTTTTATAGAAACACTAAGCAATCCAGGCAAGTTTAATTTCCCCACAGACATATCCTAAGGACAAAAAGGACCACAAGGAAATCTTTAACAGCATTCAGTGATCTTATTTCTTAACAGTATTATTGATACTGCTAATTTTAAACTTTTACATGTAAATTATATGATTAAAACATCTAAGTATGTCAATATCAGTAAGGGGTAAGATATCCAGTGTAAGGGAACAGGGTTACAAATATAAAATCAAAGGTCAGTAACACCATGGCAAGCTTCAGTTTGGGAAAAATAGGTCTGGACTCATGAAGCATCTTCTGCTTTAAAACAATGCACTTTCTGCTTCTGTTCACTAAAGACACCTAGAAACCAAGACACTCCAGTAGAAATGAGCAAGAATGCGAGCGCCTTTGTGCCTGTCCAATCACCATCTGCCCCCCATGGGGACCCACGTTTCTAATACACAGTAGTTCTGCCAGGTTTTATGCTTGTTATCGATGCAACAATCCAGCATGAACTCTTTAGTGCCTGCCTTCTCTAACTCTACCTATGTTTGTGAGATGCATCCACGCTGTGTGTGGTTGGTTTGTTCATTCTCATTATATAGAGTGCTTGAGTGTCTGAATATACCAAAATTTATTCATCCCCCCTATTGTTGATGGACAGTTTTGAGAAATGGAATATTTCCTGCCGTATCAATAAGCAAAGGATTTCACAGTCATCAGCGATTGCAGCCCTCCAACGTGAGTCTGTGAGCTCTGAGGAAACTCCGGAAGGAAAGAATACCTGCCATCTAGCAGCCATCAGACTGCAGCCACTCCCTACGGCGAGCCCTGAGGAAACCTAGGATGTGAAAATACAGGATACTGACCCCAGATAGCTGAGGTGCATATCAAAGGAAGAATTTCAGTGAGACCAGACTCTTGCGTCTTCCCATACATAGAAAAGCGCTAAATTCCTAAACTTGGGATATCTGGTTTTCTTTAATTTACAACAATCTTTTGATGTTCCCAACGACCTGCCCTTTGTTGCAAAACTTCTGTATAACCTGACTCCCCAGTCGCCTTGTCTCCTCGGAGAGTTTTCTCTGGGTTACTTGAGATGCTGCCTCCTGGGCTTGCTGTCCTAAAAATTCCCTCCAAATGAAATATAACTCTCAAATTTTAGGTTGTGAATAATTTTTTAAGTCCACAGTTTCATTGCTTCCAACTTGGGATACAACAAATAGAGCTCCTACAAACATTTTTTTACATTTTTTTTTGTTGAACATATGGTACTCTTTGTTGAATATATGTATTCTACATATATAGACACATTTTGTTACACCCATGTTATACATATGAATATATGTGCATATACATAGAGTGAAAGTGCTGGTCATAAGGCATGAATATTTTCAGCTTTAGTAAATATTGCCAACCAGTTAATGAGAACAGTCAAGCATTTATCTTACCTTTCCCATAAAAACTAAATTTCAAGTTAACGAAATAGTTGAAAACGGCAAGCTCCTATTCCCAGAAAGATTCTTTCTAATAAATTAGGAGAGAATGCTAAGATAGAAAATGACCATTTTGCAATCCCTAATAAAGTAATGGGCCTAAGCACAGATTGTCATCAGCAAATGCAAAACCACTGGGTAAAAGGGAAATGGAAAACTTTCAAATGGATGGATTGGGGTGACAGCATGTAAACCAGCTAATCAAGCAGCACCGTAAGCCAAACGGACCACGCGGATATTACGCAAAGAAGACGCAAGGATCCAAGGAAGAGTCACCTCATGAAACAGTCTTCCCGGAGTAAGACGACCTAAATCTAATCAAACATCTAGATCTACTTATTGTAAACCCATCTAACACTGTTCAGAATAGAGTAGCGTCTGTCAAGGGCCACTATCAAGTCTCTTTCAGACATCTAAGGACTGGAAAATTACTGAAGACAGAAAGTTACAGATTCTCAGCACATCCTGTAGAAGCACAGCCAGCGCAGATACAGCTGTGGACCAGAACAGATGTGAACCACCCCTCCTTGCTGCACCTTGCTCTCTGAAACCCAATAAAAGACTCAAAGCCCCACCATTTGGGGTCAACGCCACTCTGTGCGTCTGGCCCCTTTCCTCCCTTGGAAAGTGAATACAAACTTTCTTTTCTTCCCTTGTTAATACTTCTGTGAATTCTTTCACAACCCGCATGGACTCACCTAACACTTATCATAAGAAATGCAGGGGAAAGAGGAACAATCCAATGATACCACAAAAAAGCAACCCACCACATCTAGAATGTGGTAAATCCTAAGGAATATTGACCTGGTTACTCCAACGAAGTATTTAATTTTTTTTAAAAAAAGAGGAGAGCTACTTTTTACACTTAGGCCAACCAACCAAATGAAGTGTGTGCATTTAGGTGTATCCTAATTTGAATAGATTAAAAGGGATATTTTTGAGAAAAGCAGGGGAATTTGAATATAGACCGGGTATTAGATGATATTGGGGAATTGTTGCTAATCTTTTTAGGTGTGAAAAATGGTATTTTGATAATATAATAGAAAAAAAATGCACATTTAAGTATTTACCAGGAAAATGATCCTTTAAAATGTTACAGTTTATTAAAAAAGCAGAGGAGGGCTGCCCTGGTGGTGCAATGATTAAGAACCCACCTGCCAATGCAAGGGACACGGATTCGAGCCCTGGTCCGGGAAGATCCCACATGCCGTGAAGCAACTAATCCTGTGCGCCACAACTACTGAGGCTGCTCAGCCCCTGCTCGCCACAACTAGAGAAAGCCCGCGTGCAGCAACAAAGACCCAATGCAACCAAAAATATCAATCAATAAATAAACAAAAGCAGAGGAGACCGATAAAACAAGACTGGCAAAATCTCGTTGATTGCTGCAGCAGCCTGTTCATTAGTGTTCACTAGTAGTCTCTTTCTGTTTAAAATTTTCCACCATAAACATTACTTTAAAATTTTTTAAATAAATTTACATCATTCCAAGTGATGTAGGATAAAATTGTGCTTCAGGGGAAAGCTGTGCACTGTATGGACTCCAGAGCACTCCCTCTGAATTATCTGATTCTATTTCACAACACCATAAATTATAGCTCACTGATGGCAATGACAGCTACCTAAAAGCATGCAAATTCTGCCCTACCTGGTAGAGTTTCAATTGGCCTCCTTCCTTCACGGTGGAAGAAGTTAGTTTTGTCTCCATTTGCACATTCATTTCAACATCCTTTATTCCATGTAAATGTGTGCTATTTTGATTTCTCCTTTGAGCCTCATAACATCTGCCTGGTTCCCTGCTTACAAGTTAAATAAAAAATCCTTAACACACGTTCATTTTTATATCTGTATGAGAGTCATAATTGTACGTTTTTGGAAGTTATCTCTTAATGATAATAAATAGTATTTATGTCTTTCTTATGAAGCTGAAAGTAAAATAATTGGTATACTTATGAATTATTACATGTTAATAAATAGTTGCTAAATAATTTCAGAGTAAACTGTAAGTTAGTTGTACAAATATTAACTAATTTTCCTTCCATTTTTTGTTTTCATTTCCTTATGCCACTAGTTCCAGAAACCCCTCTGGAATCTTTGTATCAGAGGCCTGGATGTATGTGCAGGAAGCAGGTGAGCTTGCCAGAGCAACATATGAGCGAAGACACTTCAAAACAAAGAGTGAGTAACATCTCCAGAAAACTCATGCCAGGAATTCTAAAATGCTTTTTCAGATCTAAGATACATTGTTGAAAGACAGAAGGATGGTCTGCATTACTTAGCAAAACTGTCTGTTTAGGTCTTCTGCCCATTTTTGGATTGGATTGTTTGTTTTTTTGATATTGAGCTCCTTGAGCTGTTTGTATATTTTGGAGATTAATCCTTTGTCTGTTGTTTCATTTGTAAATATTTTCTCCCATTCTGAGGGCTGTCTTTTCGTCTTGTTTATGGTTTCCTTTGCTGTGCAAAAGGTTTTAAGTTTAATTAGGTCCCATTTGTTTATTTTCGTTTTTATTTTCATTACTCTAGGAGGTGGGTCAAAAAAGATCTTGCTGTGATTTATGTCATAGAGTGTTCTGCCTATGTTTTCCTCTAAGAGTTTTATAGTGTCTGGTCTTACATTTAGGTCTTTAATCCATTCGGAGTTTATTTTTGTGTATGGTGTTAGATAGTGTTCTAATTTCATTCTTTTACATGTAGCTGTCCAGTTTTCCCAGCACCACTTATTGAAGAGGCTGTCTTTTCTCCATTGTATGTTCTTGCCTCTTTTGTCGTAAATTAGGTGACCATATGTGTGTGGGTCTATCTCTGGGCTTTCTATCTTATACCATTGATCTATATTTCTGTTTTTGTGCCAGTACCATACTGTCTTGATTACTGTAGCTTTGTGGTATAGTTTGAAGTCAGGGAGCCTGATTCCTCCAGCTCCGTTTTTCTTTCTCAAGATTGCAATAGACATTTCACCAAAGAAGACATACAGATGGCCAAGAGGCACATGAAAAGAGGCTCAACATCACTAATTATTAGAAAACTGCAAATCAAAACTACAATGAGGTATCACCTCACACCAGTCAGAGTGGTCATTATCAAAAAATCTAGAAAAAACAAATGCTGGAAAGGGTGTGGTGAAAAGGGAACCCTCTTGCACTATTGGTGGGAATGTAAGTTGATACAACCACTTTGGAGAACAGTATGGAGGTTCCTTAAAAACCTAAAAATAGAACAACCATATGACCCAGCAGTCCCACTACTGGGCATATACCCTGAGAAAACCATAATTCAAAAAGACACGTGCACCCCAATGTTCATTGCAGCACTATTTACAATAGCCAGGACGGAAGCAACCTAAATGTCCATTGACAGATGAATGGATAAAGAAGATGTGGCACATATATACAATGGAATATTACTCATCCATAAAAAGAAACGAAATTGAGTTATTTGTATACAGAGTGAAGTAAGTCAGAAAGAGAAAAACAAATACCATATGCTAACACATATATATGGAATCTAAAAAAAAAAAAATGGTACTGATGAACCTAGTGGCAGGGCAGGAATAAAGATGTAGACATAGAGAATGGACTTGAGGACACGGAGGGGGGTGGGGGAAGCTGGGGTGAAGTGAGAGTAGCAGCAACATATATACACTATCAAATGTAAAATAGATAGCTAGTGGGAAGAAGCAGCATAGCACAGGGAGATCCACTTGGTGCTTTGTGACCACCTAGAGGGGTGGGATAGGGAGGGTGGGAGGGAGACGAAAGAAGGAGGGGATATGGGGATATACATATGCATATGGCTGATTCACAGTGTTGTACAACAGAAACTAACACAGTACTGTGAAGCAATTATACTCCAATAAAGATCTATAAAAAGAAAGTAATCAAGATTTCCTGTAGGAGTCTACTCTACCACTTCTCCATCTATTTTTCTTTCTCTTTTCCTCTTTCTTCAATGGTACTAACTGTAGGCACTGGAACTGCTTCACATTTTGGTCACAGATATGCCCCGCTACCACTGTACCTCTTGGCTATTAGGAGCCGTCTCTCACAGCCATCTGGGCTCCATGTTGGTTCCATTTTCACTGAGTTTAATGTTTATCAATCTAAATCAATCAATAAACCTTCTTTTGTGCTTATCTTATAAGAGTTTTACCAGTGCAGACCTAAACAAATTGGACTCCATACCCCATATAGCTCACTTCCAAAAAAGGATGTTATAGCCATGATACTATAGCTATGTCCATGACCTCTCACTGAACATTTTTTTTTTTTTTTTGGCCACGCTGAATGGCTTGCAAGATCTTAGTTCCCCGACCAGGGATCGAACCCACGCCCGCTTCATTGGGAGCATGGAGTCTTAACCACTGGACTGCCAGGGAAGTCCCTCTCACTAAACTTCCTGCCCTATTTCAAAATAGCAGATGCTAATTACTAAGAACAAGTAGAAAAATGTGTTAAAAAAATTGAAAGAGAAGAAAATATGCTATGTATACTCTTTCTTCTACTAGAAAAGACTGGCTTCCCTTGTAGTTTTCATTAGTCAGAGCTCCAAGTAAGGCTTTGCACAGTCTACACCTTTTGGCTAGTACTTTCTTCCTGATCTCCCCCTCTCGCCCTCACCTGGCATACTTTCCCAATGCGTCCACTAAGCCCAAGCAAATGTCCCCTCTTTATGAAGCCTTCCCAGATCTCCTAGGCAGAGTCAGGAAGGCTTCCTCTGTGTTCTCTACAGCACTTTCTCTCTGCCTCTTTCATGACAGTTTTCATGTTGAATTGTAAGCCTTTACTCCAATAGCTTTCCATCTCACTCCAAGTAAAAATCAAAGCTTGGAATCTCTAGCCCTCATTTAAGTAAGTACCACAGCTTATTTACTGGATTCTGATGATTTATTCCGCTGGCTTCCCAAGCCTGCTCCACCCGTCCCCCCCACCCCGCCCCCCATCCCTAGTCCAGGCTATCTCTGGTCCAGCCTACTCACCCCTTGCAGGTGTTGATTCAAACATCACTGTAGGTGCTATCCTTCTTCACAGCTTTATGTTTTCCCAGAGCACTTATCACCACCTCTCATATTCTCTTTTATTGCTTGTTTATCTCATTCCTTGTCTATCTCCCTCCACAAGAATCAAAGCCCCCAAGACGAGGGTTTTGTCTGTTTTGTTTGCTGGTGGACCCTCGGTACCTGGAACAAGTTCTGGACACAGAAGCTGCTTAATAACTATTCTTTTCATGAATGAAATGGCAGTCTCTCTCACCTGCCACTGGACATCTTAAAGGCAAAGATTTGGTTTTATTTGTGCGATTCTAGTATTTACCTGTCGCATACTATATATTCAATAATAATTCGTCTCATGGGTTCCCCCTTGGGGAAACAGGTCAACTCTGGGATAGGGCAGAGATCAAGAAAAAGACCAATTTAACGACCTTTCTGGCTTCCACATCACTTTCCTGCTCCGTCTTCATTAGCCAGGATCACTTAGATGAGGTCACATAAGGATTCTGGACTCTCTGTTGAGGGACCAGACATGGTGGTGAAGCATAACAGAGGAAGTATAGAGTGTTTAGAAAGATTTGTTTTGGCACTTACTAGTCATTTATTGGTATATGTCACTAACAGAGTAAAGTGCCAAGAACTGAGAAGACTTTGCCTGGATTGGGAGGAAGGGGAAAAGCAGTGAGTCGGTGAAGGTGCCATTTTGGGATGTGTATTTTGGAAACCACTGTTGTAACACAGTTTGAGGTCAGGAGTCGGTGTTTAGCGTAAGGGGTATGGAGAAGGGCTCCGCGGCGAGCCCGCCACCAAGACGTGAAGTGGTGGTTCTAAGGCTCCTTCCATCTCCAGGACAAGGAGGGAAGGAAGAAAGGGAGGGAGGGAGGAAGGGAGGAAGGAAGGAAGGAAGGAAGGAAGGAAGGGAGGAAGGAAGGAAGGGAGGGAGGAAGGAAGGAAGGGAGGAGGGAGGGAGGAAGGAAGGAAGGGCGGGAGGGGAAAAAGCAAAGTACGCTAGCAGACTATTCTTAAAACATCCCCCCCCCCAAAAAAAAAACCTAAAAAGGGCTTCCCTGGTGGCGCAGTGGTTGAGAGTCCGCCTGCCGATACAGGGCACACGGGTTCGTGCCCCGGTCCGGGAAGATCCCATATGCCGTGGAGCGGCTAGGCCCGTGAGCCATGGCCGCTGAGCCTGCGCGTCCGGAGCCTGTGCTCCGCAACGGGAGAGGTCGCAACAGTGAGAGGCCCGCGTACCGCAAAACAAAAAACAAAAAACACATCCCAACCAATTACAATCAACTAAGGCAAACAAACTTTGTCATCTTCCCCTTGACGTCGAACATCAGTGCCTTCCTTACTGGGAAGGCTGGGGTTCCGACCTGGAGCTTCCAGAACGCTGAGCACGTCGGGTCTGCCACATGGTTCCGCGTAAGGAGCGGCCGGGCTCACCCCTGCAGGCGGGGCGGGCGGGGGGCGTGCGCGGGCTGCCCGCGGAGGAGGGGCGGAGGCGGGCCCAAGCTCTCTCCGGCGCCCGGGCTGCGGCGGGAGCGGGGCGGCGGGCATGGCGGAGGCGCGGCCGGGGCCGGCGGCGGGGGCGCAGCTCAACGGGCTGCCAGACCACTCGCCGCTGCTGCAGCCCAGCCTGGCCGAGCTGCGGCGCCGGGCTGGGGTAGCGGGCGCTCGGCTGGCGCGGCGGCCGCTCAGCGACGCCTTCCTGCTGCGGTTCCTGCGCGCCCGGGACTTCGATCTGGACCTGGCTTGGCGGGTAAGGGGGTTCTCCCCGCCGGGCCGCACCCGGGAGACGGGCCGGTAAGCCACGGCTGGGCCCGGACCCTCGCCGACGCCCGGCTCGCCGGCCGGACCTCGGCGGGGACAAGCCCGAGCGCACCGCGCGGCGGAAGCGGGAGCTCTGAGGATTCCCGCGCTGGTCCTTGCAGTTTCTCTGGGTCGTGGAAACGGGAAATCTCGAAAAAAGCTGGAACCTTCTAGGGAGAGGGCCCATTTGACCCCAAGCACTGGAACTCTGCCCTGCACGAGTCTCCCGAACCTATAATGTTTGGGGGAAATGCTTCACTCTCCGCGGCAGAGCGGGTGAGATAGAAAATGACAGCTGAAAAGTGGGAAGCCTAGAGTTATTCCATCTTAGCAGGTAACTCGACGTTTGGTGGGGGAAATGAAATTGCCAGTAAAACTGAAGATCTAAAGCCAAATCCTAGCAAAAGAGTATTATTAATAGTAACACTGAAGTGTCAAGACGGTAAAGCAGTCCAGAGTGTTCTGAGTGGGGGGGATGCAGATGAGGCGCTTCTTTTTTTTTTTTTTTTTTTTTTTTGCGGTACGCGGGCCTCTCACTGTTGCGGAGCACAGGCTCTGGACGCGCAGGCTGAGCGGCCATGGCTCACGGGCCCAGCCGCTCCGCGGCACGTGGGATCCTCCCGGACCGGGGCACGAACCCGTGTCCCCTGCATCGGCAGGCGGACTCTCAACCACTGCGCCACCAGGGAAGCCCGGCACTTCTTTTGTGGCTCCAGGTGTGTTATGACAGCTGGTTGAGAGCAGGGTGGTGGGAAGACAGGAATTAGAAAGAGGGGTACGACCTTGAGTTCTGGCACTTTGGACTCAGCATCCTCACCTGTTAAATAACGGTGAAAGGGCCTCCCGCGATGACTGGTTTCCAGGACTGAACATTAACCAGTTTAACGGAACAGGACGTACCCAGCACAGAGCCTGGCACGTAGGAAGTGCTCAGCAGTTGAACTTGATCTAGCCCTTTCTCCAAGTGGCTCGCTCAGTGTCACACGGCGAGCTGGGAGGCAGAGGAAGTATTAGAGTGCAGAGTCCCAGCTGTCTCAGTATGAGGATTTTTGTTGTTGGTAACTAATTTTTAATTGAAAAAGTAAGAAGTACAGACGGTAAAAAAAAAAACAAACCCATAAATAGTAAAGAATGCAAAGCAAGTTCCTAAAAGTAACTTTCTAAGGGAAAAAATTCCTCACCCCAGACCTTAGCTTGCCAGCCTCCTACCCAGTGGCAGTTACTGTTACCTGTCTCTTACCTTTCCAGGTGTAATCTACAGTCGCACAAGCATATGTATGTGTTTTACATTTTGCCTTTTTAACATAATTTATCATAGAGATGAATCTGTTTCAGCATGTGTCTTATTCTTTTGGGGGCTGTGTACTGTTGCATTGTCTCAATTTATTATATTAAAATGTATTAACCAGTCTCCTGTATTGGACATAGGAGTTGTCATCAGACATTGGCAATGCTGCCGTGCATGCTGTTCATTCCTTCATTCAACGATTATTTTTTGAATTTCTACAATTTGCTTGACAGTTCACAAAACACAGAAACCAAAACAAATAGGGTTTCTTCCACACCAACTGGGTATTCTAGTATGTCTTTTTCATTGTATCAATACAAAAATAGGAAAATCCTTATAGGATAAGTTGAACTTGCACAATTGCTGGATGAAGTGCAATGTGCATTTTCAGTGCTGATGAATAGACCAACTGTCCTCCAAAGTGTTTGCACTTATTTTATCACTTCTATATTATCAGTACATAATGGTGTCTTTCCCCATATTATCACCCATGCTGTGTCACCAAATTTATGATCTGTGTGTCAACCTGCTAGGAACTGGTTCTCATTACTATAATAATAATGAGGAACTGGTTCTCATTATTATTATAATATGCATTTATTTAATTACAAGTGAGGTTAATCATCTTTCATATATTTAACATTTTTAAATTCCTTTCTAATTAACTGCTTGTTTTGCTATTTTCTTCCACGTTGTTTACATAAAATATAAAACATTTTATTCATATCTTCGTGTATTAAAGAAAATAGGCTGTTGTCCTAGTTTGCGGTTCGTCTTTTGACATCGTTAATGCTATTTTCTTTCTGTGAAGAATTTTAAAGTTTTTATGTAATCAAATGTATTGATTTGATTGTTCTGTGATTGCTTCTAGTTTCATAAGCTCTTCCCTTCTGCAAAATTTTCTCTAGTAATTTATGACTTCTCTTTTTTATGTTGGAGTTGTCGATCTACTGCACTTCATTTTGACATTAGGAATGAAATAGGAGACTACCTATTTCTTTTCTTTTATCAGATGGCTACTAAGCTCTCCTCATACTTACTCAGCAGCTACTAGATATGAAGACACAATCTCAGGTCCAATGAAAAGTGTAGCTCTAATGGGGTATTAAACATTTATAGGTAACTAACAACTAAAAGTGTATGATTTACAGATTTCATTTTGGTTACTTTTTAAAAAAATTTTTTTTAAGTTTATTTTATTTTTGGCTGCGTTGGGTCTTCGTTGCTGCGCGCGGGCTTTTCTCTAGTTGCGGTGCGCGGGCTTCTCATTGTGGTGGCTTCTCTCGTTGTGGCACACGGGCTCAGTAGTTGTGGCTCAACGGGCTCTAGAGCGCAGGCTCAGTAGTTGTGGCGCATGGGCTTAGTTGCTCTGCGACATGTGGGATCTTCCCAGACCAGGGCTCGAACCCATGTGCCCTGCATTGGCAAGCGGATTCTTAACCACTGTGCCACCAGGGAAGTCCCCATTTTGGTTACTTTTTTAAAATAATGTCTACTATGTATAAAATAGATAGCTAATGAGAACCTACTGTATAGCACAGGAAACTCTACTGTTATCTGTGGTGACCTAAATGGGAAGAAAATCTAAAAAATAATAGATATATGTATATGTATAATTGATTCACTTTGCTGTACAGTAGAAACTAACACAACATTGTAAAGCAACTCTACTCCAATTAAAAAAAGTAACGTCTAGGGCTTCCCTGGTGACACAGTGGTTGGGAGTCCGCCTGCCGATGCAGGGGACACGGGTTCGTGCCCCGGTCCGGGAAGATCCCACGTGCCGCCGAGCAGCTGGGCCCGTGAGCCATGGCCGCTGAGCCTGCGCGTCCGGAGCATGTCTAAATAGAAGATAAAATAAAATTGACCTCCAGCCTCTGTATTGTATATTTTTTTCCTGTATTATTTGTTTTCCTGAATTGTTTTCATTGCATAATGTCCTTGAGGAGCTGGCTAAGGACTGTGTCCAAATCTGCGGGATGGGAATCAAGTTTCTGTGAACTCTTTGCCCTATTTTTCTGCCAACTTGAAAGGAAAAAGGGAGAGTTAAGAGTATGAAACTGTTTTTTCATTTTCCTCCACAGAGGCAGTGAATTCAGTTACACTCCTTTATTTAAAATATGAAAGCCCTATAGTTTTAGTGTATGAAGAAACCTTGATAAGTCCCTCAGTTTTTTTTTTTTTTTTTGCGGTACGCGGGCCTCTCACTGTTGCGGCCTCTCCCGTTGCGGAGCACAGGCTCCGGACGCGCAGGCTTAGCGGCCATGGCTCATGGGCCCAGCCGCTGCGCGGCACGTGGGATCTTCCCGGACCGGAGCACGAACCCATGTCCCCTGCATCGGCAGGCGGACTCTCAACCACTGTGCCACCAGGGAAGCCCAGTCCCTCAGTTTTAATGAAGTTTCTCATTATTCTAGTTTTTGTATTTGAAATTATAACAAATTAGTGACTTTTGTGAATTCTAATAACTTTGGGAGTACCAGCTACTTTGGTAAGTAGTGTTTACGTGGATTATCTCACTATTTTCTCATTTTAGAAGAAACTGAGATGTAACGAGTAAGTAACTATCCTAAATCGCAGTTATGAAGGGGTAGAGCAAGAATTTGAACTTGAGCGGAGCTCAGGGGAGCCTGCACTCTCAAGTGAACTCTACTTGCCCCATCTGTTTAAAACAACTGTTAACCTCTGTCTATTCTATATATTCTTGTGAATATATAGAATCTTATCTTTCACATGTGAATATTCCTCCTTATATTTTTGCTCTATGTGATACGTTTTTTATTCTTTAATTATTTTTATAGTTTTCCTAAATACTTCAATGTTTTCAAAATTCCACTGACGCTCCCTGCTCATTTCCCACTAAATGCAGCTTCTTTTGTAAAATTCACTGAATCAAGTGTCAGTTTCAGACTCCGCTCTGCTCCTGGTAGCTACTACCCTGAAACAAATGTGTAATTTCTTCCAGTTTAGTTTTCTTACCAATAAAATGGGGTAACAATAGTTACCTCTTAGAATGTTCGAGAGCGGGAATTGAAATGATGCCATTAAACCCCAGAAAAGTGGCACAAATATGGTTGTAATTTTGTTGGAAAGTACACGAAAAATATAAGGAGAAACCTACTCTGTTACAAAGCAGAGTTAAAATAAGCTGTAACTTTTTATATTTATTTATTGCTAGTGGTGGTACAAAACAGGTGCCTTTCGGTAATGAATATTCACCCGCAGGCAGTTTTATTTCTGCCGTGGACTTTATGTGGTTTGTTGGAGAATTGCTCGGTAGCAGTTTACGTCATTTACATAATTTATTTATGTCAACCAGACTTTTGAATGTATTTATCAGTGGAAAAGTAATAACCAAAGATCCGGGTGTAGAGCCTTCAGTTTGCAAAAGTATGAGGGCAATTTGTGCATCTTTATGAAAGTCATTTTTTTCAAGCATGTGGATCCAGCTGGTTTAATCATGTATTAATTTATTCTTTCGTTCAACACATGTACCTGTCTCCTAAGTGCCCAGCACTCTGCAGAGATCAATAAGCTGAGGAACCTGCCTCTATTCCCTAAAAGATCCCTTTTTTAAAAAAAAATAAATTTATTTATTTTTGGCTGCGTTGGGTCCTCGTTGCTGTGCGGGCTTTCTTTTAGTTGCGGCGAGCGGGGGCTACTCTTTGTTGCGGTGTGTGGGCTTCTCATTGCGGTGGCTTCTCTTGTTGTGGAGCACGGGCTCTAGGTGTGCAGGCTTCAGGAGTTGTGGCGCATGGGCTCAGTAGTTGTGGCTCATGGGCGCTGGAGCACAGGCTCAGTAGTTGTGGCGCACAGGCTTAGTTGCTTCATGACATGTGGGATCTTCCCAGACCAGGGCTTGAACCCGTGTTCCCTGCATTGGTAGATGGATTCTTAACCACTGCACCACCAGGGAAGCCCCCAAAAGATCCCTGTTAATGAAGCTATAACTTTTATTATTCCACGGGAAAATAAAATTGTTATTTCTGTATTGGAGCTCCTATGCTGCTTCTGGTGTTTTGCTTGAATTAGAATTAAAAGGACTCATTTTCCATCTGAGGGAACTATGAAAAAAGTAATGAACATTAAAAATGCTAGTAACACTTATTCTGATGCCCCCTAAGAAAGGAGAAGGAAGAGAAATTCATCTTATAGAAGAGAATGAATATATCAGGATCTACAAGGTGTCTTTTTTTCTTACTCCTTTTGGAATCTGCTATTTAGGTCACCAATTATTTCTTTGTTGGCAAATTTACTGACTTTTTTTCTTTCTAACCTCTCTGTTGCATTTAACTCTTAGTAACATTCTCTTTTTTTTAAACAGTTAGGGAAAGTTTCTTAAATGCAGAAATGACAGGGAGAAAGGAAGAGAAAGAGAGGGAAACAGTATCAGAGAGAAAGAAGTGGGGAGTAGAGCAACACAGATGCCTTTCCCTCCCTTCTGTACATTGTGGTGCCAGATCTCCTGTGGTCCAACCAGATCCTCTCTTCCTCCAGCCACTCCCAGCCGTTGACATCCCCCAAGGCTTGGAATTTCACCCTTTACTTGGTTTTTTAAACTTGTTTTTGCAGTTTCTCCTCCAGATCATGACTACTTCGTGATTACAGTTCTCATGTTCATTCCAGTGACTCTCAAATGCAAAATTTGTCCTTTCCTTTCATCTGAACTTTGATTCCACATTGCTAATAGATCTCTTTAAACTCAAAACAAATATACTGTCATTTTAGAAAAACTGAGAATGCTGAAAATCATGGAAAGGTAAATTGAAATATAATAAATTTTAACTGTAATTTGATGTCAGTATTCTCCACAATACACTGGCAATGTTTGTATTATTTGTAAATGCAGAGTAACCATTATTGGTGGTTATTTTGGGAAAAAAAAGAAAATGCGGTGCTTTCAAACCATATTTTGCCAAGACCTAATATCCAGGCAGACTGTTCCACAGGCTATCCGAGTGTATACCACCGTTAACAAGGTCAATTTTTGTTGTTTTCTGTTAGTACAGTATAGAAATGTTCCTTTGTATCTTTTTTCTAGGAGAGAAAATAAAAACCAAAAATTTTTAGTTATCTTTAATATAAACCTGCACTAAAAGCTTGGATGAGCAATTAATCTAAATAACTTTCCCTATTAAGAGAGCAGCAAGGCTGACTACCACTCGTTATGCCCATGTATGCTTTACCCAGCACCCTGCAAGACGCATGTTGAGAAAACATGACCTCAGAGCAGTTAAATACATGCCAAGACCGAGTGGATAGTAGGTGGTGGAGTCAAGGTTTTCCTGAAGCAGCAGCAGCCTGCGAATCAAGCTCTTCACTACATAGCATGGCCTGTATGATCCAGTTGTCACCAACCGGTGAGGTCCAAAGAGAGCAGGGATTTTATTCTGCCCACTGCTATACCTCAAGTGCCTCACTAAGTGTGTGGAACATTGCAGATGCTCAAAAACATTTGTAGAGTTAATTCATCTGCTTGATTTCTTTTCTTCCTTATTCACAAAGACTAAAAGGTGGATGTTTCAGCCTTCTATTGCTAAGTAACAAACCAACCCCGAATTTAGCGGCTTAAACCACGGCTGTTTATTGTAATGCGCCACTTTGGGCAGGGCTCAGCCGGGATGGTTCGTCTGTGCTCCACGTTGCATGAGATGGGACCATGGCTGAGGTCAGGCTATCTGAGATGGCCTCTCATCGTCCAGGGCCTCTCTCTGCAGAGATTCATTATTTAATAATCCTACATGGTCTCTGGATCCCAAAAAGCAAAAAGAGAAGGTCTCAGGCTTCTTAACCAAGCATGGTGTCACTTCCATCAAAGCGAGACAGGAGGCCAGCTCAGCTTCAAGAGGAAGGAATCAAATGGACTCCACCTGCTGGTGGAAGGAATGACATGTGCACACCAGGAGGGGAGGCATTGTTGACAGCTATCTTTGGGAGACTCTTTACCACAGGAGACAAATAAAAATTCCTCAACTTTGAATTTGTGACTAACTCCTATCACCTGAGATCCTGCATGAAGTGTGCTTTTAGCTTTTACAGCTAAAAAGATACCCCAGGTTAGAATCCTGACATAATACGTGGCAAGGGCCCTACATAATGCCAAGACTTTCCTATCGCTCTTACAAAATGCTTACCATGTATGCTATCTGTAGATAAGTTTTATTTTATTTTCCAGTTACTGGAAAACTACTATAAGTGGAGAGCAGAATGTCCAGAAATAAGTGCAGATCTCCATCCTAGAAGCGTTCTTGGCCTTCTGAAGGCCGGCTACGTCGGCGTCCTGAGAGCCCGAGACCCCACTGGCAGCAAAGTTCTGATTTACAGAATTGGTAGGTCACACACAGCACTTCCTCTTTTTTATTTTTCTTGACTGCCATATCGGAAGCTTCCATGAGTTCATATTTAAGAATTTAGCTTTTTAGCTTTTAACTTGGGTTTCATTTAGTCTTTTATAAAATTTTTTTTTTAATTTTTATTTTTTATATTTTCTTGGCTGCGCTGTGTGGCATGTGGAATCTTAGTCCCCCAACCAGGGATCGAACCCGCGCCCCTTGCATTGGAAACCCGGAGTCTTAACCACTGGACTGCCAGGGACATCCCTCATTTAGTCTTTAAGGTCCCCCAAATAGAATAAAACTGGCCGTTG
This sequence comes from Tursiops truncatus, assembly GCF_011762595.2. Classification (NCBI taxonomy): domain Eukaryota; kingdom Metazoa; phylum Chordata; class Mammalia; order Artiodactyla; family Delphinidae; genus Tursiops; species Tursiops truncatus. The sequence continues at coordinate 9,275,156 of NC_047050.1, read as the reverse complement.
TGAGAAAATTATCCAAAACCAATGAAAATCCTACTTCCATTCTTCCACACAGTTAACTATATAAAGTAAGAGGAAAAGAAAACAGAGAAGAGAAATAGGTGGAAAAGGTAAAAAAGATCAAGGTAAAGTGTTTCAAAAATTCAAATAAGAATTCTGAACTATAATAATACAAGCTCCACGAGAGCATAGATTTTGTCTGTGTTCTGTTCGCTGCTGTTTCCCAAGCACCGAAACCAGGGCGTGGCACATGGTAGGTATTTATGAGATATTTTTGGAGTGAGTGACAGAGTGAACGGTGGTTGGGTCCAGGCTGCGGAGCGAGGAGCTCATTCTCCAGGTGGAGGAAGGGGAGGAAGGGGCCGTGGGAAGCAGCACCCAGGCAAGTGTTAAAGAACCCCTGTTCCACGTTCCCCTCTTTTTTTTTGTTTGTTTGTTTGTTTGGTTGGTTGTGGTAAGCGGGCCTCTCGCTGCTGCGGCCTCTCCCGTTGCGGAGCACAGGCTCCGGACGCGCAGGCTCAGCGGCCATGGCTCACGGGCCCAGCGCATCGGCAGGCGGACTCTCAACCACTGCGCCACCAGGGAAGCCCCCGCTCTTTCTTTCCACTGCTTCCTCTTTTCACCCCTAGGTCTTCCTAGTGTTTCCTGGAGGCTGGAAACCTATAACTTCTGCCCCTCCCTTCGACCTGTGTGTGATTAAAAATGGCACGAAACGGAGGGTTCACACTGTCCCCAGCATCCTTTCCTGGCCCGGTTGGAATGACAAAGATAACCAACATTTCATGAGCAGAATCTTATGAATTATCCACTTACGGAAACTTTCACATCTGTAAATATTCTAGGGAACTTAAAGATATTTATAGATTTGCTTTTCCTGCCTGCTTATAGATAAGATACCTGCCTATAACTCAGCACTTGGCTGTCTTGCAAGAAGATCCTGCATTCAGTTCTTGAAAAGGTAGCAGAAGACTAAGTAGAATGATTCTGTTTTTCTGCTCCAGCTTCTGTGTCAAATACAGCTGGGTTAATCGTGAAGTCGTTGTCTGTAAGCCAGACATTACAGGTGCTCTTCTGTCCTGTCGTTGCCTCACCGGTGTTATAGGAAGTTGCATGAGGTTCCCCGAGTTCCTGAGGGTTAGAGTTGCCAGATTTAGCGAAGTATCTGTGTTTTATGTAGCAAGTCAAACTGTTTTATGAAAGCTACAGTGTCCAGTTACATTTGAATTTCAGGTAAACAATGAATAATTTTTTTTAGTATGCATGGGGCATACTTAGACTAAAAAAATATATCCAGTTTATCTGAAATTCAGCTTTAATTGGGCTTCTTATATTTTATCTAGCAACCCTACTCAGAGGTCCCAGGAGCACAAGATGGAAACCTACAGGTGATTCCTTCTACGAGTATCCTGGCTCTGCATGCCTGGCTGGAGGTTTTTTGGGGTCTCCTCATGTTAAGAAGTAAAAATGAGACCTTAATAGTGAAAAAGCAAATGTGCTACTTTGATCAGAAACACCTTAACTAATAGAAGTCAACAGTCTTCTATTGTTTAGCGAGGGCCTCTTTTTTTTTTAACATCTTTATTGGAGTATAATTGCTTTACAATGGTGTGTTAGTTTCTGCTTTATAACAAAGTGAATCAGCTATACATATACACACATCCCCATATCTCCTCCCTCTTGCGTCTCCCTCCCACCCTCCCTATCCCACCCCTCTAGGTGGTCACAAAGCACCGGGCTGATCTCCCTGTAGCCTCTTGCAGTTATTAATTTATAAGTGTACTGTTTAACTCAAAGAGATTTTAAGATCAAGAAAACATATCAATTTAGTGACGGTCAGACAGGAGAGTATGCGGCAAATCTTCTGAGTGTTATGTAGAATAACATGTTACTCCAGGGCGAAAGGAGAAACTCAGAAGAGTTTTATGAGTAAAATGAAAGAATAGGATACATTTATATTTATACATTTTCTAAATTTAATTGAATTAATGGGAGGAACTAAAAAAAGGAAATCTGTGGTAGAGCTTTTTGGGTAGAACGTTAGCATAACTCCTTCCCTGGTACCATCTCTGTGCAGTGTAAGCAGTGAGAAAATGCACAGAACCTTTTCCTCCAGTCCAGCAGGACAACCCAAGGGGCAACTAAAATTTTGCCATTATTGGCCTATAAGCCAAAGGATATAATTTTATGCCTTTTGAGACTCACTACTGTACTACAGCAGCAAAAGTAAAATTTAGCAGCGAGCATTAAGTTTTGACTGGCTTGGTTCTCAGGAACACAGGTTCTAGGGCATGCTGCCTGGGTCGGAATCCCAGCTCTGCTATGTCTAGCTACATGGAAAGCTGTGCAGCTATAATTCCATCTTCTCATCTGTCAAATGGGCATAGCAGAAACTTTCCTCATAGGGTTTCTGTGAGCATTAAATCTTGCAATATAGTATATATAAAATATAATTAGAAAATTACCTGGTATGTACTAAGCACTCAATAAATGTTAGATAGTTGCTGGAGAAGGAACTAAAAATGTACGGCAATTTTTTCTTTTGCTTTAAGGGAGCTTAGAGTCTAAACCAGCAATGTCCGATAGAACTTCCTATGATGGTGAAATTGTTCTCAGTAGCTACTAGCCACACGTAGCTGTTGAGCACTTGAAATGTGGCTATCGCAACTAAGAAGCTGAATTTTTATTTTATTTACTGTAATTATTTTAAATGTTAATTAATTTAAATTTACATAGCCACATATGGCTAATGGCTACTATTTGGACAGCACAGGTCTAGACAACTATGTTGGTGGGCTCAGAAATTTAAGTCAGTCACTATTTTCTGAACTGCAGACTTTCAGTCATTCTGTTCATATTTTGCACCATTATAGCTTTCAGCCAGTGTCTGAAGTCGTACAGTACACGTGAACTGGTTTATCCATGGATTGATTATTCAGATTCCTACCAGGAATCTGAGGCTTTTAAAAATAAAGGGCAATCCATTGTACCTTTCTAGGAATACCTCTAATTATCCCTTCTCTCTCTTCATCTCTAGATTTTTCCTTGCTATTACACACTATCCATTAACATTTAAATCTGTTAGGATCAGCCATCCAAAAGCTCCTTAATCCCGTAAGACCCTCCAGCCTCCACCCTAGCCGTCTCCCCACACCTCATTCTCAGCCACATTTTTAGAGTTAGCTATGATCACCATCCACATTTTCTCACAGGTCCTCTCAACGCCCCCCGGTCTGGTTTCACTGCCACCTCTCTGGTGAAATGACCTTAGCAAATCATCGGTGACCTTTTCACCAAATCTAGTGGATGTGTTTAGTGCTATTTCACTTGACCTCTTTACATAGCAAACCTCTTCCTCTTTTTTGAGGTATTTGCCTCCCTTCTCTGATGCCACATACTCCTGGTGTTTTCCTCCAACTTAAACTGACTGTTTCTTCTTAGTCTCCTTTGCTGGCACTACGTATTCTACTGTAAATTCCAAAATTCCTTAGGACATTGGCCTTAGCCTCCTCTTCTTAAGCTACTTACCTCTCTACCATAACAGAGAGAAACGTAAGTCCATGGTACTCCCTGCTATATAGACCTATAAGCACAGAAACTCTGAGATTTGTATCTTCACCCCCATTATCCCTTTGTTCCCAAAGCCCCATACGACCAGTTCCCGATCTCAGCTGTATCCAACTGGACATCTCACAGTCACCATTCTAACGTGTTCAAAACTGCCTATGATCCTTCCTTCCTCAACACTTTTCTTCCAGTGTTTCCTATCTCAACAAATGGTACCACCATTCTACCCAGTTGTTCAAGCCAGAAACTTTGGTATTTTTAGAATTTTACCATTCCTTAGTCATGAATCTTTTTTTTTCCTTAACCCTTCATCTTGTTAGGTATTGCATGAACCTTGTAATCTGAAGATTTGCATCTTTTTCCAGCTTTGGAAAAATTTTCTCTTCTGTTACTATTCCTTTCTCCTCTGTTCCCTATTCTCTGTATTATTGCCTTCCAGAACTCTAATTAGTTGGATTCTGAAACTTCTGGATCTAGCTGCATGTCTGTTAACTTTTTATTCATACATATTGACTCCTGGGTCTTCTGTGTTGAGATTGAGACTTCCTCAGCTTGATGTTCCAAACCATTATTCCATCGTTGGCTGTGTCTCTTCTGACATTTATCCCATCAACTGAGATTTGCTTGGATTGTCATCTTTTAATTTCCAACATCTCAACTGATTCTTTTTCATAATAGCCTGTTCTCATGACAATAGCCTATGGTATCTTTTTTTCCTCAGTGAAACAATTTTGTTTCTTTTAATGTTTCTTTTGCTTTATTAGCTGTTTCCTTCAGTTTTAGTGCCTTTGTCTATTGAGTTTGGATCCTCTCTTCTTTGTGTGTCTGTGTCTTTAAAACTATTAAAATTCTTAGTGGTTGCATATCTTTTTTAAAGATCACCTGCTTGCCTATCCATTACTGTCAATTTTGCATGACGTGGCCTGCCCCAGGACTGGTGGGGGAGGGGAGAGGACAAGAACTCAGTAGCTCCTCTTCTTAGCACAGGTATTCCTTGTTTTTCCTGGGTGTGGGGAGCTGGCTACCCTTCCAAGCGCACACTACTTTTCTAGCCTATATGGACGTGCCTCTCCTACACGCTGCTCGTCACAGAGGGTGTCAGAGAGACCCACCTGCTTGTCTGCTCCTCGCACATTTCCCTTAGCAGCAACCTCTGTGGTTACAATGGGGCCCTAGTTATTCTTTATAATTCAGAGGCTTGCTTTTCCCATTTTCAATACCTTCGAGCGTGGAGCATACCCAGAGGCATTCCAACCTTCAGCCGCAGTTCCATCCTGCTGTAGTTTGGGCTGTAGCTTCATCTGGCTATCAAATCCAGGCTGCATTTATTCTCTTATTTTCTCCGTGCTCTTAAGAATCTGTTCTTTGCTAGGGATTGGAGCGAGGGAGGGAGGGAGGGAGAAACAGGCACGTGTTCTTGGACCACCAATTTGATCTGTTACTCAATTCATGATCTTTGTACGTGTTTTATTTCTATAGATCCTTTAAGTCTAAAAAGAATTCGTTTCCTTTTGTAAATCTTTCTGATTCTTTACACAGTGCCGAGATATGATTTTTTACATTTTTTTTTTTTAGCACACTGGGACCCAAAAGTTTTCACAGCTTATGATGTGTTTCGTGTAAGTCTAATCACGTCCGAGCTTATTGTACAGGAGGTAGAAACACAACGGAATGGAATCAAGGCTGTCTTTGATTTGGAAGGCTGGCAGTTTTCTCATGCTTTTCAGATGACTCCATCTGTAGCCAAGAAGATTGCTGCTGTTCTTACAGTAAGTGTGTATTTTAACTGTTCGGTACAATACTTAGTTATATGTTAAAGAGAAGGGAGAGTACATTTATTAGAAAATTAAATACAATTTTAGAAATGATACATAGAATCAATAACGGTAAGAGGAAGTAAAGTGTTATTAATTCAGAAAGAAAGAATGGGGCTTCCCTGGTGGCGCAGTGGTTGAGAGTCCGTCTGCCGATGCAGGGGACACGGGTTCGTGCCCCGGTCCGGGAACATCCCACATGCCGCGGAGCGGCTGGGCCCGTGAGCCATGGCCGCTGAGCCTGCGCGTCCGGAGCCTGTGCTCCGCAACGGGAGGGGCCACAACAGTGAGAGGCCCGCGTACCGCAAAAAAAAAAAAAAAAAAGAAAGAAAGAATGTTGCAACAAACTGTGAAAATATGTTCAAAATTTCTAACCACAGAATTCATATATTTAAACAATAATGTGGTGATTTTATCTTTCAGTCACTAAAATTTTCTTCCTAAATTAAAAATTGACTCAAAAAATAATATTTATAGCAATCATACAACAAAATGTCATGTAGGTTTTGGTTGATACAGATTGATACAGTTGATATACAGGTTGATAGATTGATACAGTTCTTTCCGGGGGGGAAAAAAAAAAGTTTTAAAAATGGCCATCATCTTTGACCCAGTAATCCTGCTTTTGGAAACCTAGCCAAGGAATAATCTTAAATATAGCAAAGACTTTGTGTATAATAATAATAGCTTACTGTGTGCCAGGTA